>NC_069804.1:88566400-88922148 GCF_027406575.1 Nycticebus coucang
CTTCTTCAGAGAAGTTTCTCTTCAAATCCCTTGCCCAGCCTGCGATGGGATCCCTTGTTTTTTTCTTGCTGCTGCATTTGAGTTCTCTGTGGATTCTGGTATTAAACCTTTGTCAGACATATACCCTGCAAATATCTTCTCCCATTCTGAGGGCTGTTTGTTTGCTTTACTTACAGTGTTCTTAGGTATGCAGAAGCTTTTCAGTTTGATCAAGTCCCAGTAGTGTATTTTTGAAGCTGCTTCAATTGCCCGGGGTGTTCTCCTCATGAAATACTCACCCAGACCAATTTCTTCAAGGGTTTTCCCTGCATTCTCCTCTAGTATTTTTATAGTTTCATGTCTTAAGTTTAAATCTTTAATCCAATGAGAGTCTATCTTAGTTAATGGTGAAAGGTGTGGGTCCAATTTCAGTCTTCTGCAGGTTGCCAGCCAGTTCACCCAGCACCATTTGTTACATAGGGAATCTTTTCCCCACTGAATGTTTTTAATTGGCTTGTCAAAAATCAAATAGCGGTAAGTAGCTGGATTCATCTCTTAGTTCTCTATTCTGTTCCAGATATCTACTCCTCTGTTTTTGTGCCAATACCATGCTGTTTTGATCACTATCGATTTGTAGTAAAGTCTGAGGTCTGGTAGTGTGATTCCTCCTGTTTTGTTTTTATTTCTGAGTAATGTCTTGGCTATTCGAGGTTTTTCCTGATTCCATATAAAACGAAGTATTGTTTTTTCAAGATCTTTAAAATATGACAGTGGAGCTTTAATAGGGAGTGCGTTGAAATTATATATTGCTTTGGGTAGTATGGACATTTTGATAATGTTGATTCTTCCCAGCCATGAGCATGGTATGTTTTTCCATTTGTTAACATTTTCAGCTATTTCTTTTCTTAGAGTTTCATAGTTCTCTTTATAGAGATCTTTCACGTCTTTTGTTAGGTAAATTCCCAAATATTTCATCTTCTTTGGCACTACTGTGAATGGGATAGAGTCCTTAACTGCTTTTTCAACTTGACTGTTGTTGGTGTATATAAAGGCTACCAATTTATGCATGTTGATTTTGTAACCTGAGATGCTGCTGTATTCCTTGATCACTTCTAGGAGTTTTGTAGTAGAGTCCCTAGTGTTTTCCAGATACACAATCATATCATCTGCAAAGAGCGAAAGTTTGATCTCTTCTGACCCTATATGGATACTCTTGATCGCCTTTTCTTCCCTAATTGCGGTGGCTAAAACTTCCATTACAATGTTGAAAAGCAATGGAGACAATGAGCAGCCTTTTCTGGTTCCTGATCTGAGTGGAAATGATTCCAATTTAACACCATTCAATATGATATTGGCTGTGGGTTTGGTGTAGATGGCCTCTTTCAGTTTAAGGAAAGTCCCTTCTAGACCAATTTTCTTGAGTGTTCTGATCATGAAGGGATGCTGGATATTATCAAAAGCTTTTTCTGCATCAATTGAGAGAATCATATGGTCTTTGTTTTTTAATTTGTTTATGTGCCAAATTACATTTATAGATTTACGTATATTGAACCAGCCTTGAAACCCTTTGATAAAACCAACTTGGTCATGATTTATGATTTGTTTGATGTGTTGCTGGATTCTGTTTGTTAGGATCTTGTTGAATATTTTTGCATCTATATTCATTAGTGATATTGGTCTATAATTTTCTTTTCTTGTTGGGTCTTTTCCTGGTTTGGGGATCAGGGTGATGTTTGCTTCATAGAACATGTTGGGTAGTCTTCCTTCTTTTTCTACATTTTGGAACAGGTTGAGTAATATAGGTACTAATTCCTCTTTAAAAGTTTGGTAGAATTCTGACGTGAAACCATCTGGTCCCGGGCTTTTCTTTTTAGGGAGGTTTTGTATAGTTGATGCTATTTCTGAACTTGATATGGGTCTGTTCAACATTTCCACTTGATTCTGGTTAAGTCTTGGAAGGTGGCGTGCTTCCAAGTATCGGTCTATTTCCTTCAGATTTTCATATTTCTGAGAATAAAGTTTCTTGTAATATTCATTAAGGATTTTTTGGATTTCTAATAAGTCTGTTGTTATTTCGTCTTTGTTGTTTCTGATTGATGATATTAGAGATTTTACTCTTTTTTTTCTGATTAGGTTGGCCAGAGGTTTATCTATTTTATTGATCTTTTCAAAAAACCAGCTTTTTGATTTATTGATCTGTTGTATAATTCTTTTGTTTTCAATTTCATTTAATTCTGCTCTAATTTTGGTTATTTCTTTTCTTCTACTGGATTTGGGTTGGAATGTTCTTCCTTTTCCAGTTGCTTGAGATGTCCCATTAAGTTGTTAACTTCCTCTCTTTCCGTTCTCTTGAGGAAGGCTTGCAGTGCTATAAATTTCCCTCTTAGAACTGCCTTTGCAGTGTCCCAGAGGTTCTGATAGTTTGTGTCTTCATTGTCGTTTTGTTCCAAAAAATTGGCGATTTCTTACTTAATCTGATCTCTGACCCAGCTATCATTCAGCATAAGGTTATTTAACTTCCATGTTTTTGTATGAGTATGCAGATTCCTGTTGTTACTCAATTCAAGTTTTATTCCATGATGGTCCAAGAAGATGCATGGAATAATTTCTATTCCTTTAAATTTACTGAGGTTAGACTTGTGACCTAATATGTGGTCAATTTTGGAGTAAGTTCCGTGGGCTGATGAGAAGTATGTGTATTCAGTCTTGTTGGGATGAAATGTTCTGTAGATGTCTGCTAAATCTAAATATTGGATGGTTAGGTTTAAATCTAAGATTTCTTTGCTCAGCTTCTTGCTGGAGGATCGATTCAACACTGCCAAAGGAGTGTTGAAATCTCCGACGATTATGGAGCTGGAGGAAATCAAGTTACTCATGTCTGTTAGAGTTTCTCTTATAAATTGAGGTGCATTCTGGTTGGATGCATAGATATTAATAATTGAGATCTCATCATGTTGAGTATTACCCTTAACAAATATAAAGTGACCATTCTTGTCCTTCCTTACTTTTGATGGTTTAAAGCCTACTGTATCTGCAAATAAAATTGCAACACCTGCTTTTTTCTGATTACCATTTGCCTGAAATATGGATGACCATCCTTTCACCCTGAGTCTGTATTTGTCTTTTAAATTAAGATGTGACTCTTGTATGCAACAAATATCTGGCTTGAGTTTTTGTATCCAGTCAGCTAACCTATGCCTCTTTAGAGGACAGTTTAAGCCATTCACATTGATGGAGAGTATTGATAAGTCTGGTGGAATTTTGGGTATCAAGTTTTTCAAAGGTCCAGTGGACATTTTTAATCCTTTCACCAGTGTGGAAGTTGGAGTTTGATCCGAAGTTTCTGAGTGAGTTTACTTTTGTGGTATAGGATTTGGTTGGTCCTTGTGGAGGATAGGTCTGAGAATATCCTGAAAAGCTGGTTTACTTATGGCAAATTTTTTCAACATATGAATGTCATTGAAGTATTTAATTTCTCCATCATAGATGAAACTCAGTTTAGCTGGATACAAGATCCTGGGTTGAAAGTTATTTTGCTTTAGGAGATTAAAAGTTGATGACCACCCTCTTCTGGCTTGAAAAGTTTCAGCAGAGAGATCTGCAGTTATTCTAATATTCTTACCTTTGTATGTAATAGTTTTCTTTCGCCGGGCTGCTTTGAGAATCTTCTCTTTCATGTTAACTTTAGTGAAGCTAATTATGATATGTCTGGGGGATGACTTATTGGGGTTGAATCGTGCTGGGGTTCTGAAGCTGTCTGCTATCTGAATTTCAGATTCTCTAGGCATGTGTGGAAAATTTTCTTTCATAATTTCATGCAGAAGGGCCTCTGTGCCCTTCGAGGCCACTTCATCATTCTCAGAAATCCCAATAATTCGTATATTGCTTTTTTTCAAATTATCTGAGAGCTCTCTGAGTGAGTGATCCGATTTTGCTCTCCATTTTTCTTCCTCTTTGAGAGATTGGGAGCATTCGAAGACTTTATCTTCAATGTCAGAAATCCTTTCTTCTGCTTGCTCCATTCTGTTGCTGAGGGATTCTACTGTATTTTTCATATCTTCGAGGGCTGGAAATTCTTGCTTCAGTGTGTCTCTTTGGTGGTTTTGTCTTTAAATTCGTTAAATTCTTGAGACAACTTTTGAATTTCTCCTCGAATTCCTAATTCCATTTTATTAATCTTGTCTGCAATCCAAATTCTGAATTCGATTTCTGACATCTCAGCCAGTTGTTTATGAATGGGATCTTCAATCACATCTGCCGTATCTTTTCTTGGGGGGGTTGATCTATTCTGGTTATTCATGTTACCAGAGTTTTTCCACTGATTCCGCCCCATGGTTATTTTACTCCCTGTGATTTTTCCCCTGGGTCTTTATCAAGGGCCCGTACAGTGTTGTGGCCTGAGAAACTGGGGCCCTGTCTTGTGTGGTGGAGCTAAGTGGTTCTGTCTTGTTTTCAGCTGGTTTCTGTTCGATCCTATTGCAACTTCTACTCTGGCTTGAAGTCTCAGCTGTGTGGAAAAATCAGCAATTAAGTCACCCTGCCTGCCCCCCTCTGGCCCCAGTTGGAAAAGGAGAATCAAACCTTCCTACAACCGCACACCCAGAGCATCGCCTGAAAAGTCCTCAGTCTATTAGCCCAGTTCAAAAGGTCCAAATCAGCTGTCTCAATCGGCACCTGTCTCGGGTGGGCGAGTTCAAGATGTCTCTGGGAACTGGATCACAGGGGCCTGGTGACTCCTCTGACATGGCTCATTCCAGTGCAGCATAGAGTCAGGAGGAGCCACCCAGCAAACAGAGCAGTCTGGGAAGGTTGACGTCTCCTTCCCCACTTTGCCCCTCCGTCGGACCCAGTCACTGGTATCTCTGCAGATGGCTAACCCAGTTGCCTGCAGTGAACAGACACTCCAGGGGTTTGCACCTGCCTGAATCGCAAGGAAGTCTGCCAGGCCCCCGCAGACTGCCGCTATTTAGCAGGAGGAGATGGGGCCTGACATCTTTGAGTGCTTGATGCAGGTGATGGGAAGGAGGTGTTTACTCAGGCTAGCCCCGTCCCTGATGGATGCTGTTAACAGAACAGAACAGAACAGACAACTTTGCGGGGTTCTGTCTCTGTTCCTGTCGAAATCGCCTACAGAAGACTGGCTGTTCTGAGTTCAAATGTCTTTGCTGCTGGATTTTTGTGTCCTCTTTGCTGCTGAAGGTTTGCATCCAATCATCTCTCTGGGTCGGCCCCACCCTGGAAGCTTCCCGGGTTTGTGAGCAGTGTCAGGAAATCCCCCGCTCACCAGTGGCCTCCTCTGGTTGCCCAGGGAGACAGGGGGTGTGGCCTCAGAATACCCAGAAGTGAGCCGTTCTGCCGTTAAAGAAAAAACGGCTGTTGCTCTGCCTCCAGGGAACTGCCGCTCTGGTTGGGCACTCAGCCGACGCTTTTCTCCTCTGTCTCGCACCCCAGAGTCAGCACTGAGCAGCCGCAGTATATGCTAGGTCCACACCCCTCGAGAGATCCCCCAAGAATCTGAACTCTTGGGGGACAGGCTCCCAGACACCGAGTGGGAGTGGGGGGGAAGCTAGAGTTTCATTCAGTTTTATGCCCGGCTGTATTGTTGCCCGCCCGGGGAGGGCTGCTGCACCGCACTGCAGATAAGTGCCACCAAGGCTTGATTTCCCCTCAGCAGAGTGCCCTCTCCTCGCTCACGTGTCTCAGAGTCAGCGCTGACCTGACGCAGCTCGGGCACTGTGCACTCCCCTCGAGAAATCACCCAAGGATCCGAACTCCTGGGGGATAGGCCTCCAGACCCCAAGTGAGAGTAGGGGCGCTCAGTGGGGAAGCTAGAGTTTTATTCAGTTTTGTGCCCGGCCAGCTGTAATGTTGCCCGGGGAGGGCTGCTGCACCGCACCGCAGGGAAGTGCCGCCGAGGCGTGACTCCCCCTCAGCCTGATGCCCTCTCCTCGCTCGCGTGTCTCAGAGTCAGCGCTGACCAGTTGCAGCTCGGGCACTGTGCGCTCCCCTCAAGAAATCACCCAAGGATCCAAACTCCTGGGGGATAGGCCCCCAGACCCCGAGTGAGAGTGGGGGGAACTAGACTTTCATTCAGTTTTATGCCTGGCCGTATTGATGCACGGGGAGGGCTGCTGCACTTCACCACAGGGAAGTGCCGCCGAGGCGTGACTCCCCCTCAGCCCGGTGCCCTCTCCTCACTCGCGTGCCTCAGAGTCAATGCTGACCAGTCGCAACTCGGGGACTGTCCACTCCCCTTGAGAAATCACTCAAGAATCCGAACTCCTGGGGGACAGACCTCCAGACCTCAGTGGGCGGGAGGGGAGTGTTGGGGCTTTAGGGTTGCCGGCAAAGGATTTTTAAAGTTTTATTCAGTTTTATGCCCGGCAGGAGAACGCCATGGCACCCCAGTAGGGGAGGTAGGTCCAGTTTTTAGAAGGTCTCTCCCGTGGAGTGTAGTGGGAGGGCCTTTAATTTCTGCCCGTTTGTTTAATTGTGGGGCTCTTGAGCTGGTCTCATGGGGGAGGGGGACTCCCGTCTGCTTGGTGGTGGATTTTGTACCTTTTGTTTGCGTCCTTGTGATCACAGCTTGCCTCAGCGGTGTTGATGTGCGTTCTTCAACCTTCTCTCTTGGTGTGGCTCAAGTCCACCAGGATACTTACTAAATTCCTGTCCCTTAACTCTTTTTCTGGACAGGAGCCTCTGTTGAAAGCTGGCTTCAGTCCACCATCTTGTCTCCCTCCCCCCGCAATATGCAATTTTAATGCAATCCCCCTTAAAGCTCCACTGTCATACTTTAAAGATCTTGAAAAAATAATACTTCGTTTTATATGGAATCAGAAAAAAACTCTAATAGCCAAGACATTATTCAGAAATAAAAAAAAAAGTGGGAGGAATCACGCTACCAGACCTCAGACAATACTATAAATCAATAGTGATCAAAACAGCATAGTACTGGCAAAAAAACAGAGAGGTAGATGTATGGAACAGAATAGAGAACCAACTGATTAACCCAGCTACTTACTGTTATTTGATCTTTGACAAGCCAATTAAAAACATTCAGTGGGGAGAAGATTCCCTATTTAACAATTGGTGCTGGGTGAACTCGCTGATGACCTGTAGAAGACTGAAACCAGACCCACACCTTTCACCATTAACTAAGATAGACTCTCACTGGATTAAAGATTTAAACTTAAGACATGAAACTATAAAAATACTTGAAGAAAGTGCAGGATAAACTCTTGAAGAAATCGGTCTGGGCGAATATTTTATGAGGAGTGCCCCCCGTACAATTGAAGCAGCTTCAAAAATACACTACTGGGACCTGATCAAACTAAAAAGATTCTGTACAGCCAAGAACACAGTAAGTAAAGCAAGCAGACAACCCTCAGAATGGGAGAAGATATTTGGAGGTTATGTCCCTGACAAAGGTTTAATAACCGGAATCCACAGAGAACTCAAACGTATAAGCAAGAAAAGAACAAGTGATCCCATTGCAAGTTGGGCAAGGGACTTGAAGAGAAACTTCTCTGAGGAAGACAGGCACACAGCCTACAGACATATGAAAAAATGCTCATCATCCTTAATCATCAGAGAAATGCAGATCAAAACTACTTTGACATATCATCTAACTCCAATAAGATCAGCCCATATCACATAATCCCAAGACCAGAGATGTTGGCATGGATGTGGAGAAAAGGGAACACTTTTGCACTGCTGGTGGGAATGCAAATTAATACATTCCTTTTGGAAATATATTTGGAGAACACTTGGAGATCTAAAAGTAGACCTGCCATTCAATCCTATAATTCCTCTACTAGGTATATACCCAGAGGACCAAAAATCACATTATAACAAAGATATTTGTACCAGAATGTTTATTGCAGCCCAATTCATAATTGCTAAGTCGTGAGAAAAGCCCAAGTGCCCATCAATCCACGAATGGATTAATAAATTGTAGTATATGTACACCATGGAATATTATGCTGTCTTAAAAAAAGATGGAGGCTTTACCTCTTTCATGTTTACATGGATGGAGCTGGAACATATTCTTCTTAGTAAAGTATCTCAAGAATGGAATAAAAAGTATCCAATGTGCTCAGCCCTCTATGAATCCAATTTATGGCTTTCATATGAAAGCTATAACCCAGTTATAACCTAACAATATGGGGAAGGTAAAGAAGGAGGGGGGAGGATGGGCGGAGGGAGGGTGATTGGTGGGATTACACCTATGGTGCATCTTACAAGGGTACATGTGAAACTTAGTAAACATAGAATATAAATATCTTAACACAATAACTCAGAAAATGCCAGGAAGGCTATGTTAACCAGTGTGATGAAAATATGTCAAATGGCATATAAACCAGTGTATAGTGACCCATGACTGCATTAATGTACAAAGCTATGATTTAATTAAAATAATAATAATAATTAATTAATAAGATTTATAAACTCAAAAAAAGAAAAGAAAAAGAAATCTTGAGGTATTATGTTACCAGACTTCAAGTTACACTACAAGTCAATAGTGATCAAAAAAGCATGTTACCAACACAAAAATAGGAACATAGATTATGTTACAGATAGAGAATACAGAGGTGAAACCAGCCACATATCACCCTCTGATCTTCGATAAATCAAACAAAAGCATACACTGGGGAAAAGAATCTCTATTTAATAAATGATGCTGCGGCTTGGCACCTGTGGCTCAGGTGACTAAGGCGCCAGCCACATTCACCTTAGCTGGTGGGTTCAAATCCAGCCCACACCCACCAAACAACAATGATAGCTGCAACCAACAAATAGCCAGGCGTTGTGGCAGGCACCAGCTACTTGGGAGGTGGATACAGAAGAATCACTTGAGCCCAGGAGTTGGAGGTTGCTGTGAGCTGTGATGCCACAGCACTCTACCCAGGGCAACAGCTTGAGGCTCTGTCTCAAAATAAAATAAAATAAAATAAAAAATAAATGATGCTGGAAGAGTGGGTCAGCCACATTAAAAGACTACAACTGGACCTGCACCTCTCACCACTTAAGAAAAATGACTCACTCTGGATAAAAAACATTTACTCTAAGAACAAAATGATAAAATCTCCCAAAGAAAGTGTGGGAAAAGTCTTGACAATATTGTCCTAGAGAAGGATTTTATGAAGAATATCCCCTTGGCAATTGCAGCAACACCAAAAACAAATAAATGGAAGGGTGGTGCCTGTGGCTTAAAGGAGTAGGATGCTGACCTTATATGCCAGAGGTGGCGGGTTCAAACCCAGCCCCAGCCAAAAACTGCAAGAAACATAATAAATAAATAAATAAATAGGGACATAATCAAGCTAAAAAAGCTTCTGCACAGCTAAGAGCACAAGAACTAAAGGAAAAAGACAACCTTCAGAATAGGAAAAGGTATTTGTATGTTATGACTCTGACAAAGGCCTAATAACAAGAACCTACAGAGAACTCAAACTAATCAAGAAGAAAAGAACAAACAATCCTATTTATAAGTGGGCAAGTGACATGAACAGAGCTTTCTCCCAAGAAAACAGACAAATGGCCAACAAACACATGAAAAAATGCTCACCATCCTTCATCATCAGAGAAATGCAAGTCAAAATCACTTTGAAATATCACCTAACCCTAGTTAGAATAAACCACATCACAGAATCCCAAAGCCCTAAATGCTGACATGGGTGTGGAGAGAAGGGAACACTTTACACGGTTGGTGGCATTGCAAACTGATACAGCCTTTTTGGAAAGAAGAATGGAGAATCTTCAAAGAGCTAAAAGTAGACCTTTCATTTGATCCCACAATCCCATTACTAGGTTATCTACCCAAAAGAAAAACAAATCATTTTACCATAAAGACATTTGCACTAGGATGTTTATTGCACCTCAATTCACAATCACGAAAATGTGGAAGCAATTAAGCGCTCATCAACTCAGGAATGGATAAATAATCTGTGGTATATGTATACCCTGGAATACTATTTAGCCATAAGAAAGATGAAGACTTTACATCTTTTATATTTACCTGGATGGATTTAAAGAACATCCTCCTAAGTAAAGTATCACAAGAATGGAAAAGCAAGCACCCAATGTACTCAATACTAATATGAACTACTAGATGAACAACAATATGCTCACACAAGAAAAAAAACACAAGTAACCATAGAGGAGGTGGAGGTAGGGAAGAATGGAGGAGGAAGGAGGTTTGGTAAGCTCTCACCTAATGGGTGCAATGTAGGGGTAAATGCCATACCTCTTGGGTGAAAGTCTCAACTACAACTTGTATGTTACCTATCAAACACAGTGTAACCTAATAATTTGTACCCATATATTATTTTTAAATTTAAAAAAAGAATAATACCATCTGACTCCAGTAAGAGTAGACCACATCACATCTTTCTTTAAGGCTGCATAATATTCTATGGTGTACATATACCACAATTTATTAATTCATTCATGGATCGATGGGCACTTGGGCTTTTTCCATGACTTAGCAATTATGAATTGGGCTGCAGTAAACATTCTGGTACAAATATCTTTGTTATAATGTGATTTTTGGTCTTCTGGGTATATACCTAGTAGAGGAATTATAGGATTGAATGGCAGATCTATTTTTAGATCTCTAAGTGTTCTCCATACATCTTTCCAAAAGGAATGTATTAATTTGCATTCCCACCAGCAGTGTAGAAGTGTTCCCTTTTCTCCACATCCACACCAACATCTCTGGTCTTGGGATTTTGTGATTTGGGCTAATCTTACTGGAGTTAGATGGTACATCACAAAATCCCAAAACTATAGATGTTGGCGTGGATGTGAAGAAAAGGCAACACTTCTGCACTGCTGGTGGGAATGCAAGATAGTACGTTCCTTTTGGAAGGAAGTTTGGAGAACACTCAGGGATCTAAATGTAGACCTGCTGTTTGATCCTGAAACTCCTCTTCTAGGTGTATATCCAAAGGACCAAAAACAATTTGGCAATAAAGATAGTTGTACCAGATTGTTCATTGCAGCTCAATTCATAATTGCCAAGTCATGGAAGAAGGCCAAGCATCCATTGACCCATGAATTGATTAATAAATTGTGTATATGTATACCATGGAATACTATACAGCATTAAAAATGGAGACTTTACCTTTTTTATGTTTACATGGATAGAGCTGGAAAATATTCTTCTTAGTAAAGTATCTCAGGAATGAAAAAAAATCTGATGTACTCAGTACTACTGTGAAACCTATTTAGAATCACTAACACTTGCATATGAAGAGTGAAACACAACTATAGCCTAGGATGAAGGAGGGAAGCAGAGGTGGGGGAGGGGAGGGGTGGGTTGATAGAGGGAGATTTAGTAGGGGGACCACACCTATGGAGCACAATGCAAGTACAAGTTGAATCTATCAGGTGTAGAACACAAATGTCTTAATGCTGTAACTGGGTAAATGAGGCGAAAGCTATGTTGATTAGTAGGATGTAAGCACTCCAATTTGTACAAATAATCAACACATCAAATCCTATAATGGAATAAAAGTATTTATGATCTATGTACAAATGATTTAAGAAAATATATAGATAGATATGAATAATACTCAAAATCAATGCAGGTGCAGAGAACTAGTCAGAGTCATATACCACTATTGGGAGAATACTGATGATGTATGTTGGCAATATAAATCAAGAACCTTAAAAATGATCATACTATTGACCAAGTAAATCCACTTCTAAGAATGCAAAGATATGTACACCATGGAATACTATGCAGCCTTAAAGAAAGATGGAGACCTTACCTCTTTCATGTTTACATGGATGGAGCTCTAACATATTCTTCTTAGTAAAGTGTCTCAAGAATGGAAGAAAAAGTACCCAATGTACTCACCCTTATTATGAAACTAATTTAGGACTTCACATGAAAGCTATAACCCAGTTACAACCTAAGAACAGGGGGAAGGGGGAAAGGGAGGGGAGGGAGGGGGGAGGTAGGTGGAGGGAGGGGAATTGATGGGATTACACCTGCGGTGCATCTTACAAGGGTATATGTGAATCTTAGTAAATGGGGAATGTAAAGGTCTTAGCAAAATAACTAAGAAAATGCCAGGAAGGCTATGTTAACTAGTGTGATGAAAATGTGTCAAACGGTCTATGAACCAAGTGTATGGTGCCCCATGATCATACTAATGTACACAGCTATGATTTAATAAAAAAATAATAAAAAATAAAGAGTAATTAAAAGAATATAAAAAAAGAATGCAAAGACTTATTCACAAAGATGCTTTTTGCAGCATTATATATAAAAGCAACAAAAATAACTTTCAACAATACAAAAAAAACTGTAACTTATGGCATCACTATAATCAATTATTATATAGTAAATTTAAAATGAGATTGATAAATATCTCAGCTGACCTAGAAGAATACACTCATGATAATTTAAAGGGAAGAGCAGAATATAGAATTGCGTTACACTATGATCTTAATTATGTAAATATACCATTCATACAGTCATGTATTGCTTAATGATGGGGGTACATTCTGAGAAATAGGTCATTTATGTGTAGGCAATTTTGTCATTTTGTGACCATGATAGAGTGCACTTATACAAACTTAGATGATATGGCCTACTGCACACTTAGGATATATGGTATAGTCTATATCTCCTAGGCCACACACCTGTCTAGTATGTTACTGAATACTGAAAATAATGGTAAGTGTTTGTGTACCTAAACATACAAATGGCACAGTAAAAATATGGTATAAAGATAAAAAATTATACACCTATATAAGGTACTTACCATGAATGGAACTTGCAGGACTGTAAGTTGTTCTGGGTGAGTCAGTGAGTTGTGAGTGAACATGATAGCCTAGAACATCATGGTACCGTACTGTAGACTTTATAAACACTATACACTTAGGCTATAGTATATTTGTAAAAAACATTTCTCTTCAAAAATAAATTAAAATTAACTTACTGTAACTTTTTACTTTGTAAACTTTTAAATATTTTTAACGTTTTGATTCTTGTAAAACTACTTAGGTTAAAACATATTGGACAGCTGTATAAAAATATATTTTAACCACAATACCTTTATCACTTTATTATAAAAATATTGACAATAATTTTTTAAGATCTTCAAATATCCAGTCAGGTTTAAATTTCTTTAGTCATTTCATAAGTGTCTTTTTATAATTGGTGTGTTTGAATCAGAACCAACCAAACAGAATCCAAAATTGCCTTTTTGGGGGGCAGGGTCTCACTCTGTTGTCCAGGCTGAAGTGTAGTGGTCTGATCATAACTCACTATATCTTGAACTCTTGGGTTCAAGCAATCTTCTTGCCTCAGCCTCTTGAGTAGCTGGGACTATACGCACATGCCACCAAACCTGGATAATTTTTTTTTAATTTGTTGTAGGGATGAGGTTTCACCATGCTACCCAGCTGTTCTCAAACTCCTGACCTCAAGTGATCCTCCCATCTTGGGATTACAGGCATGAGCCACCATGCTTGCCTGGCCTGAATTTCTTATGTGTATATTAATCCATAATACTTTTTCTCTTTTTTATTCTATTTACTAAAACCAGGTCATTTGTCCTATGGAGTCTGGATTTTGCTGATTAGACTCTTGTGGTGGTATTTAATAAGTTCTTCTGTTCTCTGTACTTCTTGAAATATGGGTGTTAAATTTAGAGGTTTAATCTGATTTGAGTGGTTTGGGGGCAAAGACAGTTCATAGTTGGCCTTGTATACTTCCATAGGAAGGCAATAAGGTTTCTTTTTGCGTGTGATGTTAGCAGCACTTAATTAGCATTGTATAGATTTTCTTTCATCATTTTTGACCACCCCTCAACCCACCCATCAAGCTACATACCTCTTCAGACCCGCCTTCTTACACTCACCCTCTCCTTTGTCCTGTTTCAACTGACTAGAAACAGTACTTGATTATAAACTCATTTCATAGACATAATCTCCTTGGAAAATAATCAGAAGGCTCCATTAAACTTCACTATTTGTAATACAGATTCTCATAAAGTGTACAATTCAAAGTATTTATTTATTTTTCAGTTTGAATTTTTTTTTATTAAATCACAACTGTGTACATTGATGCTTTTATGGGGTTCAATGTACTGATTTGATATACAATGTGAAATGCTTACATTAAACTGATTAACACATTCATCACAATTATATTCTTTCCTTAATAGTTTTGAAATGTACCATTGCATCATGCACATTAGGTGAGGTGCCCCCAATACCCTCCCTCCTCCTGCTCCATTCCCACCCCCCTCTCTCCTCTTCCCTTCTACTTTCTGGACTATAGTTATGTTTTTCCATTCATATGAATGTGTAGGTGATTATATATTGATTTCATAGTAGTATTGAGTACATGGGTTACTTTTTTTTCCATTCTTGAGATACTTTACTAAGAAGAATATGTCCCAGCTCCATCCAGGTAAACATAAAAGATGTGAAGTCTACATCTTTTTTATGGCTGCATAGTATTCCATGGTGTACATATACCACAATTGTTAATCTATGCATGGGTCCATAGGCACTTGGCTGTTTCCATGACTTGGCAATTATGAATTGGGCTGAAATAAACATTATGAAGCAAATGTCTTTGCTGTAAAATGATTTTACAGGAATTGCAAGATTAAATGGTAGGTCTCATTTTAGTTCCTTGAGTATTCTCTAAACTTCTTTCCAAAAAGGTCATGTTAGTTTTCATTCCCACCAGCCGTGTACAAGTGTTCCCTTCTAGCTGCATCCATGCCAACATCTGTAGTTTGGGGATTTTGGAATGTGAGCTAATCTTACTGGAGTTAGATGATATCTCAAAGTGGTTTTGATTTGCATTTCTCTGATGATTAAAAATTATGAGCATTTTTTCATGTCTTTATAGGCCAAGTGCCTGTTTTCTTCAGAGAAGTTTCTGTTCAAGTCTTGTATCCACACAGAAATGAGATTATTTGTTCTTTTCTTATTGATTAGATTGAGTTCTCTGTGGATTCTAGTTATCAGACCTTTGTTGGAAACATAACCTGCAAAAATCTGATCCCATTCTGAAGGTTGTCTGCTTTACTTACTGTGCTCTTGGCGGTGCACAAGCTTTTTAGTTTTATCAGATCCCAGTAATGTATTTTTGGTGTTGCTTTAATTACCCAGGAAGGCCTCCTCATTAAATATTCTCCCAGACCAATTGCTTCAAGTATTTTCCCTGCACTCTCTTCTAGTATTTTTATAGTTTTATGTCTTAAGTTTAACTCTTTTATCCAGTGAGAATCAATTTTTGTTAATGGTGAAAGGTGGGGGTCCAGTTTCAGTCTTCTACAGGTTGCCAGGCAGTTTACCCAGCACCATTTGTTAAATAGGGAGTCTTTTCCCTACTGATTGTTTTTGATAGGCTTATCCAAGATCAAATGATGATAAGTAGCTGGGTTCTTCTCTTGATTCTCTATTCTGTTCCATAAATCTACTGCTCTGTTTTTGTTCCAGTACCATGCTGTTTTGATCACTATAGATTTATAGTATAGCCTAAAGTCTGGTAACATGATACCTCCTGATTTGTTTTTATTTCTGTCAACATTGTTAAAATGTCCATACTACCCAAAGCAGTCTACAGATTTAATGCAACCCCTATTAAAGCACTTTTGTCATACTTTAAAGAGCTTGAAAAAATAGTACTTCATTTTATATGGAATTTTTTGTTATTGTTTGGGATTCATGGAGGGTACAAAGAACTAGGTTGCACTGATTACATTTGTTAGGTAAAATCCCTCTTATAATTGCATCTTGTCCCTAAAGGTGTGTCATATACCATGATGTGGACTATTCTCCCTGGGGTTAGTTGATATCTCAAGGTGGTTTTGATTTGTATTTCTCTGACAATCAAGAATGATGAGCTTTTTTTCATATGTTTGTTAGCTATTCATATTTCTTCCTTAGAGAAGGTTCAATTCATGTCTCTTGCTCGGTGATAGAGAAGATTGATGATTCTCTTTTTGCTGATTAATTCAAGTTCTCTATAGATCATAGTTATCAAGTCTTTGTCTAATTCATAATATGCAAATATCTTTTCCCATTCTGAAAGTTGTCTATTTCCTTTGGTAGTTGTCTCCTTAGCTGCACAAAAGCTTTTCAGTTTAATTAAGTCCCATTTATTTATTTTTGCTGTTGTTGCAATTGCAACAAACATCTTCTTCATAAAATCTTTCCTTAGGCAGATATCTTCAAGTATTCTCCCCACACTTTCTTCAAGGATTTTTATTGTTTCATGCCTTAGATTTAAATATGTTATCCATTTTGAATCAATTTTTGTAAGTGGTGAAAGGTGAGGGTCCAGTTTCAGTCTTTTATATGTGTTTATCCAGTTCTCCCAGCACCATTTATTGAATAAGGATTCTTTTCCCCAGTGTATGTTCTTGTTTGGTTTATGAAACATCAGGTGGTTGTAAGATGTTAGTTTCATATCCTAGTTTCCTATTTGGTTCCAAATGTCTATATCTCTATTTTTGTGCCAATATCATGCTGTTTTGATCACTATGGCCTTGTAGTACAGCCTAGAGTCTGGTAGGCTAATGGCCCCTGCTTTGTTTCTATTACTAAGAACTACCTTGGCTATACAGGCTTTTTTCTAGTTCCATACAAAACAAAGAATTGTTTTTTCCACTTCTTGAAAGTATGATATTGGTATTTTAATAGGGACTGAATTAAACCTGTAGATTGCTTTGGGAAGTATAGAAATTTTAACAGTGTAGATTCTTCCCTGCCAGGAGCATAGTATGTTCTTCCACTTGTTAATATCTTTTGCTGTGTCTTTTATTGGGGTTTTGTAATTTTCTTTATAGAGTTCCTCCACCTCTTTTGTTAGGTATATTCCTAGATATTTCATTTTTTTTTTTTTGAAAGTACTATGAAAGGACCTGTGTCCTTGATTAGCTTCTCAACTTGGCTGTTATTGGTGTAAACAAAGGCTACTGATTTGTGGACATTGATTTTATATCCTGAAACATCAATGTATTTTGATCATTTCCAGGAGTCCTGTGGTTGAGTCTTTGGGATTCTCTAAATATAAGATCATATCTTGGGCAAAAAGCAGGAGTTTGACTTCCTCTGCCCCACTTGGATGCCCTGTATTTCCTTCTCTTGCCTGATTGTATTGGCTAGAATTTCCAGCACTGTGTTGAACAGTAGTGGCAATAGAGGACAACCTTGTCTGGTTCCACTTCTAAGTGGAAAAGCTTTCAGTTTTACTCCTTTTAGTATAATATTAGCAATGGGTTTGTTGTAGATGGCTTCAATTATATATACATAGTCATGAAAAGGTGTTAACAAAATATTGTAAAATTAAGAAAAAGCAGTTTATAAAACCATATGTATGTTATGCTTGTAGTCTTGCAAAAATAATATACAGGAAGTACAGGATAAGTATCTCTAATCCAAACATTCAAAATCTAAAATGCCTCAAATATCTGATAATTTTTGAGCTCCAACATAATGCCAGAAGTGGAAAATTCTACACATAAGTACTTAACACAAACTTTGTTTCATTCAAAATATTACTAAAAAATATTGTGTAAAATTAACTTTAGCCTATGTGTATAAGGTACATATAAAACATAAATTAATTTTGTGTATAGACTAAAATCACATCCCTAAGATATATCATCATGTATATGTAAATATGCCAGAATGCAAAGAAATAAAAAATCTGAAACATTTCTGGTCCCAAGTATTTTAGATAAGGGATACTCAACCTATACATTGTTTAGTGTATTGTTCATCTTAACACATGCATATGTAAATGATTGGAATATAGTGCCCAACTCATAATAACTGCTCCAGAAAAATGTTAGCTATTATTATTGCACATTTTATTCCTTTTTTAAAGAACCTGAGGCATTCTGCATAGCTATTATGTACCTTGCTCTTATTCATTCACAGTAATATCTTAGACAGCCTGTCATTTTGGTAAATGTAAACCTATTAAGTGGATGCATAGTATTTAATAATACCCTCATCAACATTTTGGTGGATTCTAGTCATCTGCTACTACCACCAAAATTCAAGTGAATATCCCCGTATATCTATTTCTGTGTCTATATCTGAGCATATCTGTAAGACAAATCCTTAGAAGTGAAATCTTCTTGGTCAAATGAAATGAGCACTTAAAATATTCATAGATAGTTCCAGATTATCTTTTATTAAAGTTGTACCAATTTATACTACAGCCAGTAATCTACTGGAGTGCCTATTTCCCCATAACCTTGTCAATAAAATAATCATTTTATCTTTGTCAGATATATAGATGAAAATTGTATTTTTAAAACTTTATTTCTATTTTATGAGTGAGATTAAGTATCTGTTTATTTAAAATATTTGTATTTCTTAATCTCCTTATTTTAAAAATGGGGAAACTGAGAGGAGGGGCAAGATGGCCGACTGGAGCCAGCTTTTGACAGAAGCTTCTGTCCAGAGGGAAGGATTATGACAAGAAAGTACCCAACAATGCTGAAGACTGGGAGCCGAGCTGTGAGAGAAGAGTGATAACCGCACATCACCTCTGCTGAGGCAAGCTGCAACTCCAAGAAAGCAAATTTCAGGTACAAAACTCATCCCAAAGGAAAAAATATCTGCCCCCTCCCCCAAGAGTGTTTTTTTTGGGGGGGGGCTCACTGTAGATTTTCTACAGGTGAGCAGTGAACTGAGGACCTCTTTTCTCACCCCATGGGAAAGAGTTGAAGGAAGTGGGGACTACTTATCCAGAGGACCCTGCTGTGTCCCTGAGCACTCTCTTGCCAGGCATGAAAGTTGAACTAATGTTTTCCCTGCCATTTTGAACTTCCAGTCCACCCTTCCCCCCTCACCTGACAGTCCAGAAGCCTAACCCCTGCAGGGACCAGAATATCTGTGGTTCATTGCCAGGTCCAGGCAATGCAAGGGCCATGGTAGAAAAGCTACACTGTAACAGTGAGCCTAGCAGTAGTGCAGACAGACAAAGTGGGGGAGGCTGTCGGGCTTGGCTCTGTGAAAGTGCAAACCAGTTGTGGGTGGAGGCTTGTGAGCTATGCATCCCACCCTGCCAGAACCACCTGCCAGAAATGCATGCCATGGGCCCCATCCTGGTGCTGGAGCCCTGCACCCCACGATCTCGGAGTGGCCACTCAGCCACTTCCCTGGCTATGTGGGAGCTGCCTGAGAGCTGTGCAGGGACACCTCCCAAAAAGATCCAGCAACAGTAGAGCAACCCCGCTGGGGTCTAATCTTGGACAGACACCTTCCCAGCACTGAGGACTATCAGAGGAAGCCAGACCTTGCCCTATAGGGGTACTAGTTCTGCAGAGTGGCTGAGGCAAAGGCACAGTGGCTGAGGGAGAAAGTCGTTTGCTGACTTGTTTTTCTCAGGTTCAGACTAAGCTCAGGAGAAACACTCCCCAGTTGCCATTGAGAACCCAAGGCAGGAAGGCCAGCAGGTGGCAGAGGGTGGTGGCCAGCCAAGGGGGCATTGACTTTCCTTTGACTTTGGCAGATGCAAAGCCCTGGCACACCTGCTTGTTGGAGAGAGCAGGACCACAGCCCCGTGGGGTTACCAGTGATCCAAGGTGGGGAAAGAGATACCAGCCCCCTGGTCCAGCTCTGGTACTGGCCAGGCCTTTCTGACTCCACAGAGTGCTGGAGTGAGCCACATTTGAGCAGCCAGTAGTCCTCTGCTATCTAGTTGCTGGAGACATTTTGAACTCTCCCACTCGAGAGATGGCACTGACTGGGTTAATTGGTTTGGAACTCCTAACCTGGGCCAATCACCCCAGGACACTCTTGGGTGGTACCCTGGTTGTGTGGCAACAAGAAAGGTTGATTTTCCTCTCCAAGTTGTTGCCCATGAGGGTTGGAGTGTCTTAGTTGCTTATATTTCTCCACAGCTGAGATTTCAACCCAGAGTCACTGATCCACTAGGATTGGAAAAAGACCAGCTGAATACAAGAAAGAGCCACCTAACTCCACTACACCAAGTAGGTCCCCAGAGCCTTAGTCTTTTTTTTTTTTTTTTTTTTTTTTTTTGTGGTTTTTGGCCAGGGCTGGGTTTGAACATGCCACCTCCGGCATATGGGACCGGTACCCTACTCCTTGAGCCACACCTTCACAAAGCTGTAGGGGAAAAAGCTACAGTCACCAGTCCCAGATCCTTGGAAAGGGCTGATTAACCAAACTACAGGAGCTCCCAAGACAATTTCCCCTTACCTGCCCACCTAACCAAATGGTGAACAATAATCATGTGGTGGAATCAGTGGAAAATCTCTGTCAACATGAATAATCAGAGTCAATAAACTCTCCCAAGAAATGATAAAACAGACATACCAGATGATCTCATTCATAAACAAATGGCTGAGATGTCAGAAATCGAGTTCAGAATTTGGATGGCAAATAAGATCAACAGACTGGAAGTAAAGATGGAATTAGAATTTCAAGGAGTAATTCAGAAGTTGTCTGAAGAATTTAATGAATTCAAACACAAAATCACCAAAGATTTTGACACATTGAGGCAAGAACTTGCAGCTCTCAAAGATCTGAGAAATACAGTAGAATCCCTCAGTAACAGAATGGGGTAAGCAGAAGAAAGGATTTCTGACATTGAAGACAAAGCTTCTAAACACTCCCAAATGCTCAAAGAGGAAGAGAAGTGGAGAGCAAAAACGGAGCATTCTATCAGAGAGCTCTGGGACAATTCAAAGAAAACTTATATTCGCCTTATAGGAATGCTGGAAGGTGACAAGGTTGCTTCAAAAGGCCCAGATGCTCAACTCCAACAGATAATCATGGATAACTACCCAAACAGGGTGAAAGATTCTGAAATTCAGATAGCAGTTTCAGAACCCCAGCACAACTCAACCCAAATAAAACATCTCCTGGACACATTATAATTAACTTCACAAAAGTTAACAAGAAGGAAAAAATTCTGAAAGCACCCAGACGTAAGAAAACCATAACCTACAAGGGGAAGAATATTAGAATGACTGCAGATCTCTCTGATGAAAACTTTCAAGCTAGAAGAGGGTGGTCATCAACCTTTAAACTTCTAAAATAAAATAACTTTCAACCCAGGATCCTATATCCAGCTAAACTGAGTTTCATTTATGATGGAGAAATTAAATACTTTAATGACATTCACATGTTGAAGAAATTTGCCATAACTAAACCAGCTCTCCAAGATATTCTCAGACCTATGCTCCATAATGACAAGCAAAATCGTCTACCACCAAAATAAACTCACTCAGAAATTTTTGCTCAAACTGCAATTTCCACAGTGGTGAACTGATTAAAAATGTCCACTGGACTTTTGAAAAACTCAATACCCAAAATACTACCAGGCTTATCAATGCTGTCAATTAATGTGAATGGCTTAAATTGTCCTATAAAGAGGCACAGGTTGGCTGACTGGATACAAAAACTGGGGCCAGATATCTGCTGCATTCAAGAATCTCATCTTACCTTAAAAGATAAATATAGACTCAAGGTGAAGGGATGGTCGTCTATAATTAAGGCTAATGGAAATCAGAAAAAAAGCAGGGGTTGCAATTTTATTCACAGATACAATAGGCTTTAAACCAAAAACAGTAAGGAAAGATAAGGATAGTCACTTCATGTTTCTTAAGGGCAACACTGAACATAATGTGATTTTAATTATTAACCTTAATGCACCCAACCAGAATGGACCTTAATTTATAAAAGAGACTCTAACAGACATGAGCAGCTTGATTTCCTCCAGCACCATAATAGTTGGAGTCTTAACACCCCTTTGGCAGTGTTGGATAGAACCTCCAATAAGAAATTAAGCAAAGAAATAATAGATTTAAACTTGACCATTCAATAATTAAATTTAACAGACATCTACAGAAGATTTCATCCTAACAAAACTGAATACACATTCTTCTCATCAGCCCATGGAATATCCTCCAAAATTGATCACATCTTAGGTTACAAGTCTAAACTCAGAAAATTTAAAATAATAGAAATAATTTCTTGTATTTTCTCTGGCCATTTTGGAAGAAAAGTTGAACTCAGTAACAACAGGAATCTGCATACTCATACAAAATTATGAAAACTAAATAACCTTATGTTGAATGATAGCTGGGTTATAGATGAGATTAAGAAGGAAATTACCATGACTTAGCAATTATGAATTGGGCTGCAATAAACATTCTGGAACATATATATTTGTTATAATGTGATTTTTAGTCTTCTGAATATATACCTAATAGAGGAATTGTAGGCTCAAATGGCAGGTCTATTTTAGAACCCTAAGTGTTCTCCAAACATCTTTCCAAAAGGAACGTATTACCCTGTTTCCCTGAAAATAAGACATCCTCCAAAAGGGAGGGGGGTGGGGCCTTGGTGTGGGTCACACTTTATGGGGGCAAGACATGATTGCAAGACAGACTTTACCTAACATTTGCAATCAGTGTAACCTGGCTTATTGTACCCTCAATGAATCCCCAACAATAAAAAAAAAAGACCTACTTACAGGAAAGATAAGATGTCCCCTGAAAATAAGACCTAGCGCATCTTTGGGAGCACACCTTAAAATAAGACACTGTCTTACTTTCGGGGAAACAGGGTAGTTTGCACTCAAGCCCAAGTGCCCATCAACCCATGAATAGATCCATAATTTGTGGTATATGTACACCATGGAATATTATGCAGCCTTAAAGAAAGATGGAGACTTTACCTCTTACATGTTTACATGGATGGAGCTGGAACACATTCTTCTTAGCAAAGTATCTCAAGAATGGAAGAAAAAGTATCCAATGTACTCAGCCTTACTATGAAGCCAATTTATAGCTTTCTTATGAAAGCTATAACTCAATTATAGCCCAAGAAGAAGGGGAGAGGGAGGGGAGGAGAGGGGAGGAGGGAGGATGGGTGGAGAGAGAGTAATTGGTGGGACCACACCTACAGTGCATCTTACAAGGGTACATGTGAAATTTATTATGTGCAGAATATAAATGTCTTAACACAAATACTATAAAGGCTATGTTAACCAGTCTGATGAAAACATTTCAAATTGTATATAAAACCAGTACATTGTACCCCATGATTGCATTAATGTACACAGCTATGATTTAATTTTAAAAAAAAAAAAGAAAAGAAAAGAAAATAATAGAAGAGAAAAAAAGGAAATGCCAAATTTTTGGAACAAAACAATAATGAAGACATGAATTACCAGAACCTCTGGGATACCACGAAGGGAGTCCTAAGAGGGAAATTTATAACATTGCAAGCCTTCCTCAAAAGAACAGAAAGAGAGGAAGTCAACAATTTAATGGGACATCTCAAGCAACTGGAAAAGGAAGAACATTGCAACCCCAAATGAAAAGAAATAACTAAAAGTAGAGCAGAATTAAATGAAATTGAAAACAGAAGGATTATACAACAGATCAATAAATCAAAAAGTTGGTTTTTTGAAAAGATCTATAAAATAGATAAACCTTTGACCAACCTAACTAGAAATAAAAGAGTAAAATCCCTAACTTCATCAATCAGAAATGATAAAGGGCAAATAACAACAGACTCCTCAGAAATTAAAAAAATCCTTAATGAATATTATTAAAAAACTCTATTCTCAGAAGTACGAAAATATGAAGGAAATAAACCAATACTTGGAAACACATCACCTTCCTAGACTTAGCCAGAAAGAAGTGGAAATGTTGAACAAGCCTATATCAAGTTCTGAAATAGCATCAATTATAAGAAATCTCCCCAAAAAGAAAATCTCGGGACCAGATGGCTTCACATCAGAATTCTACCAAACATTTAAAGGGGAACTAGTACCTATATTACTTAACCTTTTCCAAAACATAGAAAAAGAAGGAATACTTCCCAACACATTCTATGAAACAAATATCACCCTGATCCCCAAACCAGGAAAAGACCCAACTAGAAAAGAAAATTATAGACCAATATCTCTAATGAATATTGATGCAAATATATTCAATAAGATCCTAACAAACAGAATCCAGCAACCCATCAAACAAATTTTACATCATAACCAGGTGGGTTTCATCCCAGGGTCCCAAGGATGGTTCAATATATGCAAATCTATAAATATAATACATCACATAAACAAATTAAAAAATAAAGACCATATGATTCTCCCAATTGATGCAGAAAAAGCTTTTGATAATTTCCAGCATCCTTTCTTGATCAGAATGCTTAAGAAAATAGGTATAGAAGGAACTTTTTTTTTTCATTTCTTTTATTAAATCATAGCTGTGTACTCCAGAAGACCAAAAATTGCACTATAACAAAGAAGGAACATTTCTTAAATTGATAGAAGCTATCTACAGCAAATCCACAGCTGATATCATGTTGAATGGAGTACAATTTAAATCATTTCCACTCAAATCAGGAACCAGGCAAGGTTGCCGATTATCTCCACTGCTTTTTAACATTGTAATGGAAGGCATAGCCATCGCAATTAGGCATGAGAAGTCAATAAAAGGTATCTAAATAGGATCAGAGGAGATCAAACCGTCACTCTTCGCAGATGATATGCTTGTATATCTGGAAAACCCCAGGGACTCAACTACAAAACTTGTAGAAGTGATCAAGGAATACAGCAGCATCTCAGGGTACAAACTCAATACTCACAAATCTGTAGCCTTTATATGTATGAACAATATTCAAGGTGAAAAAAAACAATCAAGGACTCTATTCCCTTTACAATAGTGCCAAAGAAGATGAAATATCTGGGAGTGCACCTAACAAAGGATGTGAAAGATCTCTATAAAGAGAACTATGAAACTCTGAGAAAAGAAATAGCTAAAGATGTTAACAAATGGAAAAATATACCATGCTCATGGCTGGGAAGAATGAACATTGTTAAAATGCCTATACTTCCCAAAGCAATCTACAGATTTAATGCAATCCCTATTAAAGTACCTCTGTCATACTTTAAAGATCTGGAAAAATTAGTACGTCATTTAATATGGAAACAGAAAAAACTCGAATAGCCAAAACATTACTCAGAAATAAAAGCAAATCAGGAGGTATCACACTACCAGACTTCAGATTATACTATAAATCTATTGTGATCAAAACAGCATGGTACTGGCACAAAAATAGAGAGATAGATGTATGGAACAAAATTGAAAACCAAGAGATGAACCCAGAAATTTATTGTCATTTGATCTTTGATATTTATAAATTATAAATTGGGGGAAAGATTCCCTATTTAACAAATGGTGCTGGGTGAATTGGCTAGCGACTTGTAGAAGACTGATACTGGACCCACACCTTTCTCCTCTAACAAAAATTGACTCTCACTGGTTAAAGGACTTAAACTTAAGACATGAAACTATAAAAATTCTTGTAGAGAGGGCAGGGGAAACACTTGAAAAAATTGGCCTGGGAGAATACTTTATGAGGAGGACTCTCTGGGCAATTGAAGCAACATCAATTACTGGGATCTGATCAAACTAAAAAGCTTCTGCACTGCCAAGAACACTGTAATTAAAGCAAATAGACAGCCGTCATAAAGGGAGAGGATTTTTGCAAGTTATATTTTCGGCAAAGATCTAATAACCAGAATCCACAGAGAACTCAAACTTATTAATAAGAAAAGAACAAGTGATCCCATTTCATTGTCGGCAAGAGACATGAACAGAAGCTTCTCTGAAGAAGACAAGTGCATGGTCAACAGACACATGAAAAACTGATCATCATCTTTAATCATCAGAAAAATGAAAACCAAAACCACTTTAAGGTATCATCTAACTCCAGTAAGAGTAGCCCACATCACAAAATCCCAAAACTACAGATGTTGGCATGGATATGGAGAAAAGGGAACACTTCTGTACTGCTGGTGGGAATGCAAGCTAGTACATTCCTTTTGGAAAGAAGTTTGGAGAACACTCAGGGATCTAAATGTAGACCTGCTATTTGATCCTGTAATTCCTCCATTAGGTGTATATCCAAAAGACCAAAAATCACTTGGCAACAAAGATATTTGCACCAGATTGTTCATTGAAGCTCAATTCATAATTGCCAATTCTTGGAAGAAGCCCAAGTGCCCATCGAACCATGAATGGATTAATAAATTTTGGTATATGTATCCCATGGAATACTATGCAGCATTAAAAAAGATGGAAACTTTACCTCTTTTATGTTTACACAGATGGAACTGGAAAATATTGTTCTTAGTAAAGTATCTCAGGAATGGAAAAAAAAATATCCAATGTAATCAGTACTACTACAAAACCAATTTATAATCATTTACACTTTCATATGAGAGATGAATCACAACTATAGCCCAGGATGAAAGAGGGAAAGAGAGGGGGATGGAAAGGGAGGGAGTGGGTCAGTAGAGGGAGGGTTAATGGTGGGACCTCACCTATGAAGCATATTGCAAGGGTATAAGTCAAATCTATCAAGTATAGAACACAAATGTCTTAACA
The DNA here is from genome assembly GCF_027406575.1 of Nycticebus coucang. Lineage (NCBI taxonomy): Eukaryota > Metazoa > Chordata > Mammalia > Primates > Lorisidae > Nycticebus > Nycticebus coucang. The sequence goes on from NC_069804.1 coordinate 88,592,809, forward strand.
CTGTGATTAAATAAATGAGGTGAAAACTATGTTAATTAGTAGGATGTAAGCACTCCAATTAGTACAAATAATCAACACATTGAATCCTACAAAGGCATAAATGTATTCATGATCTTAATAAAAAAAATAAATAAATAAAGTGGGGAAACTAATGCCTAAAGAGGTTAATATAGTAGAACCTCTGTAAGTTGACCACACAAGGGACCGTAAAAATCTGGTCAACATATAGAGGTGGTCAACAAAAGGAGCATTTCTGGTTTATGAAAATTAGGTCAATGTAAGGAGTTGGTCAATATAGGGAGGTAGTTAACTATAGAGATTCTACTATATATATATACTTATATATATGTACCCTTATATATAAGGGTACATATATATGGGTACATACCTCGTTAGTGTCAGAATCAAATTTAGCTCCACAGTTTACAGAATTTCAATTCTATATTCTTTGCATGATATCACTTTTTCTTCACCTGTACCACAAATTACCACCTGATCACAGACTGTTACATTGTGCTGTCTTCATATCAGGAACATCAGGGCTATCTTTCCAAACAAGTTGTAAGCAGTGCCATAAAAGAAATAAAAGAGGTTTTTTATTTTTTTATTTTTATTTTATTTTTTTTTTTATTTATTTTTTTTTGCAGGTGGCAGACTTGGGTTTGAAACCTGAATGCTCCACATTTTGCTTATGTGAACCTTTGGCAAGCCTCAGTTTCCTCATCTATAAAATAGTGTGAAATATTACAGGACTAAATGATATATAACCTAGGATAGTGTCTGGCAGATAGAAGATATTTTATAAACGGGATATACACACATACATCGGTTTCTTTTGTTTTTTTTTGTTTTTTGTTTTTTTGAAACAGAGTCTCACTCTCACCCTGGATAGCGTGCAATGGCATCATTATAGCTCACTTCAATCTTAAACTCCTGAGCTCAAGTTATCTTTCTGCCTCAGCCTCCAAAGTAGCTGAGATCACAGGTGTGAGCTACATTACTTGGCTAATTTTTCTATTTTTTTTTTTTAAAGACAGGGGTCTCACTCTTTTTCAGACAGATCTTGAACTCCTAACCTCAAGCAATCCTCCTGCCTTAACCTCACAAAGTGCTAGGATTACAGGCTTGAAATACTGCACCTGGCCCGTCAATTACCTAATGCCAGGATTAAGACCAGCATGTTTTCTCTATAACTTCATTGTACTGTCAACGTGTAGGGAACTCAATAGTTGCTAACAAATGTTCATTGACTCAACTTGAGGGAAGTCTAACAGTGCAACAGAGATTTGAAAAACAGAGAAATCTTTTTCCTTTTTTTTTTTTTTTTTGAGACAGAGTCTCTATCACCCTGGGTAGAATGCTATGGCATCATAGCTCATAGCAACTTCAAACTCTTGGTCTCTGCCTCAGCCTCCCAAGTAGCTTAGACTACAGGCACCCACCACAGGCTCCCCAAGTAGCTTGGACTACTGGCCTGGCTAGTTTATTTTTAGTAGAGACAGAGTCTTGCTCTTGTTTGAATTGGTCTCGGAACTCTAGAGCTTAGGCAATCCACCTGCCTCTGCCTTACAGAGTGCTAGGATTACACGTGTGAGCCATTGTGCCTAGCCAAAAATAGAGAAATCTTATTGTTCTGCAGCCTTCTGTCCTTTTTCCCAGGAGTCCCTTGTCCTCATGCATAATGATCGATTACACAGCAGTTATCCAAAACCCTACAGATGACTGGCAAAGGAAACAATCACCGTTTGCCCTCGCAATCTCAAGGCATATCTGGATAGGGGGCACAAATCCTAAACTAAAGAGCCTTAAGCACTCCGGCAGTTCCTATGACTTTTAAAGGAGTTTAATGGAGAAGAATGCATCATTACATTCCCTGTTACTTGAGGAACCTAAGAAAACACAACATGGCCAGATTTGTGTTTCAGTAAGACCATTCTGGCTGCAGTGCAGAAGATGATGTCGGTGTAAGTGGGGAGATGAATAAAGAAGCTCCTGCAGCTCCTCTTCCAGTCAGGAAGCGATCAGAGTTGGATAATTGGAGAATTACAATATTGGAGAGAGAAGAAATGATGAATAGAGAGAGGACTATAAAGAGAAGGGAGGAACTTGGATCCATAAGACAGGTGGAGGAATTCATTTATGTCAGAAGGGAGATACTAAGACAGAAGCACAAGAAAAGGCAAAAGAAAAGGTAAATTTGTGAAGGGTATTGAGTGGAAAGGAGGTTGAGAGATTCTGACTTGATGCCTTGTAACTCTCATTGAACTAGGAGGCAAGATCATCTCATAATCTTAGAAAGGAAAGGAAGGGAGTAGGTAGCTTGATTAGACAGCTGAGTTTAGAGATTGTGCCTTAGCTCTTGCCTAAGAAAAAGTCATAGGATTTGGTGATTAAGATATCAGTATCTTCTGTCAAGAAAGTACTTTCTGTGTAGGAGTATGAGCAGAGGGCCTAAAGGGTGAACAAGAGGGTGGGGGGAACTGCAAGCACCAAGTACAGATCACACTTCCAAGAAATTTGGCAGAAAAGAGCAAAGGAGAGATAGGGCAATGGATAGGAGGAAGTAGAAAAGGGGTATTTTGTGTTTTCTCAAGCAAAAATTTTTAGATTTTGAGACCTAAAAAAGATGCATTGTATGTACTCCTATGGAGGAGGTAGCATAAAGTAGTGTTTAAGAGCACAAGCTCTGGGGCCATAAGCGCCTGAGTTCAAATTCTAGCTTTGCTATTTACCTTAGGCAAATCATGTATCCTCTCTGTGCCTCAGTTTTTCATCAGCAAAATGGGGAAAATTATAGGATCTACATAAGAATTGTTGCAAGTAATAAATGAGATAATATTTGTTAAATGTTTAGAACAGTAATGGGAACATAGTAAGTGCTCAAAATATGTTAGATAGTATCATTATTCAAGTAAAAATTGCACAAAAGATATAATTTGGTTTATTATGATTTTGGTGAGCTTCTTCTCCTCATTGTTGAAGTGATATATATGTGTGTGTATATATACCTTTTTTTAAAGGAGCTTTTGAAAAATTATACAATTTTTTTTTGCCACCAAAAACCCAGCAAATAAAGATAAGCAAAAAGAAGAAAACAAAAACATCTCAACCTTCACTTCCTATAATCTTCAACATTCTGGTGTTTCTGGTGTATATCATTCCAGACGTTTTTCTATTTACCCAATTCTAGTTTTCAAATCAGGTTTTAGGGTGTGTGTGTGTGTGTGTGTACAATAGGGAGGCATAGAAAATACCTCCACTGAGCATTTGATCTTTGTCTCTTGTAGTATCTAGAGATAATTGCCCTTTTATGTTTGTTATCCTAATTTCTTTTAACCTCACACCCCTAGGGAAGCTTGGACCCACCCCTAGGGAAGCTTGGACCCACTATATCTGGCTATCCTATAGATCTGGGAACCTCAACCCTCCGTCTGCCTATAGGGGAGCTCAGATATCTTCCATGAGGGCTCTGGTTCTAAGAACTCCCACTTTCTGGGCCCTGCTTAGATTGCAAATACCTTATCTCTGACTGCCTTAGATCTATTCTCCTCTCACTCTTTGAAGCCTGGTCCCTGGGCCAATAGCATCAAAAAATCACCTATGAGCTTGTTTGAAATGCACATTCTTGGGCTTAACATCAGACCTACTATATCAGAATCTAAAGTTTAATGAGATTCCCAGGTGATTCATGTGTACATTAAAGTTTGAGAAGCACTGTACCAGGTGATTTCTAAGGACCCTTTGTATTCTAAAATTGAACATTTCCCTAAATGCTCTTGAACACCAGAAACTTCAAGAACTTTTCCATCAGGCTGGGTGCAGTGGCTCATGCCTGTAAGACTGGCACTCTGGGAGGCCAAGGTGGGTGGATTGGCTGAGCTCAGGAGTTGGAGACCAGCCTGAGCAAGAGCGAGACCCCATCTGTAAAAAATAGCTTGGTGCCTATAGTCCCAGCTACTTGGGAAGCTGAGGCAAGAGGATAACTTGATCCCAAGAGTTTGAGGTTCCTTTGAGCTATGACACCACATCACTCTACTGAGGGCGACAAAGTGAAACTGTCTCAAGAAAAAAAAAAAAGAACTTTTCCATCAAAGGTTTTAGCTTTCATCAGGCCATTATGTGTTCTGAACTGGCCTAAGCTGGATAGGTGAACATCAGCCCTATGCCTCCCTCGGATCCCAGTGTATTCAATTCAAATGTTAAACATCTTTATGATGAAACTTAGCAGGCAGAGGGTGGATCCAGGGAAAAGACTGAAGAACTCTGGTCCTAAAGGGGATGTGGAAGATCTGTCTTTTTTAATGAATATATAATGTCAAACAATTTCCTCTCAGAAGAATTCCATCCATGCAACCAGGGAATACATTTCCACCAGCAGGCACAAAGGGACAGCATCTGCAGAATGGTTCTACTCCTGGTTCTGTAGTCACCCTAAGCCAAAGATGAGAATATTCTATCAAGGTTGGCTCACCTACTGACAATTTATAAATGAAGTAATTAATAAATGAAGGAGCCCTTGAGTATTAGGCAGTTTTTTATTGCAATAAACGATATAACTTATTCTAAAAACCATAAATATAAAATATAAGATCTTATTTTGTAAACATAATAGGTAATACAAGGTGTGTTTCAGTTCTTTGTTATGAACAATTCAGAAATAGGGACAAAAATAAAGAAGAGAGAAGAGGAAAGAGAAAGAAAAATATCACCAAAGAAAAATCAGACATACGGGAGGCGCCTGTGGCTCAGTCGGTAATGCGCCGGCCCCATATGCCGAGGGTGGCGGGTTTGAACCCGTCCCCGGCCAAACTGCAACCAAAAAATAGCCGGGCGTTGTGGCGGGCGCCTGTAGTCCCAGCTGCTCGGGAGGCTGAGGCAAGAGAATCGCTTAAGCCCAGGAGTTGGAGGCTGCTGTGAGCTGTGTGAAGCCACGGCACTCTACCGAGGGCCATAAAGTGAGACTCTGTCTCTACAAAAAAAAAAAAAAAAAAGAAAGAAAAAGAAAAATCAGACATAAATTTACCTACAAGGACACAAAAACCAATGTTGATAGTATTGACATTGCCATAATGTTCTCATGTAGGACACGACTGCTAAGGCATTCACTCATAAATTCATTAAACATTTATAGTATGCCTTTTCTGTGTCAAGTGCTGAAGATATTAAAAGTAAGCAAAAGATATGGGCTCCTGCCCTTAAGGAGTTAACATGTCTAGGAAGGAAACAAGACATTATTTAAATAATTTCACAAATAACCATTTATATTAGTTTCCTATGCTGCTATAACAAATCACCTCTAACGTAGTGGCATAGTTCTGTTGGGTAGAAATATAATGAGTCTCACTGGGCTACAATCAAGGTATCAACTTTGCAATATTCTTTTTCTTGCTTTTTCCAGCTTCTAGGGGGCACACACATTCCTCGCTCATGTCCCTCTTCCTCAATCTTCAAAGCCAAGAGTGTTGCATCATTCTGAGCCTTTGTTACTTAATCACATCTTCCAGTGATTTTCCCTCTACATCCCTTTAACCACTTTTTTTCCTCTTTTTTTTGAGGCAGGGTCTCATTCTGTAGCCTGGGCTAGAATGCAGTGGTGTCATCATAGCTCATTGAAACCTCAAACTCTTCATCTCACAATCCTCCTGCCTCACCTTACTGAGTAGCTGGGTCTACAGGTGTGTTCCAGTATACCCAGCTTGCTTGCTTATTTATTTATTTATTTAATAGAGATGAAGTTTCACTCTTTCACAAGCTAATCTTGAACTCAAGCTCAAGCAATCCTCCTACCTAGGCCTCTCAAAAAGCTAGGATTACAAGAATGAGCCTCAAGGCTCAGCCTGTTTTCCAATTTTAAGGATGCTTGGGTGAACAACGCAAGATGGCGGCCGAGTAACCACTTCCCTGCAACAGGGCACAGTGAGTCTGGAGAGACAAGACTCCAGGCATATCTGGCTGGTTGGATCTGCCTATAATCATCCCTTTGAGGATACAGGGAGTCAGCAAGGGTCTTCTGGATGCCAAGAAGAGGACAAAAACAGTGGAAAACTGGCAAGTGGTTGTGTGTGTTTGATCGACCTAATCCCACCGGCAGCCATAAGGACAAGCAGCAGTGAGACTACGAACCAGAAAGGCCTTACCTGTGAACTGTTTCGGTGTTTTTGGACTTGGCACTCACTTGAACTGCCTTGGGGAGAGCTTGAGTAGGAGTGCAGAGAACTTTGGGCATTGCCTAGGGCCCCAGACTGAGCTGCTGAGCCTGACAGAGCTAACAGTGTTCGGCTGTGGGCCACAGGGAGCCATTGTGAGAAAACTGCCCCGGCAAGCTCCACCTTCAAGGTCGCAGAGCAAGGATCGGGCAGGAGCTAGTAACATACTTACTGAGCAGCCTAAAGGCAGGGACTGAGCTGCCTTACAGCCTTAACTCTCAGGGGCAGAGTGAGACTGTTTTTGGCACACTGGAGCCTCGGGCTATTGCCTTGTGTAGAGTGCTTTGGCGTCACAGCACATAGCAACCTCAAACTCCTGGGCTTGGTGCCATCAAGACCTCCATAAGAGCTGTGCCACGACCCCTAACCCACGACCCGTGCCTGTGTGGCCTCCGCATGCCCTGACCAGGAACTGCAGGAGCCTTGCAACCCTGCATCCTCCCTCCTGTACCTCTCTGCCCCCACACGGGCACCCTCATCTGGCCAGGGACTCTGGTAGCCACGTGCCCTCCAGAGCACTCCCTGCCTCTGCACAGGCCCTTCTCCTGGCCAGAGACTGCTGGACACTTGGGCTCTCTCTGCCAAAGTCACTAGGCACCAGGCACTCCCAGAAACGTGCACACCACCTCCTGCCCTGTTGCTGGATCTGGGTGTGTCACACTCTGGAGCCACTTAAAAACCAGAACTCCCTGGCTGGGGCAGCCCCAGAAGAACTATACAGGGTCACTCCCTACAAAGATCCAGCAACAATAGAGAGATTCCGCTGGGGTCTAATCTTGGAGAGACACCTCCCCAAATCGGAGGATGGCCAGAGGCAACCGTGAAAAACAATCATAAGGTGAAATCAACAGAAAAACTCTGGAAATATCAATAATCAGAGTAGATCAACTCCCCCAAGGATCAATGGGGCAGACACTGCACAAGATCCCATGTACAAACAAATAGCTGAGATGTCAGAAATCGAATTCAGAATCTGGATAGCAAATAAGATCGAATTAGAATTCCAAGCAGTAACCCAAAAGATATCTCAAGAATTCAACGAATTCAAGACCAAATGACCAAAGATTTTGACACATTGACACAAGAAGTTGCAGCCCTCGAAGATCTGAGAAACACATTAGAATCCCTCAGGAACAGAATGGAGCAAGCAGAAGAAAGGATTTCTGACATTGAAGAAAAAGCTTTTGAATGCTCCCAAAGTCTCAAAGAGGATGAGAAATGGAGGGCAAAAACAGATCACTCTCTCAGAGAGCTCTGGGATAATGCAAAGATAACCAATATTCGTCTTATAGGGATCCCCGAAAGTGACGAACAGGATTCAGAAGGTACACAGTCACTTCTCCATGAGACTATGAAGGAGAACTTTCCAGACATGCCAAGAGATTCTGAAATTCAGATAGCAGACAGTTTCAGAACTCCAGCATGACTCAACCCGAATAAGACGTCCCCCAGACACATCATAATCAATTTCACTAAAGTTAATATGAAGGAGAAAATTCTGAAAGCAGCCAGATGAAAGAAAACCATCACCTACAAGGGGAAGAATATTAGAATAACTGCAGATCTCTCTGCTGAAATCTTTCAAGCTAGAAGAGGATGGTCATTGATTTTTAATCTCCTAAAACAAAATAACTTTCAACCCAGGATCCTGTACCCAGCTAAACTGAATTTCATTTATGACAGAGAAATTAAATACTTCAATGACATTCACATGTTGAAGAAATTTGCCATAACTAAACCAGCTCTCCAGGATATTCTCAGACCTATCGTCCATAAAGACCAGCATAATCCTCCACCACAAAAGTAAACCCACCCAGAAAATTTTGTTCAAATTCCAACTTCCACACTCACAAAAGGATTAAAAATGTCCACTGGACTCTCCAAAGGCTTATCAATATTCTCAATAAATGTGAATGGTTTAAATTGTCCTCTAAAGAGGCACAGGTTGGCTGAATGGATACAAAAACTCAAGCCAGATATCTGCTGCACACAAGAATCGCATCTTACATTAAAAGACAAATATAGACTCCAGGTCAAGGGATGGTCATCTATACTCCAGGCAATGGAAAGCAGAAAAAAACAGGCATTGCAATCTTGTTCGCAGATGCAATAGTCTTTAAACCCACCAAAAGAAGGAAGGATAAGGATGGACACTTCATATTTGTTAAAGGTAATACTCAATATGAGATTTCAATTATTAATATTTATGCACCCAACCAGAATGCACCTCAATTTATAAGAGAAACTCTAACAGACTTCAGCACCTTGATTTCTTCCAGTTCCATAGTAGTTGGAGATTTTAACACCCCTTTAGCAGTGCTGGATAGATCCTCCAAAAAGAAGCTAAGCAAATAAATTTTAGATTTGAAATCAACCATTCAACTCCTGGACTTAACAGACATCTACAGAACATTTCATCCCAACAAAACTGAATACACATTCTTCTCATCAGCTCACGGAACATACTCCAAAATTGACCATATCCCAAGCCACAAATCTAACCTCAGCAAATTTTTAAAAATAGAAATTATTCCTTGCATCTTCTCAGACCATCATGGAATAAAAGTTGAACTCCGTCAAGAAGCGGTGTGGGCCCTTGGTGTGTGTCACACTTTATGGGGGCAAGACATGATTGCAAGAGGGACTTTACCTAACAATTATGATCAGTGTAACCTGGCTTATTGTACCCTCAATGAATCCCCAAAATTAAAAAAAAAGTTGAACTCAATAACAACAGGAACCTGCATACCCACACAAAAACATCGAAGCTAAAGAACCTTATGTTGAAGAATAGATGGGTTATACACGAGATTAAGAAGGAAATCACCAAATTTTTGGAACAAAACAACAATCAAGACACGAATTATCAGAACCTCTGGGATACTGCAAAGGCAGTCCTAAGAGGGAAATTTATAGCATTGCAAGCCTTCCTCAAAAAAACAGAAAGAGAGGAAGTTAATATCTTAATGGGACATCTCAAGCAACTGGAGAAGGAAGAACAATCCGACACCAAACCCAGCAGAACAAAATAAATTACCAAAATCAGAGCAGAATTAAATGAAATTGAAAACAAAAGAATTATACAACAGATCAATAAATCCAAAAGTTGGTTTTTTGAAAAAGATCAATAAAATAGATAAACCTTTGGCCAACCTAACCAGGAAAAAAAGAATAAAATCTCTAATTTCATCAATCAGAAATGGTAATGATGAAATAACAACAGACCCCTCAGAAATTCAAAAAATCCTTAACGAATACTATAAGAAACTCTACTTTCAGAAATATGAAAATCTGAAAGAAATTGACCAATACCTGGAAGTACGCCACCTACCAAGACCTAGCCAGAATGAAGTGGAAATGTTGAACAGGCCTATATCAAGTTCTGAAATAGCATCAACTATACAAAATCTCACTAGAAAGAAAAGCCCAGGACCAGATGGCTTTATGTCAGAATTCTACCAAGCCTTTAAAGAACTAGTACCTATATTACTAAACCGCTTCCAAAATATAGAAAAAGAAGGAATATTACCCAACATATTCTACAAAGCAAACATCACCTTGATCCCCAAACCAGGGAAAGACCCAACAAGAAAAGAAAATTATAGACCAATATCACTAATGAATATTGATACTAAAATACTCAATAAGAACCTAACAAACAATCCAACAACACACCAAAAAAATTATACACCACAACCAAGTGGGATTTATCCCAGGGTCTCAAGGCTGGTTCAATATACATAAATCTATAAATGTAATTCAGCACATAAACAAACTGAAAAACAAGGACCATATGATTCTTTCAATTGATGCAGAAAAAGCTTTTGATAATATCCAGCATCCCTCATGATCAGAAAACTTAAAAAAAATTGGTATAGAAGGGACATTTCTTAAACAAATAGAGGCCATCTACAGCAAATCCACAGCCAATATCGTATTGAATGGAGTTAAATTGAAATCATTTCCACTTAGATCAGGAACTAGGCAAGGTTGCCCATTGTCTCCATTGCTCTTTAACATTGTAATGGAAGTTTTAGCCATTGCAATTAGGGAAGAAAAGGTGATCAAGGGTATCCACATAGGGTCAGAAGAGATCAAACTTTCATTCTTCGCAGATGATATGATCATACACCTGGAAAACACTAGGGATTCTACTACAAAACTTTTAGAAGTGATCAAGGAATGCAGCAATGTTTCAGGCTATAAAATCAACACCCATAAATCTGTAGCCTTTATATATACCAACAATAACCAAGCCAAAAAAACAGTCAAGGACTCTATTTCTTTCACAGTTGTGCCAAAGAAGATGAAATATTTGGGAGTATACCTAACAAAGGATGTTACAGATCTCTACAAAGAGAACTATGAATCTTTAAGAAAAGAAGTAGCTGAAGATGTTGACAAATGGAAAAACATGCCATGCTCATGGCTGGGAAGAATCAACATTGTTAAAATGTCCATACTACCCAAAGCAATATATAATTTTAATGCAATTTCTATTAAAGCTCCATTGTCATATTTTAAAGATCTTGAAAAAATAATACTTTGTTTTATATGAAATCAGAAAAAAACTCAAATAGCCAAAACATTACTCAGCAATAAAAACAAAGCAGGAGGAATCATGCTACCAGACCTGAGACTGTACCATAAATTGATAGTGATCAAAACAGCATGGTACTAGCACAAAAACAGAGAAGTAGATGTCTGGAACAGAATAGAGAACCAAGAGATGAATCAGCTACTTACGGTTATTTGATCTTTGGCAACCCAATTAAAAACATTCAGTGGGTAAAAGATTCCTTATTTAACAAATGGTGCTGGATGAACTGGCGGCAACCTGTCGAAGATTGAAACTGGACCCACACCTTTCACGATTAACTAAGATAGACTCTCACTGGATAAAATATTTAAACTTAAGACATGAAACTATAAAAATACTTGAAGAAAGTACGTAGAAAACTCTTCAAGGAATCAGCCTGGGTGAATATTTTATGAGGAGGACTCCCCAGGCAATTGAAGTGGTATCATAAATACACTACTGGGACCTGATCAAACTAAAAAGCTTCTGCACAGCCAAGAACATAGTAAGTAAAGCAAGCAGACAGTTCTCAGAATGGGAGAAAATATTTGCAGGTTATACTTCCGATAAAGGTCTCATAACCAGAATCCACAGAGAACTCAAACGTATTAGCAAGAAAAGAACACATGATCCCATCTCAGGGTGGGCAAGGGACTTGAAGAGAAACTTCTCTAAAGAAGACAGATGCACGATCTACAAACACATGAAAAAAAGCTCATCACCCTTAATCATCAGAGAAATGCAAATCAAAACTACTTTGAGATATCACCTAACCCCAGTAAGAGTAGCCCACATTACAAAATCCCAAAATAGAGATGTTGGCGTGGATGTGAGGTAAAGGGCACACTTCTACACTGCTGGTGGGAATGCACACTAATATGTTCCTTCTGGAAGGATGTTTGGAGAATACTTAGAGACCTAAAAATAGACCTGCCATTAGATCCTATAATTCCTTTACTAGGTTTATACCCAGAAGACCAAAAATCACAATATAACAAAGACATCTGTACCAGAATGTTTATTGCAGCCCAATTCATAATTGCTAAGTCTTGGAAGAAGCCCAAGTGTCCATCGACCCACGAATGGACTAGCAAATTGTGGTACATATATACCATGGGATATTATGTAGCCTTAAAGAACGATGGAGACTTTACCTCTTTCATGTTTACATGGATGGAGCTGGAACCTATTCTCCTTAGCAAACTGTTTCAGGAATGGAAGAAAAAGTATCCAATGTACTCAGCCCTACTATGAAGCTAAATTATAGTTTTCACATGAAGGCTATAACCCACCTATAGCACAAGACTGTGAGCAAAGGGCCAAGGAAGGGTAAGGGGGGGTTAGGGTGGAGGAAGGGTAATGGGTGGGGCCACACCTATGGTGCATCTTAGAATGATTATAGGCGAAACTTACTAAAGGCAGAATACAAATGTCTACATCCAATAACTAATAAAGTGCCATAAAGGCTACATTGAACAGTTTGATGAGAATATTTCAGATTGTATATGAAACCAGCACATTGTTCCCCTTTATTGCATTAATGTACACAGCTATGATTTAACAATTAAAAAAAAAAGGATGCTTGTTATTACATTGGACCCATCTAGGTAATACGGGCAACTATCCCCATCTCAAGGTATGTTGGTCATCAATCTTAATTAATTCCATCTGCAACCTTAATTCTCTTTTGCCATGAATGGCCTGAAAAAAATGGCCCCCACTCTTTCTCGGAATTGAAACATGCACCCTGCCTCAGGTCAGTGGTTATGAGGAGCAGAGGAATTTCTTTTGTTCTTTCTACTACAGGTGATAGCTCGAGAGAATCTATCTTAGTAGAGGTCACAATATTGCCTTAGCTGAAGACAGCTTGAATCCAGGTAGAGGCCTGAGTTTGTCTTAGTCCAAAATGGGATTATAAAAGCTTCCCCATAATAGGAAACTTTAAAAGTTCTGTGTTTCTACTCAGAAGCAGAAATTTGGATTTTGAGATGATAGTCTGACATTTTCCTCCTTTGCCAGCAAAGCAGTAAATTTATCTTTCCTTCTCAGACTGCTTGTCCCAGTTCACATGCAGCCTTGGGGCAAGTGCCAAGCTTTTGGTAACACAGGTGCTGGGTAAAAGTTGTAAATGATGGTGCCCAGAGATGAGCCACAGAGGAGATCTTGAGGCCAAGTTTATTGAAAGGGGAGGATGACTCAGCTTGGCAGTGCAACAAAGGCATCTGCACCTGGGGACAGTTAGAGACCCTTTTATACAGGGCCATAGGGAGTAGGCAAATCCCACAGCTTACCTGGCAAGTTAGGGTCTTTTGACATGAACTTCTTAGGGAGTAGGTTAGCCAGATCCTTGGTGTCTTTGTCTTAGGAGGAGAGAAGGAGGAGGAAGAGTAGAAAGGGTTTGTGTGTGGCTGCATTAGGCCCCCCAACACTGGGTATTCAAACTTGTACATTTTTGAGGGGTTATTATTGTACCTATCATACCATTTAAATGTATTACACTAACTATTGATTTTAATGGGGCTATAACCTTTTATGCACAAGTATAGAGCATGGCATTTCCTATAACTATCCTAATCTGAGTTCTATTCTTTGCTGCTTACATGTGTTCGTCCTTGCTGTTTCCTCTGCCTGGGATGCCCTCCTCCTTAATCTCTACATACCTATATTCTAGTTACCTTTTAAGGCCTCGTTCAAACGTTGCCTAAACTTTATCAGGTGGAACAATGAACAATAAAACTTACTTCAGAACCTTTAGGGTTCTGAGTTTGCAAGTAATTGAACTTATGAGGAAGCCACTGCATTTGTGGCTCAAAGGAGTAGGGCGCTGGTCCCATATGCTGGAGGTGGCAGGTTCAAACCCAGCCCTGGCCAAAAACTGCAACAACAACAAAAAAAATGAGTTCTAATATATTAAAACATATCTTGCAGTATTCATATTGGGTTTTTCCAATACTTCTGTTGGAATCACAAGAGGAAATAAAATGAAAAATCCAGACTCCCTCGTGATACTGAAGAGAGACAGAAGGAAGTGCCTTGAAAACACCAAAGGGGACTATTCTATTTTTCAAGGCCTTGCTTAAGGTAAAAACAGACAAGTGTGAGCTGATAAACAGAGAACAAAATGATAAGGTACTCTCAGTTGTTTGCAAAAGGCGGGGATTAAAACATACTTCAAGGAAGAGTTGCAGGCTTATTCATTAGCAAAAGCAAAATCAGACATGTGCTCCGAATCTGACTTTTTCCATTAGTTGTGTGACACTGAGAAAACAATTTAATTACTTTAAACCTATTTATTCATCTGTAAAACAGGAATAACAGTGACTGTCCATAGTGCCAGAAACACGTGATTGCTGCGTGAGAGAAAATTCAAAGGTGAGGTAATTTGTCCAAGTTTACACAAATAGAATCAGCCCCTAAATTCTAACATAGTAAAATAATTTTGCTGTCTTTCAGGTCTTTGTAAATAAGTAATCTATTCATGATTCATGTGGCACATCTAACTCAAGACTAGTCACCCTTATTCTGACATTGATCACTGTGCTAACAAAAGGCTTTCTATTTTGTTTTCTTGTGAATACATCATTTCTCATTTGAAATAGGGGATTTTGAAATACTTGGGGCATAAAATTGCCTAGTCTGAGGAAGACTGAATGAGTGCCACGAATACGTGGCACTAGACGCTGAAATCCAGAAAGTAAAACAGAGTTTCTAGATACGAGAGTGGCAAAAGGATAATTGTGTGTGTGTGTGTGTGTGTGTGTGTGTGTGTTAAGACATTTACAGTTTAATCTTAGTTGTTTAGAAATATATCCTTGCTGGCTCGGTGCCCGTAGCTCAGTGATTAGGGTTCCAGCCACATACACTGAGGCTGGCAGGTTCGAAGACAGCCCAGGCCTGCTAACAACAATGACAACTGCAACTAAACAATAGCCAGGCATTGTGGCAGGCACCTGTAGTTCCAGCTACTTGGGAGGCTGAGGCAGGAGAATCACTTAAGCCCAAGAGTTTGAGGTTGCTGTGAACAGTGACCTCACAGCACTCTACAAAAGGTGACATAGTGAGACTATGTCTCAAATATATATAGATGTATGTGTTCAAGATCCCATCAAATGCCCCGTCACGTCCCACCAAACACCTTCTCCCTTTCCCTCCATCCTCCCCACCTTCTTCCCCCTTGTTTGACTATATTTGTGTTTTATAATTCGTAAGAGTGTATTTTTTTCTCTCTCTTTTTTATTAAATCATAGCTGTGTACATTAATGCAATTATGGGGTACAATGTGTTGGTTTTATATACCATTTGAAATATTTTCATGAAACTGGTTAAAATAGCCTTCACCGCATTTTCTCAGTTATTGGGTTAAGACATTTATACTCTACATTCAGTAAATTTAACATGTACCTTTGTTAAATGCATGATAGTTGTGTTCCCACCAAAAAGTGTGTTTTTATATTGGTTTCATAATAATATTGAGTACATTGGATACTATTTTTGGCCATTCTTGAGATACTTCACTAAGAAGGATGTCTTTCAATTTCATCCAGATAAACATAAATGATGTAAAGTCTCCATCTTCTTTTATGGCTGAATGGTATTCCATGGTATAAATATACCACAGTTTGTTAATCCATTCATGGGTTGATGGGAATTTGGGTTCCTTCCACAACTTGGAAATTATGAATTGGGCTGCAATAAACATTCTGGTGCAAATGTCTTTGTTGTAAAATGGTTTTTGTTCTTCTGGGTAGATAACTAATAATGGAATTGTAGGATCAAGTGGAAGGTCAACTTTTAGATCCTTGAAAATTCTCCATACTTCTTTTCAAAAAGGCTGTATTAGTTTGCAATCCCACCAGCTGTGTAGAAGCGTTCCCTTCTACACTGCTGGTGGGATCCATACCAACTGCAGTTGTTGGCAATGATGCCCCAGGAAGGTGTGGCCCTTATTCCTGAACACACTTGTTAGACTGTGAATGGAAACAGAGCCTCCTCATCTTTGGGAGAGACCAGAAAGCCAGGAGACAAGCACAATAACTCTGTAGTGTGAGATAAGCTCCATCCAAGAGTTCTATGTCTGCCAACATACAAGCAGATGATAATGTCTTTCAAGGTCAGAAACAGAAATGAAAATGAAGTCGTGGTGATCCCACCTTTTCCTTCAGCCACTGCCCTATTGTCTGATATAATTCTGCCGCATTCATACCAACTTCTGCAGTTTAGGGGCAATGAAATATCCCTCTGAAAGAAAATATGAAGCCAATGCTCTAGATGCCAAATTAAAAGCTTAGGGGATATGTCAGGGGACTCCCATTTTACAATTGTCACTCATACAAGAATGTTTCCCTTTCATTTTAGTTCATGTCCTCCTCCACTTCCCACTAACAGTTCTTGTTCTAAAGCTTAGTTCAATACCAATTATTTTGAAAATTTGATTAATGTGGTATGGCAGATTAAAAAAATGCATTGGAATGTAAATGTAATAGGAGGCATCTGAATGGAGTGGAATGAAAACTGGAATACAAGCTAGAAAACATGAGCACCCTTAGGAATCTTTCCCCCTCTCAGGGCCTTTGTTTTCCCAGCTGTAATGGGAGAGATCTCTTGGGCTACGAGATCTCTAGAACCCCTACCATCTCTAGCCTTCTAAGATTCTACAAGTTCTTTTCACCTCATCCTACAACTGCCACACAAATTTAAGTGTTAGAATAAAAGGGGTGTGTGTTTATGAGTGTGTGTGGTAGAGTTGAGGGGAAATCATTAAGGGAGAAACATCACAGGCAGACACTTCATTCAACTTTACCACATCCAGGAATAGTGTATGCAAGATGTGGGAATAGAGGGTAGAAAACTTGATAATAGAATAAAAAGTTTACTTTACCAAGAAGGATAAGATCCAAGCAAGCCTGCCTAAATAAAGCCTCTGAAGCATAACCTCTCCTTGCTATTGAAAATCATTAAGAGTTGAGGATGACCAAACAAGACCTCAGACAGTTATAAATCACATTTCTACCCCCCCTTTCCTTAAATTTGGTTTTGTTTTCATTGATACATATTCAGTAGGTTAGACACAGCCTTATACCTGGTTGTTACTGGAATGTAGGGACAAGCAGTTACAGAAAAAAATGATTACTATGTCACTCTTCTGTTAGTTTTGTCATACAATTGACCTATAAAACCTTCACCTCAAAAGGTATTCCATGTGTTGTTACACAAGAGTCAACATAAATACTGCTTCTTACTCACTATAAACTATCCGTACAATTTAAACTTTGCTCTAATTTGTCTTTAAATTTATGAACAATAGAAAGGTAAATTGTAGGATAATATTTAGAAATAAACATACCCTACATCAAGCACACAAAGTGAATTCAGTGTGAGTTTAAAATGACTTGCTTTTCTTCCTGAGGCTTAAGGGACTTGGACCCCCCTGGGTTACATGCAGAGTTGGCTTCCTTGGAGTTGCAAAATTCCTTAAGCCTTTTCTCTGAAGCTGTACACCCTGTGAAGCCTGAGATCAAAGGGCATGCCACCCTTCCTCAGAGATACAGGCCAGAGTGTTGACGTATGTTAACAACATATTGTCAGAGGTC
The DNA here is from genome assembly GCF_027406575.1 of Nycticebus coucang. Lineage (NCBI taxonomy): Eukaryota > Metazoa > Chordata > Mammalia > Primates > Lorisidae > Nycticebus > Nycticebus coucang. The sequence goes on from NC_069804.1 coordinate 88,610,184, forward strand.
TATAGGTACTCTGCCCTGAAGGAAAGACACAGTCATTACTTTATACTGAGTAAACTGAGTGAATGCTTGAAGATATTCTTCTATTTTTTTTCTTTTTTTTTTTTTGTAGAGACAGAATCTCACTGTACCACCCACGGTAGAGTGCCATGGTGTCACACGGCTCACAGCAACCTCTAACTCTTGGGCTTACGCAATTCTCTTGCCTCAGCCTCCCAAGCAGCTGGGACTACAGGCGCCCGCCACAACACCCAGCTATTTTTATGTTGCAGTTTGGCCGGGGCTGGGTTTGAACCCGCCACCCTCAGCAAATGGGGATGACGCCCTACTCACTGAGCCACAGGTACCGCCCAAAGATATTCTTCTATTAACTCTGTTCCCCTATGGCTACTTTCTTCTTTGTGATCTTTCTTTAGATACCTGTTCAGGAATTAGTCACTGTTTAGAAGAAGAGGTTTACTACAAATGTGATTGTATTGATATAACAAAATATTTCCTTTCAAGTTAATTTCAAATAGGTAAAATAAGATAATGATGAAACTAATAGATAATAGACTAAGTGTGTACGTGACTAGAAAAGTATAAAGTCAAAACCTGGAATAAAGATTTTTGCTACATGCCATCTCATTTCGTGTAGTCTGTTTCTTGATATAATAATTACAGGAGCAAGTTTACACACACGGCAAAGCTGCTGTTCATTTGTGTCTCTGGTCATGCAACATATTGGCATAGTCGGCAGGATCAGGGGATCACAAAGGAGCAGAAAGACTTTCTGGATGCTGGGCTGGAGGACAGCCGCCTCAGCCAGGACGCATCGGAGAGATCTTTGCTGAAGCTGTTTGAGGTAAGCTTGAGAACCCTGTAACTGGGATGGTGCAATTGCCATGCAGAGTGCGTGGGACGTCTCTAGCATAACAAGAAACATGGGAGGAAATGATATGAGTCTTCAGCTCTCTTCCTCTTTGGAAGATCAGTATATTGCCATTTTAAAAACTCTGATTTTTACCACTAAAATTCCGGTAAAAACCGGTAACCTGAGGGAACTTTTCCGTGTGGTTGTTAAGCATTGCCGCTGGTTTATGCCTGACCGGAAAGTTTAGCTTAATTTGAAAGTCTGGAAGAAAGTGGGTTGAGCTCTGCATCATTCCCACCAAAAAGGCAATTTTATAAATAGGGAAATATGGGCAACCTATAAACTGATTCAAATTGCTTTGGAACCATTTCAAACGTGTTCGGAGCAAAATTATGAGACCGAGGACATTGGCGCTGATGAGTTGCCACCCCCGCCTCCTTTGTCCGAGCTGGGTCAGTTACACCAGCCAGAACAGGTTGCGGAAAATATCAGAAACTCTGGACATGAATATGATATGCCAGACTCCCATTCTGAACCTCAATTTAATAAGCCTCAAAAGAAATATGTTGGTGACTTAATTAGTCTTGAAAGTGACGCAGAGAGCTGTCTGGAATTAGTGGAAATGGCTGATGAATCAGCTCAAAAAGAGTCTGAGTTTGAACATCGTAAAAGGTTATGCCTGAAAATTTTCAAACAATGAATCAAAGAATTGCCTTCTTAGAAAAGAAGGGAGCTGAAATACTCTCCTCTAGAGCAAGCTCTAAAGCAGGTTCTTGTAAAGATGTGCTTCCACCTTACAAGCCTCTAACTCCTTCTGCACCAGCAGGTCCTATAGCCTGGAGGGAAGGCCCCTTACATCATAATGCTTCACCAAGAATTTATCCTGTGTGGTCTAATCCCCCAGATACTCACTTCACTGCACGGTATCACTTTCCCTTAGATATTTCTGAATTGGCTATATCTAATGAGAACTCAGTTCAAATTTCAGAATTGGTTAATAATAAAGAGCCTGATATACAAGCATATTCTGTTTTCAGGGAAATTCGAGAGAATAGTCAATCAGGAGCTGTTCAACATGCTGCTATAGAAGTAAAATTTTTAAGAACAATAAAAGATGCTGTTTATGCTTATGGACCTACTTTTCCTTTTGTAATTGGCATTTTAAATTCATATTGCACAAATCATAGTTTTATTCCTGCTGACTGGGAAACTTTAACTCGTACTACCTTGAGCCCTGGTCAATTTTTACAATTCAAGGCTTGGTGGCTGGAAAAGGCAACTTTGCAAAACCGAGCTCAGGGAACTCCAGTTAACTCTTTAATGGGTACTGGCCCCGCAGCTGACATTCACTGACAGCTGCAATTAACACAAGACTTATTAATGCTGGTTAAAGATGTTTGTATTAGAGCTTGGCAAAGACTAGAGGAAAAAGATGGGATTAAGCAGTTTTTTACAAAAATCATGCAAGCAAACAATGAACCATATTCTGAATTTGTAGCTAGACTTCAGACAGCAATTGAAAGGTCTATTCCTGGAGAACAGGCCAGACAGATGCTTTTATTACAATTAGCATTTGAGAATGCCAATTCAGATTGTAAGTTGGCCCTGACCCCTGTCTAGAATCAGGACAATGTTTCCATTGAACAATATCTCCGCACTTGTAGGGATATTGGCTCTGGAACATTTCAGGCAAAGCTTAATGCTGCCGCCTTGGCAGAGGCACTTAATGGGACTAAAAAAAAGGGAAAATGTTTTAATTGTGGGAAAATAGGGCATCTGCGTTCTGAATGTCACAAAGCTAAAATTGAAAGTACTTCAGCTACAGTAGTTCAGGATATCAAGCCACAAGCACCTGGCCTATGCTGCCACTGCGGAAAAGGTAAACATTGGACTAATGAATGTAGATCTGTTAAGGATAAAGATGGCAAACTCCTGCCGCCCAGAGTAAAATTTAAGTCCAAAGACAACTTTACTTGACAGTAATAAAAAAACCTATTGAGTTGCCAAGAGATGAGTCTACCTATCCTACAAATAAAAATACAATTAATATTAATATGATAACACCTATGAGTTGGACAAATGTTGGGTTTGCACCCCCTGCACTTGGAATTTATGGCTTTCCTAATTAAAATCATTTGTGGAAAATAGCAGCAGCCCTAAAACCTATGAAGGGTTGGACTGGTGGATTGTTTTATCATCAAACCACCACACCTCATACTTATGGTATGGAATTTACTGTCCATCATGAAAGATACATTCAAGATTGTGTTCAATTACCCTTTGTGTGGCTTAAGGCCAACATAAAGTGAAATGAAAAAACAGGAGAATTATTTTGTCCTGTGTGTCAACTGTTTACTTGTATTAATAGTTCTCTAAGTTTTGATCCTCAAAAGGAACAGCTGTATTTGTTGAGAGCCAGGACAGATGTATGGATGCCAGTGAATTTAACCAGACCATGGCAAGAATCTCTTGCCCTGACAGTCCTTCAACTTCTAACTGATCGAGTTTTGAAAGAACAAAGAAATTTATTGGACTTTTGATTGCTGATTGTCATAAAGACTCTGAACAATTATGGGCTGCTCCAAAACAAATTGACACTGAATTATATAATGAAAGTGCTGATTTAGAACAAGCTGTTGCTATGTTGGGGGATGAGTTAGTTAGCTTAAAGAAACAAATGAAGTTAAAATGTGATTGGAATGTAACTACTTTTTGTATAACCCCTGTTAAATATAATGAGAGTAAATTTCCTTGGGAGAATATTAAAAAGCATTTGTTAAACCATGATAATTTAACTAATAAAATTGTAAATTTACAACATGAGGTATATTCCACTTTTGAAAATAAGTTACAAAAAATAGATGGAGATCAGATTTTACAAGGTGTAGCTGATGGAATTGAACAAATGAATCCTACTCCAAAAATACAGGGACTTATAGGAAGTTTAGTAGGATCATTAGCATTATTTTTAATTATTGGATTCATCTTATATTTGAATTGTAAGAAAATTAAGCATGCTCAAAGTGAAAATGAACGTTATGTGCAGGTGTTTGCTTTAATGATGACAGATATGAATAATATTCGTCAAAAAACAGAAAGGGGAAATGTAGGATAATATTTAGAAATAAACATACCCTACATCAAGCACACAAAGTGAATTCAGTGTGAGTTTAAAATGACTTGCTTTTCTTCCTGAGGCTTGAGAGACTTGGACCCCCCTGGGTTACATGCAGAGTTGGCTTCCTTTGAGTTGTAAAATTCCTTAAGCCTTTTCTCTGAAGCTGTACACCCCGTGAAGCCTGAGATCAAGGGGCATGCCGCCATTCCTCAGAGATACGGGCCAGAGTGTTGACGTATGTTAACAACATATTGTCAGAGGTCTATAGGTACTCTGCCCTGAAGGAAAGACACAGTCATTACTTTATACTGAGTAAACTGAGTGAATGCTTGAAGATATTCTTCTATTAACTCTGTTCCCCTGTGGCTACTTTCTTCTTTGTGATCTTTCTTTAGATACCTGTTCAGGAATTAGTCACTGTTTAGAAGAAGAGGTTTACTACAAAGGTGATTGTATTGATATGATAACAAAATATTTCCTTTCAAGTTAATTTCAAATAGGTAAAATAAGATAATGATGAAACTAATAGATAATAGATTAAGTGTATACGTGACTAGTAAAGTATAAAGTCAAAACCTGGAATAAAGATTTTTGCTACACGCCATCTCATTTCGTGTAGTCTGTTTCTTGATATAATAATTACAGGAGCAAGTTTACACCCACGGCAAAGCTGCTGTTTGTTCGTGTCTCCAGTCACGCAACAGTAAATTATCAATTATTTGCTAAAAAGCAGATTCACAAAATCTTATATTATCCTTACTGCTTTGTCATGTTCATAACCCAATCAAGCAACCAAGATACAAGAATCAGATCCTTAAATATGTTTTTCATTTTCTGCAATGAGTTCCAGAGGCAGTAAGAAACAGCTCTGGGAGTGCCTCTGGGTAAAAGATAAAGGAGGTTGCAGCTAAGTGGAAGTGGTGATTAGAGCCAATTACAACTTGACTTATCTGCTTTGTCATTAAAATGCCAGTCAGACCTCTCATTTTCCTAAACAGAGGAAAAGAAAAGTTATAGCTTTGTCAGGAGAGGGTTAACCAAAGGGAAGGGATTTCTTTTTCTTTTCTTTTTTTTTAATTTTTTTATTATTAAATCATAGCTGTGTACATTAATGCAATCATGGGAATTTTCTAATGCAGTTTACAAATTTACCCTGTAACCTTAGACAAACATATTGCCTTTTGACTTCAGACTGAGCTTTGCTCAGTTTAACTTCAATCCGAAAAGGATTTTAGAAACCACTTGGGCCAGGCCCCTGCCTTCTAGCAGGTAGCAGGGGTCCTCAAACTGCGGCCCGCGGGCCACATGAGACGGTGTGATTGTATTTGTTCCCGTTTTGGTTTTTTATTTCAAAATAAGATATGTGCAGTGTGCATAGGAATTTGTTCATAGTTGCTTTTTTTTTTTTTTAAACTATAGTCCAGCCCTCCAACGGTTTGAGGGACAGTTAATTGGTCCCCTGTTTAAAAAGTTTGAGGATGCCTGAGGTAAGTTATTATTAGAATACCATGTTTTTCAAATGAGACATGAAAGATCCAGAGAATTTAAGTAACTAGAATATGCTTTCTGCCTCCTACTGCAACAAATCTGATTCTGGTCTTACTTTCGGATTATTCTCCTTTTCTCAGAAACGTTGTGTAGGGATTAACATACAATAACCACAAAGCACTTTGTAGTATTGAAAGAAAGGGTACAAAGTTAGAGAAGGCTTGGGAAAGAGACTACCTTTGAAAATACTAAGAGAAGCTTATAAATATAACATTACCAACAGAGATGCAAGTACTTTGAATAGATAGATCTCAAGGAAAAAGAATAGATTTAGCTCTTAGAAGAATTGGCTTGAGGAAAGAAATAATTACACTCAATGGACCAACCTCACCTGAGAAAGAACAGGAATGCCACTAATGGAATACTATTCATTAAGTTTGATACAGGAATCACACTAAGTGAAATTTTGTGTGTAAAATCAGGTATCCTGAACAAAGTCAGGCTCCTTGGGTGAAGGGTAAAAAGAAATTACTGATTTTTTCTTAAAAATATCATTTAAAAATTTCACCATATAACCTCTAAAGACTTTTTTTTTCCCTTTTGGCCTTAAAAATCCTCTGTAGTCTGGTCATTGAATGCCTGAAACTCATTATCTTCCTGTCTCTAATCTTTCTTCACCTGGCATTCTAAACACAGTCAAATTACATCTCCTTCCCCACTGCCCCCCAGGAACCATCTTTATATGTTATCTTGAAAACACCATCCACCTCACAAACCTTTGTTATTTATTTTTGTGTGTGTGTGTTTGAGACAGAGTTTCAAGCTGTTGCCCTGGGTAGAGTGCCATGGTGACATCATAGCTCACAGCAACCTCCAACTCTTGGGTTCAAGTGATCCTCTTGCCTCAGTTTTTTGCAGTCCACCCACCTCAGCCTCCCAGAGTGCTAGGATTACAGGTGTGAGCTACCACGTCCAGCCTGTTATCCTTTATATTGAATTACTCATTCAAGATTTCATTCCCTGTCCTATCAATCCACTAAATTGAGTGTATTTCCCAATTCTTTTCTACCTTTGTTCCTTTTCTTTCAATACTACACTTTCTCTTTATATATCAAAAACAAAATTTCCGTACTTCCATCTGATAAGCTCTCTTTGCTTTTCTTGAAAACCAAGACATATTTCATATGAGGACTATAGGGATGGGCCTGGGTATATATAATAGGTAGATATTTCACAGTAGTCATATGATAAGTATAGGTAAGATGACAATTAAGCTCCCTCCTTCCATGTTCCTAACAGAGAAGGGCACAATGTTTAGGGGCACAACTTTGGGGAGTGTTGCTTGTGGCATGTTCTTAGTATTACAAAGGGCTTGCCTGAAGTATTTTAGGATTTGCTTCACCCCTTCATGACTTCAAAGGTATATCCTTATTATAACAAAGGCCTCCATTTACATGCTTTTTTTCCTTGGTGGAGGTGTGTATGCAGTGGTCACTAACAGATCCCTAGAGAGCAAGGAAAAAGAGTAATTCCCTTAATAGGCACAATGGTATCAGGAAGGTTATTACAAAGAAAGGGTTGCAATACATACCGTTTCCCCGAAAATAAGACATCCTCCGAAAATAAGACCTACTTACAGGAAAGATAAGATGTCCCCTGAAAATAAGACCTAGCACATCTTTGGGAGCACACCTTAAAATAAGACATCCTCCGAAAATAAGACCTACTTACAGGAAAGATAAGACGTCCCCTGAAAATAAGACCTAGCGCATCTTTGGGAGCACACCTTAAAATAAGACACTGTCTTATTTTTTGAGGAAACAGGGTAGCACATACCCTGAGGAGTAAAACTCCTGAGGGTAGGGCACTATCCCATTATTAGATCCAACCCTAGGGAAGGAAGGGTTTGATTACCTGGCAGATAATTAGACACAGCCCATATTTGGGATTTTTAATTTTTATTCACCCCATATAATACCATATATAAAATGTTGCACAGATGAAAAGCATTTCTGCATTGTGGTCACCCTTTTGGGATTGGCTCAGATTATAGACTTGAAAAAAAAATCAGTGGTATAAAAATGTTCTTGCTTAGGGTAGATTTGAGTTGGGATAGCCAAAAGTCAATTGAGACTGAGTCTGGTAAAATAAGGTAGGCAAAAAACTGAATATAAATTTTAGTGAAATAAACATGAACACAATCTGACAATTAAGTTGGCAAAGTTATCCTGAAAAAAGTGCTATATATCTCATCGCTGAATTATCACTATGGTCACTTTTGAAGTACTTCCCTTGGGAAGCAATGCACTGACACCAGCGCCTAGTCCAACTTTCAAAACAATTTTGGAACTCTCAGGAAAGGCCGTAGGAACTGTCATCATGTTACCCTTGATGTCCTGAATGTAATCAAACTGTCTTCAGTATTTCCTTTAGCTTCAGGTAAAGAACAAAGTCATTGGGGGGACAGATCAGATGAGGAGGGAAGGTGTTCCAATACAGTTGTTTATTGGCTAAAAAACTCCCCCACAGATAGTTCTGAGCCAGCTGTTGCATTGTCAAGATGCAAGAGCCATTAGTTGTTAGCCACAATTTTCAGTTAAGGCAGAGTGCCCTGCCTCATGCCTGTAATCCTAGCACTCTGGGAAGCCGAGCCGGGTAGTCTGCTTGAACTCAGGAGTTCATGACCAGCCTGAGCAAGAGACCCCATTTCTACTAAAATAGAAAAATTAGCTGGGCGTTGTGGCAGGTGCCTGTAGTCTCAGCTACTTGGGAAGCTGAGGTGTGAGGATGGTTTGAGCCCAAGAGTTTGAGGTTGCTGTGAGCTATGACACCACAGCACTCAACCCCCAGAGCAACAAAGTGAGATTAAGTCTCAATAAATAAGAAGAAAAAGATTTTCAGTTAAAATTTTCCTGTTTCTCTATCAATTTTTACTTCGTTTGCTATGATTCTCACAGTCAACTGACAACTTTGATGCACAATTTGACAAATTTTTGCAATATTTTCATCAGTTTTGCTTGTTACTGGCCACCCTGACCTCTCTTCATAGTGGTGCTTTCTCTCCCCTCAGAAAAACATTTAATCCATTTGTACACTGCTGTTTTCTTTATGGCATTATCCCCATAAACTTGGACTAATGTGTTCCTGGTTTCACTTTCACTCTTGCCAAATTTAACAAGAAATTTACGAATTCATGAATTTTTTTAACAAGAAATTTAAGAATGCTTGTTGCTCTAATTCAAGCTCTGACATTCTCACAATAACACACAAAAACATGAAATAATGCATAACATTCAGTAAGACACTGCCACTCATTGACATGAACACAGCTGTGAGACACTGACATACCAAAGTTGTGAAACCTTACTGTTTGTACAGTGATGCAAACCTAAGTGCATGGTGGCAACTGTCAAACCTCATAAAAGGATTGACCTATTTTACTGTTAGAGTAAGTATCTAAAGTTTCACTACATGTTACCCTCAAAGGAAATAATGGTTACTAAGGCATATAAGTAACTGCCTTTAAAGTTTTGTTTGGGGCACATAAATAAGGATCTGATTTTATGGTAACAGAAGGAAATAAGCATAGCTCAAGGCCAGGTAATAAAGTTTCATCTACCTGTTACGGCTTCTGGATGGTAAGCAGCTTTTGTATCAAGTACGGGCTGGTAGTCATGCTTGACTTAAATGAGTTATACAGCTGTCGGAAGCAGGAAATGGTGCTAGATTATACAGACAACCAAAACTAACACAACCACACATAAGCTTCCTGGCATGTAAATTCTTTTTGAGGTCAGAGATCTCCTTTTACAGAATTTTTTATTTTTTTAATTGAGACAAAGTCTCACTATGTCACCTTGGGTAGAGTGCCGTGGCGTCACAGCTCACAGCAACCTCCAACTCTTGGGCTTAAGTGATTTCTCTTGCTTCAGCCTCCCAAGTAGCTGGGAATACTGGCGCCCACCACAATGCCCGGCTATTTTTTTGTTGTAGATGTCATTGTTGGTTAGCTGGCCCAGGCCGGGTTCAAACCTGCCAACTTCGATGTATGTGGCAGGCGCCACAACCACTGTGCTACAGGCACCAAGCTGCCTTTTACAGAATTTTGTATATAACAGATTCAAAAAACCAAACTTCTTGACCTCCCTATATTAAATGACTAAATGTTCAAAAGAACTACCTTTAAATAGGACATCAAAGGCTATACATTTTCTATGAAACAGTATGTGTACAGATTTTCAAAGCTGTGAAAATGCAATAACTAGCACAACACATTTTGGTCACTTTATTAAATGACATTAAATAGTTTAAGTTTCAACTACTAAACAGCACTTTGAATGGTGAAAACACAGATAGTATATTGTCATACTTGAATGCTTTTCTTTAAAAACACAATTCCAGTCCTTATATATATTACAAAACAGCCTTAAAGGAAGAAGTGACACCTTTCTACAGTACTTAAGATACTCAATAACAGAAATGAAAAGCAGTCTAACAGAAACAAAGGCAAGTCTTCACAGCTGTATGATTTCAGCAGCCAAAGCTGGATGATGGACTGAAACATTACTATATAACTGGGACAAAAACATACAATATCACAATACTAAGCAAAAACGCTTTACACCCAAAGAAATAAAACAGGTTACAAAATGTGGAGAATTTAGCAGGCAAAACTGTATTACAAGCAACATTTTAAATCATCATTTTTAAGCCATTGCAACTATTTAAAACATCTAAAACAAATATAAAAATGAACTTTTTAGTATTTTATTGATGTTATTTTGTCCTTAAATATTTGTTAAAGCTTGATGTTACACTCAAAGTACATATTATGTAGCTAAAATGTCAAGTGAAAAGAGTGTATGCAAAGTGGTCCAAGTTTTATTTCAAACTCTGATTTCCAATTAATCCTTCTAAATATTATTAAGTCATAATTTTATCCATTGTGGAAAAGGTTTAGACAGTTGCCTAAAATTTTCACATCTGTGTCTTTGAGTAAATAATTAGACCATGTTGAAAATTCCTACTAAATTCCTACTAAATCAGGTTTAAAGTATTCTGGACTTGTACACATACCAACTGATAACAGTTAGCTAGAGCATACTGCCTTTAAATATTTATCTCATAAATCTTGTCTTTTTCATTGCTTCTAAAAGTAAACACATATCTACCCCCTAATTAAATAAATTTGATTACATGGCTGGAAATATATCCAAATATACAGAATTTGATAGTGATATCTTGTCACAGGAAGGTGGGAGAGGGATAGCTCCACCAAACCTCACAAATTCTAGATCACAAACCTAGTGTTTTGGGTATGTTTTACCACTAAGTTATTCCAAGATAAAAAGGGAAATCTCCTAATCATCCAAATAACTCAAAACAATTTTAGTTAATGTTAAACTCATTCTAATCCAGTGATACCTAGAGCAAATCTTATGCCCAGATTTCTTGTTTTCTGGGATTCTTTAGCTGTTTTCACTACCTGTTACATCACCAACTCAAAATGATTTTGACATATTGAGTTGACTCCCATAGTCAAAAATAATATTTTTCTTTAAGAATTAAAGTAACCAAATTATACATGAATAAAATTATAGGTCATTTTTACAGACCTGGTTTAAGAAAAAATGTAATGATTTTCTAGTAAAACCTCATAAAAGGGTATTAAATGAATTAATTTTGAGAAAAAAAATTGCCTCACAAATCTAAACTAACCTAAAAACATTGTACTTTGTAACAATTTAAGAGAATGTAAGGGAACTGGGGGGAAAGAATATGATGAAAAAGAATATGATGATGAGAGAAAAGAAGAAAGCATAGAAGTCAGTGATCCTTATCTTTAAGAGGAATTATTTCACAATACTGACAGTACTGGAATTGTTAAAGCACATTCCTCATGTGAACTTAGTCAGCAATGGTTCTGCCATTTTGATGTTTATAAACCAGGGTGTGAATCTAACAACCACAACTTCAGTATTAACCTCCTAAAATGCTAGAACTTGATTTTCTTAGTCCACATCCCACTGCCAGCAACAGGATGAAGCACTAGCACTGGCACCATGCAGTTAAGAGATATGCTTTGTATTAGTGCCAGGAGAGAGAAAATTCGTACGTGGAAGATAATACACAACCCTGAAATTTTACCAGTAATTATTTCAGCACATATAACTGAAAATAAAAAAAAAAGAAATGGCAGAAGGACTAAAGAAGGAAAAGGAATTCTCTTCTTAGGCTGTACTTAAGGCTGTTTATACAATGCTAAGATAACTGTTAAGACTCCTCCAACTTTAGAGCAGTAGTATTTAAGAATATTGCACACAATTCTGTCAAAGATAACCTTTAGTTTCTAACTTTTCAGTCACAGAGATGATATAGCAGGAGCCCTATTTCAGACTTCAGTCAAAAGAATATTAAAACCATTTCAGTCACTTTAATCAAGACATGGATTAAGTACAAAAGTATTTTATAACTTGAGGAATCAACTCTGAGAACTCAGCTGTGTGTTTTTATTTAAAGAATGAATGTATAAATTTTTATTCTTTCCTAAATTCATTAATTTTATCACAATTTTATGGTTGCTAAAAGCAGACATAAAAATTTAGAGAGGAAATCTGTGGAGCTGTTACTGTTATGGAAGGACTTGTTTTCACTGAAAACAATTTGAAATATCTTCTGTACTCAATGTGTATAAGAAGATTCTAGGCAACATCACTGATAAATGTCAGGGGAGAAATGTTATGCCCTATTTAAAAAAAAAAAATTTAAACTAACATGGAAGATTGGCATTTAAGGGGACCAAACTATTTATACAGTTGAGTTCTGTTAAGTCATTGATTCCTAAAAAAATAAAAGATCTTTCTATGATTTTAACAATCCTTTAAGCTTTTAGTGCAAAATCACATTGATTTCCCTTGGGAAGGTCCTGGATTTTTGCTCCTCATTGGGGGTGGTGCACGCTGTAATGGTGGTGGCTGCATACCACCAGCCACTGACTGATACATTCCTCTCATATCAATCTGCTGGTAGTTAGATGGATTCATGATTAGATTTGGAGGCTTTGGCATCATGAGGTGACCCAGTGTGGCTTGTTGATAAGTCATTTGTTGCTGCTGCTGCTGATTGTATTGCTGTTGGAGCCTTCTGTTCATAAGTATTCGTTGAACACAACTGATTAACTATAAAGAGAAAAGGAAGATGTTACAAGTACATGACCCGTCTCAAAGAAGCAAGTAACAAGTTTTGGGTTAAAATCAATTTGTTAAGGTGATACCATAACAAAAGCAAAACACATTATTGTTTATTATTATCACCATTATAAATTTGATGGCATTCACAGGACCATTACTGTAGAAATCAGTAACACCATTTAGGGCTAAATTCTTTTAATGACTTGACTATTGTATTCTAAGTAACTTTTAGGGTAATTGCCATAGCAACCTGTCCTGCACTGTGATTAGTCTCAACTATTATTTACAGCATTTTTTGTCAAGTCTTCCGCTTTTGAATATTTCATATGATGACCTAGAAATAAATATTTTAGTGACAAACACCAAAGGGAAAAGCACTTGCAGTAGGAATAATTCCTACCTGGAATGTCTCAAATTTCCTATGATAATTTAAAACCATATAATTTTGCAGTGTTTTCTAAGTAAAATTCATGCCACAGAAATTGATTCCCTGGTTCAACAGTCGAAATTTCTCAGTGCAGGTAGCTAGCAGGTGACTATTTTGGGAAAGATCTTGGAATATGCTAGCCTTTTAAAGAATCATATAATTTAGTAAAAACTTATATACCATCCCTAGCTCTACTTTTTATTCTCTAAATACTTGAATTGTATACTACTTAGAAGTTGTTCAGAAATGGCAAATGTGGTAAAAATCTGGCAAAAAATTCTATTTAGATGTCCAGGATATATGAAAAATAAAATTATATGGAATAGGTCCTATATAAACTTTAGGGAGACTCATTTGTGAAGCTATTACTCCTTTGTAACAGTTAGTGCCTTTAGCTGACATTACTAGGTTTCTGACAAATTTTCTTCAATAATCAACAACCATCTATCCCTCCTGGGATGTTATTGGCACAGCTGTTACACATAATCATTATTATAAATTCAAGACAATTAATGATAACCTTCTTACCATCTGTTGTTTTGTCAATACATCATTGTAGATTGCTTCTCTTCGTTTAACATCAAGCTCTTGGCTGGCTTGTCTACTTAATGCTAACGCCTGTACTTGGGCCTCTGAAAGATTCATGTTCTCCTTCCACTAAAAGAAAAATTGTCTATTTACTCTTACTGTACAATTGAGGAAAAATAATTAAAGCACTTAAACATATACTCAGGACTTTTCAAGTTTTTCCCTCCATCATTTCTTTTCTAAGGAAAACAATGAAGTAGAAGCAGGGTACTAAGCTGTCCATTGTTATACATGGGTTTGCTACCTCTGGAATGAAATAACTGTTTGGATTTAGTTTGTACTACTAGAAATTAAAATATGTTTACGTAAGCAATGATTTTACTCATTTTTTTGTGCCAACATCTTTGTAAAATTGCTGAGTTACAGCTTGCAATATTATCCAGTTTATTAGTGTTTTACTATTGCAAATTCAGTTATAAGATGTGAACCAAACAACAATAAAAATTAAAAATTAAAATAAATGGTGGGCTGGGGAGAACACAAATTGGAGGTTTGAATGAGACAACTGCCAATTAGCTTACTACAGCTGAAATTATATCTTCAAGAGGCTGAATCCTCACTGCTGTCACACTGTTTGTTGCTTCCACAACTTTTTCTCTTCCTTGATTAATGAGGTCCTAGAAGAGTACAATAAATAAGTTAAATAGGGCAGAAAGAAGCACTGTTTTAAAATATAGGGGTCCTTCCTCTTACCACTTTATAGTACTTATATTTAAAATCCTTTTAGTAATTGAAGAGAACAACAACATTCAGCATCAATATAGTGCGGCAAAACTCATCAATGCCAACAGGGTCTTGTTAGCTGCCCTGTTTCCCCGAAAAAATAAGACAGTGTCTTATTTTAAGGTGTGCTCCCAAAGATGCGCTAGGTCTTATTGTCAGGGGACGTCTTTTCCTATAAGTAGGTCTTATTTTCCGAGGATGTCTTATTTTCGGGAAAATAGGGTAGATAAAAGTCTGGGTTTTAATGCACCAATATTTTATTAATTTCAATGAACCTATAGGCACATTTTAAAAAGGAAAGCACAGATTCAATTAAGTTATTAAATTATTGGTATAATAAAATCCAATCTTTCTTATTTGACAATTGGTTCTAGTTTAAATTCTTATTTCATAATGTTGGGCATTATCATCTATTTAATGGTACATCTACACTGCATTAGAATGTAAATTAATGTGTGCATTTATCTTACTTTCAAACATTAAACAAGCAATTTGTTTATTCCAAATATTTTAAAACGGAAGTATTATTGCCAAAGCTAGTCAGCTGCCCTATTGTTCTTTAATTAAAATAATTCAAACTACATTAATTCAAGGTCTGATTCCCTTGTGCTCTGAACAAACCATATTTCACTATATGTTGGTTCAAAAAGGTCAACAAATAAAAGTGAAATTTCTTGTATATTTAGAGGTAATCTTTTGGAGAATGTGGTATTCCTGCATAGGGACGCTCAACAATAAGGCACTTGAAATTGCCTTTAATTCATGTTAAACTACCTTTGTATTTCACAACTTACCTCCAGCTGTTGATTACTCATTGCTGACAGGGCTCCCAAATTGAAAGGAATATAAGGAGTTTGAGAATTGAAACTGACAGGGGGTAAATTGGTCCCAGCTGGTATGTTGAAACGCATGGTCAATCCCTAAAAACAAAAAATTACGCACTTTTCACATTGTGATTTAAAACATGAAATTCTACATCACCTACTGGTTTAGAAAAGAATTCACATTCTCAGATATAGGACAGTATTAACACTCTTCCACACACAAACAAAACATCCTTTTCACCCAAAACTAAGATCTTATTACACAGTAAAGCTTTACCCCTTCTTTTTTCCCCCCTGATAATTCCCATCAAGTGGGGCAACTCAGAGAATTCTGATGAGACTCCTAACATCACATTAACGTTGAAGGGGTTTGGTACAACGAGTTAGGAGTTTAAAAGAGATTCAGGTATTAGGATAAGGTGTCTCATGCTCAAGCATATTTTTGCTCAAGTGGGTTGGTATTTAAAAGAGACATGGAATTACTTTCAATAAAGATGCTGTTGGAGATTGGCATTGGAATATTTCCATGTTCTAATAGCCAAAATTTAGAATTCATGGTGCACATGTTAAAACAATTACTCCCATCTCCAAACTCTAGCGTCCCATATGTTTGTTTCTGCAGAGAGGGTATTGATGGGAGTCAAGTGATGTTAAATATGTAACTTCCTACTCAACTCTCAATTCAGCAAATGCTAAGCAGAAATGAGGTTATGATTATTATTATTTTTTTTTTTGTAGAGACAGAGTCTCACCTTATCGCCCTTGGTAGAGTGCCATGGCGTCACACAGCTCACAGCAACCTCCAACTCCAGGGCCCAGGCGATTCTCCTGCCTCAGCCTCCCGAGTAGCTGGGACCACAGGTGCCCGCCACAACACCCGGCTATTTTTTGGTTGCAGTTTGGCCGGGGCCGGGTTTGAACCCGCCACCCTCGGTATATGGGTCCGGCACCCTACCCGCTGAGCCACAGGTGCCGCCCGAGGTTATGATTCTTTTTTTTTTTTTGTAGAGACAGAGTCTCACTTTATGGCCCTCGGTAGAGTGCCGTGGCCTCACACAGCTCACAGCAACCTCCAACTCCTGGGCTTAAGCGATTCTCTTGCCTCAGCCTCCCGAGTAGCTGGGACTACAGTATAAGTATCATTTTCTCATGTCCCCCCCTCACTATACCACTGATGGCAGCCAAAGACAATAAATAAATTCTTATAATTGGGGACTCTGTTCTTAAAGACCCACAGTATTTACCATTTCGAATGTGACCCTTTTCCTCCTCACTGCTCTCCCAAACAATATAAAACAAAAAGCAGGGCAACGCCTGTGGCTCAAAGGAGTAGGGCTCTGGCCCCATATGCCAGAGGTGGTGGGTTCAAGCCCAACCCCGGCCAAAAACTGCAAAAAAAAAGGCATTTTGAATGAATTACCTTCTTCTCTGCTTCATACTCAGCCCAGGCTGCTTTTCTTTCTTCTTCAGTTAACTCTTCTTCTTCTTTGTGGTCCAAAAGAGAATCATGTTCGTGATATCCTACAATGTGTTCTTTATGTATCTGAAGAAGTTCTGCAAGTATGGTGTCCTGTTTAGAGTTGAAATAAAAGAAAATTACTTTCTCCCTCAGGATTGTATGTCCAAAGTTCCACTGCCAATTGATAGACTAGAAACTAGAAACTGACTACTATACATATTACTGATATCTATATATCTATATCTACATATAAAAAAATAAATTACCTAGAAAACAGCCACAAAACATGGAATACCAGCCTCTTAGGTTAAGAACTTCACTTTTATACAATGTTTCAGGGATTCAATTTTTTTTTAATTACCACTTTTCAGCTTTTGAGGTCTTTTTTCCCAAGTTCAAAAAAAATTTCATATACATTTTGTTTTGTGCTTAGTTTTGAGTTGATAAATACTAATACAAACTGTTTTAAGTTAGTGATTACATTGAATGCCCATGTAAAAGTCATAGCAACTCCTGTTTATACATAACAAATAACCTTATTTACACAATCACTTTAGCTGTTAACCATTATACCAACAAAAACAAATCTAATCTAAATAGTTACAGCTCAACTGGCACATATAGCCTTTATATTCCAATTGCAGGAAGTCAAATATAAATTATACCATGATGACCCATGGGTCAAATTTCAATAGGTATTTGCTATAAATTTTTCAATTTATTATCGTAGTGTCTTTTAGAAGAAATCATGGGGCAATGCCCATAGCTCACTGGGTAGGGCGCCAGCCACATACACTAAGGATGGCAGTTCGAACCCGGCCCAGGACAGCTAAAACAACGACGACAACTCGACAACTGCAACAACAATAACAAAAACAATAACAAAAAATAGCCGGGCATTGGTGCCTGTAGTCCCAGCTACTTGGGAGGCTGAGGCAAGAGAATTGCTTAAGCCAAAGAGTTGGAGGTTGCTGTGAGCTGTGATGCCACAGCACTCTACCCAGGGCGACAGCTTTAGACTCTGTCTCAAAAAAAAAAAAAAAAAAAGAAAGAAAAAGAAAAGTAACAAAGAAAAAAGATATAAAAGAAACCATGGTGTCTGAAGTCAGTCTCTTAAAAACATAAAAGCTTAAATATTTCTATAATACTCAGAAGACTAAAACTCTTGCTCTGTGTAATTATGACTATGAGAGTGAGACACAGAGAGAAGTGGGGGATGAGATTAAATTTAAAATATTCCCAAGGAACATAAATAAAATATTCCCAAGGATTATCCATAGCTTTTTGACAAGTGTTCCTAGAACATACTTTCTAAATTGAGCATGAATTTAGTGAAGGAACATAATTACTGATCAAATGAAGGTACAGGAGGTATATAGCACATTACATTCAAATTTTTTCTGCACCTAGTGATGCTTAATGCACCTTAAGTTTTTGCATAGACAAAGCCCACATTTGAAAAGATTTATGTCTTTACATATTCAACTATACCTAGAGTATAGGGTTAAAAAAATGGTAGGAACTCAATGTCATAAATAACTGAAAACAAAAACTCAAATCCTGAGGCCCTTGAGTTTTTCTCTATACAACAACAAATACTGAAACTAATTCCAAATACTCTGCTATTTAATATTTTGTAAACAAATTTTTATCCTGTTACCCAATAAACATTTGAAATAGCTACTTCCTTTGGAAGGAAAAGTAACTAATTTTGTTAATAGATACAGCTATAACTGAGACATAATACATTTTGAAATATAAGTGTGTACTATTTCCTTTGCCAAAAATAGAAAACATTAAAATACTATACTAAACAAGAGGGCTCAACAATGTCTACTGGTAGAATATATACATACTAACAGGTTAAATTCCTTTGAAATGTTAACATTTCTCTTATACATTAGTGTAGAAATCTCTCATCAAAGCTGACTTCTCTGGCCTATGCCACATGACAGGTTTATCATTACCAGATGGATTTCCAAAGTCCAGAATTATTGACCAGACAAGCAGGCAGCAATAGACCAGTCTACATTAATTCACTCCATTCATGTGTAACTCCTATGCCTACCTCCCTACATGAAGTATGACTCAAGAGAGATAAAATAATAAACACATAAACAGAAGCAAAATAAAAGACCATATAATCATCACAAGAGATGAAGACAAAGCATTTGACAAAATTCAACACCCTTTCATGATAAAAATCTTCAATAAACTAGGCACAGACAGCACATACCTCAAAATTATAAAAGCTATGTATGACAATGGGCCGGGTTGGGTAGCTAATGCCTGTAAACCCAGCACTCTGAGAGGCCACGGTGGGTGGACTGCCTGATCTCACAGGTTCAAGACCAGCCTGAACAAGTGCGAGACCTCGTCTCTACAAATAGCTGGGCATTGTGGCAGGTGCCTATAGGCCCAGGTACTTGGGGAGGCTGAGGCAAGAGAATCGCTTGAGCCCAAGAGCTTGAGGTTGCTGTGAGCCATGATGCCATAGCACTCTATCAAGGGTGACAAAGTGAGGTTCTGTCTCAAAGAAAAAAAAAAAAAGCTATATATGACAAACCCACGGCCTAAATCATAATGAGTGGGGAAAATCTGAAAGCATTCCCCTGAAGAATTACAACAAGATAAGGAAGCCCACTGTGAACACTTCTATTTAATGTAGTGATGGAAGTCCTAGCCAGAGTAATCAGGCAAGAGAAAGAAATAAAGGGGGCTGGATGCAGTGACTCACGACTGTAATCCTAGCATTCTGGGAGGCTGAGCTTGCTTGAGCTCAAGAGTCAAAGGAGACTACCCTGAGCAACAGTGAGACCCAGTCTCTACTAAAAATAGAAAAATTAGCCTGGCGTCCTGGCGGGCACCTGTAGTCCCAGCTCCTCAGGAGGCTAAGGCAAGAGTATTGTTCAAGTTCAAGAGTTTGTGGTTGCTGTGAGTTATGAAGATGCCGCAGCACTCTGCCCAGGGTACATGAGTGAGACTATGTCTCAAAAAAAAAAAAAAAAAAAAAACAAGAAAGAAAACAAATAAAAAGGGTATTCAAATTGGGACAGAGGAAGTCAAACTATTGCTTTTCGCTGATAATAATATCTAGTACCTAGAAAACCCCAAATGAATCCTGTAATCAATAAATAAATTTGTTGTGTAGAGACAGAATTTTGTGAAAAAGAAAAAAAAAGATAAATAAATTTAGTAAAGTCTCGGGTGACAAAAATCAAAGTACACAGCATTTCCATACACTAATAACAGTCAAGTTGAGAGTCAAATCAAAGACTTGAGATCATTTACAATAGCTACAAAGAAAATAAAATACCTGGGAATATACTTAACTAAAGAGGTGAAAGATCTCTCAAAGAGAACTGCGAAACACTGAGGAAAATCCCAGATGACACAAACAAATGGAAAAACACTTCATGCTCACTTATTGGTAGAATCAACTTTGTTAAAATGTCCATAATATCCAAAGTGATTTACAGATTCAATGCAATCTCCATGTAAATACCAATGTCACATTTTATAGAGCTAGAAAAAAATGGTTCTATGCTTCCTTTGCAATAAGAAAAGAGCCTATAACTAAAGCAATCTTACACAAAAGAGCTAACTGGACGCATCACATTACCAGACTTCAAACTATATTACAAGGCCATAATAACTAAAACAGCATGATATTGGTACAAAAAAAAAAACAACAAAACAGAAACAGACCAATGGAGCAGAATAGAGATCTTAAATATAAAACCATCTACCTGCAAGCAATTCATCTTTGAAAAAGCAGACAACAAAACACAATGGAGAAGGGGAGGGGTAAGATGGTCAACAGGAGCCACCTTTCAACAGAAGCTCCAGTCCAGAGGGAGAGATAATGGCCAGAATGAACCAAATAAAGCTGAAGATCAAGAGCTGAGCTAAGAAAGAAGATTGAAAAGTGCACATCATCCCTGCTGAGGCATGCTGCAACTCCAGGGAAGCAAATTTCAGGTACAAGACCCAAGAGGACAACAGTCCGACCCCTCCTCCAAGAGAGTAGCTCACTGTGTGATCTCTACAAATGAGTAGTGAACAAAAGACCTCTCGTATCACCTCATGGGAGAGAATCGATGAAGGCTGGGACTCCTTCTCCAGAGAGATCCGGCTGTGAGCCTGCACATTCTCTTGCCCAGCATAAAAGATTAACAAATATTTTCCCTTCCATTCTGAACTCCCAGCCCACCCACCACTCCTCACCTGGCGGTCTAGAAGCCCACCCCCTGCAGATACCAGAGTGTCCAGAGGTTCGTTGCTAGGGAGGGGCATTGCATGGGCCACAGCGGTGCAGCTGCACTGAAACTGTGACTCAACTAGAAGTGGAGAGAGATGGAGGGAAGAGGATTGACTGGCCCAGTGCTGCAAAAGTGCGTATCAGCAGTGGGCAGAGGCCTGGGAACCACATGGTGGGTAGAGGGGAAAGAATCCCCTCGGAGGCACCTGCCACACAACAGCAATGATAATAGTGCTTTGCCGCTGGGGTCAAATTTTGCAGATACACTTCCCCAATTCTGTGGATCGCCAGAAGGAACCAGACCTCGCCCTATAGGGGTACCAGAGAAGGAGTGAGGCTGGGGCAGAGGTATGGTCTCTGAGAAAAAAAAGGGTCTACTTCCCCCTGCCTGTTGGTGGCAGAGTGTGGTGGCTTGGCCGAGGAGGCATTGACTCCCCTTTGACTCTGGCAGGTGCAAATCCCTGGCATATTTGCTCATTGGGGGGATTTGGGCCATAGCTCCATGGGGTTACCAATGACCAGGCATGGCATACATGTAAGGTGGGGAAGAAGGCGCCAACACCTCTGGACTTTTTTTTTTTTGAGACAGAGTCTCACTATGTCACCCTGGGTAGAGTGCCATGGTGTCACAGCTCAGAGCAACCTCAAACTCTTGGTCTTAAGCGATTCTCTTGCCTCAGCCTCCCAAGTAGCTGGGACTACAGGTGCCTGCCAAAATGCCCAGCTATGTTTTGGTTGTAGTTGTCATTGTTCTTGGCAGGCCTGGGTGGGTCCTGCTGGCTGCGGTGTATGTGGTCGGTGCCCTAGCTTTTGAGCTATAGGCACCAAACCTGGACTAACTCTTTTGCTGGGTGGGCCTTTCTGACTCTATGGAGCACCAGAGTGAGTCACACTTAAGCTGCCAGTGGAACCCTGCTGTCTGATAGCTGGAGACCTTCTGAATTCTCCCACTGGAACAGCAACTGTGCTGACTGGGACAACTGGTTTGGAACTCTTGACCTGGACCAGCCACCCAGGGACCCTCCAAGGTTGAACCCTGGTTGTGTTCTAGTGGGAGGGACTGATTCACCTCTTACAGTTGTTGGCCTTTAGGGGGGAATGGGGTGTCTTCGTTGCTTGTATTTCTCTCCAGCTGAGATTTCAGCCCAAAGCCACTGACTCACAGGGATTGGATAGAGGCTGGCTGAATACAAGGCAAAGGCATCTAGCCCCATCACGCCAAGTACATCCCCAGAGTCTCAGGCTGCAGGACTGAAAGGGACCTTCGTGAAGCTGTAAGGGGAAAGCCACAGTCTCCAGTCTCAGCTCTTTGGTAAAGGGCTGGTTAACTACAACTCCTGGAGCCCTCAATCCAATCTCACCTTACCAGCTTCACTAGCCAAACTGTAAAAAAAAATAATAATCATGCGACAGAACCAGCAGAAAATCTCTAGCAACATGAATAATCACAATAGATCAACTCCCCCAACACACAACAAAGGAGATACAACAGAAGATGCCATTGATAAACAAGTGGCTGAAATGTCAGAAATAGAATTCGGAACATGGATGGCAAATAAGATAAATAGAATGGAAGTAAAGTTGGAATTAGAAATTCAAGGAGTAGTTCAAAGATTGTCTCAAGAAATCAATGAATTCAAATAAAAAAATCTCCAAGGATTTGGGCATAATGAGAAGAGAAACTGCAGAGCTCAAAGAAATGAAAAACTTAATCAAGGAGCTTTGTAATACAGTAGAAACCCTCAGTACTAGAGTGGAGCAGGCAGAAGAAAGGATCTCTGACATTTAAGACAAAGCTTTTGAACACTCCCAAATGCTCAAAGAGGCAGAGAAGTGGAGAGGAAAAAATGGATCATTCCCTGAGAGAGTTGTGCGACCACTCCAAAAGGGCAAACATTCGCCTTATATTAATTCCTGAAGGAGAACAGGATAGTCCGAAAGGTACAGATGCTCTACTCCAAGATATAATGGAGGAGAAATTCCCAAGCATGGCAAGAGATAGGGAAATTCAGATAGCAGACAGTTTCAGAACCCCAGCATGACTCAATCCAAATAAAGCATCTCCTAGACACACTGTAATTAATTTTTCCAAAGTTAATATGAAGGAGAAAATTCTGCAAGCAGCCAGATGTAAGAAAAGTATAACCTACAAGGGGAAGAATATTAGAATGACTGCAGATCTCTCAGCTGAAACTTTTCAAGCCAGAAGAGGATGGTCAGTGACCTTCAATCTCCTAAAACTTTCAGCCTGGGATCAGTATCCAGATAAACTGAGTTTCATTTGTGATGGAGAAATCAAATACTTTACCAACTTAACCATGTTGAAGAAATCTGCCATAATTAAACCAGCTCTTTAGGATATTCTCAGACCAATTTTCCATAATGACCAGCCAACAGTCTACCACCAATGTAAACTCACCCAGAAAGCCTTGAACAAAAACTAACATCCACAATGATGAAAGGATCAAAAATACCATTGGACACTTGAAAAACATGACAACCAAAACACTACCATGCTTATCATTACTCTCAATTAATGTGAGTCCCTTAAACTGTCCTCTAAAGAGGCACAGGTTGCCTGACGGGATACAAAAACTCAGGCGAAATATCTGTTGCATACAAGAATCTTACCTTAAAGGATAAAAATCTTACCTTAAAGGATAAAAATAGACTGAGGGTGAAGGGATGGCCATCTATAATTCAGGCAAATGGAAATCAGAAAAAAAGCAGGGGTTGCGATTTTATTTGCAGATATAATAGGCTTTAAACCAACAAAGGCAAAAAAAGATAAGGATGGTCACTTTATATCTGCCAAGGGAAACACTCAACATGAAGAGATTTCAATATTTACCATTTATACACCTACCAGAATACTCCTCAATGTGTAAAGGAAACCCTAACAGACATGAAAAATTTGATACATTCCTGAACTATAATAGTTGGAGATTTTAACATCCCTTTGGCAGTGTTGGATAGATCCTCCAAGAAAAAACTAAACAAGGTAATAATGGACTTAAATTTGACCCTACACAAATGGACTTAACAGACATCTGTTATAACATCTTAAAGAACACTTCACCATAATAAATCTGAATACACATTTTTCTCATTAGCCCATGGAACATTCTGCAAAATTGATCACATCTTAGGTCATAAGTCTAACCTCAGCAAATTTACAAGAATAGATATTATTCCTTGTATTTTCTTGGACCAGCACGGAATAAAAGTTGAACTCAACAACAACAGGAATCTTCATAGACAAACAAAGTCATGGAAACTAAATAACCTTATGCTGAATGCTAGCTGGGTCAAAGATGAGATTAAGAAGGAAATCACCAAATTTTTGGAACAAAATGGCAATGAACACACAATTATCAAAACCTGTGGGATACTGCAAATGCAGTCCTAAGAGGGAAATTTATAGCATTGCAAGCCTTCCCCCAGAGAACAGAAAGAAAGGAAATCAACAACTTAAAGCATCATTTAAAACAACTGGAAAAGGAAGAAAATTCCAATCCCAAAACCAGCAGAAGAAAAGAAAGAACCAAAATTAGAGCAGAATTAAATGACATTGAAAACAAAAGAATCATTCAGAAGGGTGAAATAACAGATACCTTAGAAATTCAAAAAATCCTTAATGATTACTATTAAAAACTCTATTCTCAGAAATATGAAAATCTGGAAGAAATAGACCAGTACCTGGAAGGATGCCACCTTCCTAGACTCTGCCAGAAAGAATTGGAAATGTTGAATAGACCTATATCAAGCACTGAAATAGCATCAGCTATACGAAATCTCCCAAAAAAAGAAAAGTCTGGGATGAGATGGCTTCACATCAGAATTCTACCAAACCTTTAATGAAGAACTGGCACCTATAGTACATAACCTATTCCAAAACAGAAAAATAAGAAATATTTCCCAACATATTCTACAAAGCAAATATCACCCTGATCCCCAAACCAGGAAAAGACACAAGAAATAAAATGATAGACCAATATCATTAATGAATAATGATGCAAAAATATTCAGTAAGATCCTAGCAAACAGAATTCAACAACACATCAAAAAATTTATACACCATGACCAAGTTGGTTTTATCCTAGAGTTACAAGGTTGGTTCAACGTACATAAATCTATAAATATAATATATCACATAAACAAAATAAAAAACAAAGACCGTATGATTATCTCAATTGATGAAGAGAAAGTTTTTTTTTCCCTCCCCTCCTCCAAAAAAGCTTTTGATAATATCCAGCATCCTTTCAGGATCAGAACACTTAAGAAAATAAAAATAGGCTTAGACAGGTCATTTCTTAAACTGATAGAGGCTATCTACAGCAAACCCACAGCCAGTATTGTACTGAATGGAATAAAATTGAAATCATTTCCACTCAGATCTGGAACTAGACAAGGATGCCCACTGTCTCCACTGCTATTCAACATAGTAATGGAAGTCTTAGCCATCGCAGTCAGGCAAGAAAAGGCAATCAAGGGTATCCTAATGGGTCAGAGGAGATCAAACTCTCACTCTTTGCAGATGATAGGATTCTATACCTGGAAAACCCCAGGGACTCAACTGCAAAACTCTTACAAGTGATCAAGGAATACAGCAATTATCTCAGGATACAAAATCAATACTTACAAATCAGTAGCTTTTATATATACCAATAATAGTCAAGCTGAAAATATAGTCAAGGACTCTATTCCTTTAATAGCAGTGCCAAAGAACATGAAATATTTGGGAATTTACCTAACAAATGACATGAAAGATCTCTATAAGAGAACTATGAAACTCTGAGAAAAGAAATAGCTAAAGATGTTAACAAATGGAAAAACATACCATGCTCATGGTTGGAAAGAATCAACATTGTTAAAATGTCCATACTACCCAAAGCGATATACACATTTAATAGAATCCCTATTAAAGCACTACTGTCATACTTTAAAGATCTGGAAAAAACTAGTATTTTGTTTTATATGGAATCAGAAAAAAACTTGAAAAGTCAAGACATTACTCAGAAATAAAAACAAAGCAGGAGAAATCATGCTACCAGAATTCAAGCTATAATATAAACCTATAGTGATCAAAACAGCGTGGTACTGGCACAAATGTATAGAGGTAGATGTATGGAACAGAATAGAGAACCAAGAGATGAACCCAGACACTTATCATCATTTGATCTTTGATAAGCCTATCAGAAACATAAATTGGGAGAAAGATTCCCTATTTAACAAATGGCACTAGGTGAATTGGCTGGAGACTTGCAGAAGACTGAAACGGGACCCTCACCTTTCACCATTAACAAAAATTGATTCTCACTGGATAAAAGATTAACTTAAGACATGAAACTATAAAGATACTTGGAGAGTGTGCAGGGGAAACACTTGAAGAAATTGGCCTGGGAGATTATTTTAAAAGAAGGACCCCCCCCAGCAATTGAAGCAACACTAAAAATATATTACTGGGATCTGATCAAAATAAAAAGCTTCTGCACAGCCAAGAACACAGTAAGTAAAGCAAGAAGATAACCCTCAGAATGGGAGAAGATATTTGCAGGTTATGTTTCCTGACAAAGGTTTGATAACTAGAATCCACAGAGAACTCAAACTTCTTAATAAGAAAAGAAACAAGTGATCCCATTTCATTGTGGGCAAGAGACTTGAGCAGAAGCTTCTCTGAAGAAGACAGGCACATGGCCTACAAACACATGAAAAAATGGTCATCTTTAATCATCAGAGAAATGCAAATCAAAACCACTTTGAAATATCCTCTAACTCCAGTAAGAGTAGCCCACATAACAAAATCCCAAAACTACAGATGTTGGCGTGGATGTGGAAAAATGGGAACACTTCTGCACTGCTAGAGTGAACACAAGCTAATACATTCCTTTTGGAGAGAAGTTTGGAGAACACTTAGGGAACTAAAAGTAGACCTGCCATTCAATCCTGCAATTCCTCTACTAGGTATATATCCAGGAGACCAAAAATCATTTTACAACAAAGACATTTGCACCAGAATGTTTATTGCAGTCCAATTCATAATTGCCCAGTCATGGAAGCAGCCCAAGTGCCCATCCACCCATGAATGAATTAACAAATGTGGTAGATGTATACCATGGAATATTATGCAGCCATAACAAAGATGGAGACTTTGCCTCTTTTATGTTTACATGGATGGAGCTGGAACATATTCTTCTTAGTAAAGTATCTCAAGAATGGAAGAAAAAGTATGCAATGTACTTAGTACTATTATGAAAACAATATATAATCACCCACACTTTCATATGAATGATAAAACACAACTATAGCCCAGAATGAGAGAGGGAAGAGGAGGGTTAGGAGGGGGGGGGAGGCCAGGTGGAGGGAGGATAATCAGTGGGATTTCACCTATTGTGCGTATCGCAAGGGTACACATCAAATGTATTAAGAGTAGAGTATAAATGTCTTAACACAACAATTAAGTGAGGTGAAGGCTATGTTAACTAGTTTGATGTAAGCATTCCCAATTGTATATAAGACCAGCACATTATACCCCATAAATGCATTAATGTACACAGTTATGATTTAATAAAAAAATTAAAATTAAAAAATAAAAAATAAAACAAAAAACAAACGAACAAAAAGCACACTGAGGAAAAGAAGCCCTATTCAATGGCAGAGGGAAAATTGGGTAGACTCACGCAGAAGATTGAAACAGGACCCCTCTCTCTCACCACCCACTAAAATAAATCCAAGATGGACAACAGATTTAAATCTGAGACATGAAACCGTAAGAATTCTCAAAGGAAATGTTGGAAAAACTCTTCTAGACATTACTGTAGGCAAAGAATTTATGACTAAGACTCTAAAGGAAATTACAGGAATAAAAATAAGTAAATGGGATTCGATTAAACTAAAAAGCTTCTGCCTAGCTAAGGAAATGATCAACAGAGCAAACAGATAACCTACATAATGGGAGAAAATACTTGAATTCTATAGACCCAATAAAGAGCTAATACCCAGAATCTACAAAGAATTCAAAGAAATCAGCAAGAAAAAGGCAAACAACCCCATTAAAAGGTGGTAAACAACACAAACAGAAGCTTTTCAAAAGAAGATAGACAAATAACCAACAAACAGAAAGAAATGTTCAACATCATTAATCATCAGGTAATTGCAAATTAAAATTACAATGAGATATTGTCTTATCCCTATTAGGATGGCTTATATTTAAAAAGTCCAAAAACAATGCATGCTGGTGTGGATGCAGAGAAAAAGGAATGTTTATATTCTGCTGGTGGAAGTTCAAATTAGTACAACATCTATGGAAAACAGTACAGGGATTACTCAAACAACTAAAAGTGCACCTATCATTCAATTCAGCAATCCTACTACTGGGTATCTACCCAAAGGAAAAGAAGTCATTTATTGAAAAGACACCTGCACTTGAGTGTTCGTTGCAGTACAAATGACAATTATAAAGATGTGGAATCAACCCAAGTGCCCAACAATTCATGAGTGGATTAACAAAATACGGTTATGTATATGCTATGGAGTACTACTCAGCCATAAGAAAATATGAATTAATGTCTTTTACAATAATTTTAATGTAACTAGAGATAATATCTCAAGAATGGAAAAACAAATACCGTATGTATTCACTATTAAATTAGAACTAACTGATGAGCACACATGTGCAAAGAGAAAAGTAAAACACAGTAGAAATCAAGTGGGGGGGGTAGGGAAAGGGATGAAGGGCAAAAACCTACCTAATGGGTACAATGGACACTGTCAGGAAGACAGGCACACTATAAAAGTGATTCATATAAGCAAAACATTTGTAACCCCTTAATATTTTGAAATAAAAAATAAAATAAGGCTCAGTGCCTGTAGTTCAGCAGCTATGGCGCCAAATACACCACAGCTGGCAGGTTCAAACCCCGCCTGGGCCTGCCAAACAACAATGACAACTACAACCAAAAAAATAGCCAGGTATTGTGGCGGGTGCCTGTAGTCCCAGCTACTTGGGAGGCTGAGACAAGAGAATAGCTTAAGCGCAAGAGTTGGAGGGTGCTGTGAGCTGTGACGCCACAGCACTCTACCAAGGGTGACATAATGAAACTGTCTTAAAAAAATAAATAATAAATAAAATATAATAAAACGAGATAACACTGACCAATCAGTACTTTTAGCAAGTGACCATGCCAAATATAATCAGAAAGGCCAGCTCTTCAATAAGTGATCTTAACTATGGTCAATTTCAGTTCATTTCTCTGAGAAAACAATGTTAAGACCAAGTGCACGGCGGCGCCTGTGGCTCAAAGGAGTAGGGCACCGGCCCCAAATACTGGAGGTGGCGGGTTCAAACTCAGCCCTGGCCAAAAACAAACAAACAAAAAACAAGTGCACTGTGTACTAGGAAATGAATTCATCTTCATGTGTGCCACTGATTCTTTCTATGACATTGGTCTAGCCATAACTTAGTCTAGCTATGTCTGTAAGTTAAATATGGATGAAATACTCCCTTCTCACACGTGGAACAGGATAAGATTAATAGGAATAAATGAAGATATGAAAATACTCATTTTTGTCAATTAAGATGTAGTGTTTATTTTTCAATTACAAAACCACAGTTCATATATTAATTATATTTTTATGGTTGGAGGGGAAGCCTATCCAGAAATGCATGTATGTGCATATATACACACACATACTCATATGTACCCTTAAAAAAAAAAAAAAAAGTCTGAAACACCAGGAAGTTTTATCAAGTCAGTACTTAGCAGGTTACAATTTCTTTTTTTTTTTTTTTTTGTAGAGACAGAGTCTCACTTTATGGCCCTCGGTAAAGTGCCGTGGCCTCACACAGCTCCAAACTTACCATCTTGGATTTAGCAGAAATTGAGGAGCAGAGAAGCAAAGTAACTTCTTCCAATTACACAGTTAAGGACTACCCAGGACTAGAAACTAAATTTCCTGACTCCTACCTAGTGATTACTCTACCACACTACAAAGAATGTCTGTTTTCTTGTTTCCTCACACATCTATTCTCTTAGATAAAAAAGATAATCCACTGACAGATTCCATGAGAGGGAGGAACCTAAGTTGGTCTATATTTTTTCACTTTTAACATTTATGTACTTCTGGAATTATTTTTTCAAACAAGGACATGTTAATTTAATAAAAGAAAATATAAAACCTGAAATGAAGACAATTCTCAGAGACAAATTTGTGGAAGGCCAGTTTATGTTTATACTAAAGCTGACATGTACCATTTTCATCTTCAGGAGATATTCATTTTGGGAAACTCCACTTCTAAAACCATCTGATATCTATTCTCCACCAATTCCAGATAATCCTATCACAGTTAAACATATATATCATCAGGTTATGGTGGAGGTTAAGCCTCTGTGCATACAATAACTTTCTCTTTGATCTATGGTCAACTGAAATGCCAATAAATCAAAGGAGTGCATGCGACTTTGTTTTCTCTCATTCAAAAAGTTTTGGACAGGCACGGTGGCTCACGCCTATAATCCTAGCCCTCTGGGAGGCTGAGGAGGGTGGATCCCTTGAGCTCAGGACTTCAGGACCATCCTGAACAAGAGCGAGACTCTACCTCTACTAAAAGTAGAAAAATTAGCTGGGTGTTGTGGTGGGCTCCTATAGTTCCAGCTACTTGGGAGGCTGAGGCAAGAGGATCAACTGAGCCCAAGAGTTTGAGGCTGCTGTGAGCTATGACATTACAGCACTTTACCCGGGGCAACAGAGTGAGACTCTGTCTAAAAAAAAAAAAAAAAGTTTTGAACCCTTTCCCTAAAACTATCTCCTTTCTCCATCAAATGAAAAAGGTGCTCATATTGCTTTTACTGACTACTATATTCCACTTTTTCAAAGAACAAAACCACAAAAATAATACCAATCCTCCACATATTCATACACACAAATTTCTTTGCATAAAAATGGGATTATGGTTTTGAAACTTACTTTTCTCCCTTAATATCTTTCCATGGACATAACAAATACAAACCTTCATTATTTTTAACGGCTGCACAGTCCTTGCATTATATAGATATACTTTATCATCTATTTAATCATTCCCTTATGAGTTTATTAAAACTACTCTCAGTTTTTAATTATTACCAAATCTGAAACAAAAGGTTAATGTATAAATTTAATTTATTTAAATCACTTGTTCATACAATTATTATGGCAATAATATTCAAAACTTAGACAATGCTTAGACTTAGACTTATGCTTTCCATAATCTTCATTTTTACAAAGAAAAGACAATGCAAATAAGTTAACTGCTTTATTAAAGAATCATTTAGAGGGTTCAGAAGCAGGAAGTCAGAAATCTTTCTATCCTCCAGAGTGCTGTGTAAGACACAAATAAGAGAAAGAAGATACAGGATTTCTGATACAAGCTGTTTCTACATCTCCTTTTAAATTACTGGCACCATACTATCAACATAAGAAACAAGTGATAAAATTAATAGTAAAAAGTGTTTGTAACAGAATCGTCAGATTATTTCTTTGGGAAAAACAGTTTTGCAAAATCCACGGCGAGTTTTAAAAGTTAATAAAGAAAATTTTCATCCTAATACACAACACAACCAGTGGAGAATTTTTTTTCCCTCTTAAAGTATGCATTTATATTAGTTGCTATTATAACACTATCATGGAAAACAACACTAGAACAGAATCTATAATCATTGAGTCAACAGTCTTCAAAATGAGGTCTAAATCACATACTAATGTGTACCTTTAATTCTTTGTCTAAACTTTATTCTCCCTTAAATAAGTGAAAGTTTTATAAGCTGGGAAAAGCATGGTGTATATTCCAGCTAACAATCAAAATTAGTTTATGCTTTATAAATGACTAGTTCAATTAATAAATCAAAATTAATGACAAATTAAACATTTAATTTTAATGTTTGCCACATTTCAAAAATACTTTGCTTGCTATCACTTTGAATTGGAGTTTTATAGTATCTGGAAATAAAATAACTAGAATATTTAACTGCCGCATGATCCACTGAAAATAATACAAAAATTCCTTTTATTTTAAATATCTAGATTCTTAGTAATGATATTTAATATTTCCAGTCAAAAAACTTCTACTTTCATATTTTAAGCCAGTTTTTCCCAAATATACTGGAAAAATATGCAGTGTATTTGATGTGCTACTAGACAGTATACTGAACGAAGTTCACACAACACCTTATATCAGATTTTTGGGTCAAGAGTATATAACATTCACCAATAGCATTTATAAAGGTATCCAGTTTCCCAAATTGTTGGTGTGAATAAGGCAGCGACAACTACTAAGCTTGTCACTTTCAATGAAAGAAAAGGCAGGCTTGTCAAACTAAGTTGGGTGGAGAGTAAAAGCCTTCTTTGATAAGAATGTTTTCTCCTCAATTTACAATTTAAGAATTAGATACTATATTTATTTAGCACTTAACCTTTAAAAATTGGTTATCCAATTGCCATGCGACAATTATTACACATGCCACAATGAAGTAGAATGTCACCAGTCTAGATTTTATATGACTGTAGTGACTTTCTAGAGGCTGCAGCTTTGCAGCATATGAAATGCATATGAAACAGAAAAGAAATTATTTTGAAATGCTAAATATACCCTTTCATTTCAAAATATACCCTTTTGAAAAAGAGGTGGGGTCTTGTTATGTTGCCCAAGTTAGAGTGCAGTGGCTATTCAAAGGCACAAGCAGCATACAAGACAGCCTCAAACTCTTGGGCTCAAGTGATCCTACGGCTTCAACTTCCTCAGCAGCCAGAAATACAGGCATGCGCCAATACCCCTGGCTTTCACATTATAGCTTAATGACAGAAAACATTAAAAGAAATAATACAAATGCTATAAATAAGATCACATCTTGTAATTCTTATGTTGATAAATATCTCCTGCAATTAATATTCTGTGAAGGGTCCAACTTAATAAATCTGATGTAAAAAGCTTGATATACAAACACTAGTTATTAAAGAGACAAAAGTGAGGTATTCAACTACTTACACCCCTAAAAGTATCACAGCTTCAATTTCTTGCTGCTCCTACCCCAAGTGTTAAGAGACTTACATTCAAATCAGTCAATCTAACCAATAGAATAATACCATTTTAGAATATCAATATCAAGATACTGTGACACTCAAATACCTATATTAATTCAGGATTGTTATTATTCCAACATGTTAGTTACTTCCTCTAAATACCTATAAATGAAAATGGAAAAAAGTGAAAAGACATATTATAGTCTTGCTTCACAAGTTTCTCTTTATGAGGTCTGATAATTAAGTTCATAAATTTGCCACCATGCGCTTATGTTGGCAGCACTGTATAAACAACTCAGTAAGGTTTTACAACTTTGGTATGTCAGTGTCTCACAGCTGTGTTCTTGTCGATGTGTGGCACTGTCTTATTGAAAGGCATTCATTATTGTTGTTTTTGTGTGTCATTGTGAGAATGTCACAGACTGAATTAGAGCAACAAACAAACATTCGTAAATTTCTTGTTAAACTTGGCATGAGTGAAAGTGAAACCAGTGACACATTAGTCCAAGTTTATAGGGATAATGCCATGAAGAAAACAGCAGTGTACAAATGGATTAAATGTTTTTCTGAAGGGAAAGAAAGCATCACTAATGAAGAGAGATCAGGGTGGCCAGTAATAATCAAAACTAATAAAAACAGTATAAAAATTTGTCAAACTGTGAATCAAAATTGTCAGCTGACTGTGAGAAGCACAACAGACCAAGTAAACATTGAGAGAGAAATAGGAAAACCTTAACTGAAAATCTTTTTTTTTTTTTCCAGACAGTCACAGTCTCACTCTGTTGCTCTGGGGGTTAAGTGCTGTGTTGTTATCATAGCTCACAGCTACCTCAAACTCCTGGGCTCAAGCAATCTTCATGCCTCAGCTTCCCAAGCAGCTGAGACTACAGGCACCTACCACAACATCCAGCTAATTTTTTCTATTTTAGTAGAGATGGGGTCTCACCCTTGCTCAGGCTAATCCTGAACTGCTGAGCTCAATCTGCCCACCTCAGCCTCTCAGAGTGCTAGGATCACTGGTGCGAGCCACCGTGCCTGGCCTTGAATCAAAGTCTTAGAATTAGCCATAACTCATGGCTCTTGCACACAACAATGTACCAGCTCACAAAGCACTATCTGTGAGGGAGTTTTC
The DNA here is from genome assembly GCF_027406575.1 of Nycticebus coucang. NCBI lineage: Eukaryota > Metazoa > Chordata > Mammalia > Primates > Lorisidae > Nycticebus > Nycticebus coucang. The sequence goes on from NC_069804.1 coordinate 88,644,298, forward strand.
AGGCAGTAAACAAATAACAGTATTAGAACACACCTGATCTGTCCCCCAGTGACCTTTTTCTTTACCCGAAGATAAAGGAAATACTGAAAGGAAGATATTTTGATGACATTCAGGACATCAAGGGTAATACAACGATCACTCTCATGGACATTTCAGAATGAGAGTTCCAAAAGTGTTTTGAAGGGTGGACGAGGTGCTGCCATCAGCACATAGCTGAGTACTACAAAGGTGAGCATAATGATATTCAGCAATGAGGTATATAGCATTTTTTCTAGGGTGAGTTTGCCAACTTAATTGTCACACCTTGTAGACAATTTCATGATCATACTGCTTCAACTACCAACACCAATATAATGTTGCTAGAATCAACTTATTTGATAAAAAGAATACACATGTCAGCAATTTGAATTTCAAAGGAAAGTTTAATGGCAAGATTTAAATGAATTTCACACACACGTATATAAAGATGATAACTTTGTAACTGGGAACCCTATGTATAGTGATTAAGATCATAAGCTCTAGAGTACTGCTACCCATAGTACTCTTTGCAATGATGGAAATGTCTTAGGTTTGTACTATTCAACATGGTAGCTACAAGCAACACGTATAGTGAGTGAGATCACAAGCTCTAGAGTACTGCTATCCATAGTATTCTTTGCAATGATGGAGAAATCTTATGTCTACACTATTCAACATGGTAGCTACAAGAAACATGTGGGTACTAAGCACTTGAAATGTGACTAATGTGACTGAGAACTGAATTTTTAATGTAAATAGCTATATGGAGCTAGTGGCTATGCAGAGCTAGAGTCTTAAGAGGATTTAAATCCTAGTTTTACCACTTATAAGTCCTATGTCCTTGAGCAAGTTCCCTTGCTAAATCTGTCTCTTGTCCTATAAAATGAACCTATAAAATTATCTACTTCACAGAATAATTGTGGAGATTAAACATTACACACAAAGTAATTATTAGCACAGGGCCTGATTTACTAATGGCCTCTGCATTGCTAAATCTAATGGTCAATTGTCACACATGATCCTATCTCATACCCATCAGTAACATTTGGCAAAATTTAACTACTTTCTTCTTCACCAAAATTTCTTCTTCTCTTGGTCTCTTGGAGAACTTTAATGGTATTACTTCTCTTTTTCCAACACCTTTTCTAAAGGTGCTAAAGCAGACCCTCACCTTAAAAAAAAAAAAATGTATATAGTTATGATTTAATAAAAAAAAAAAAAAACTTCAAAAAAAAAGACAGAGCTAGGAGCTGTATGCATCTGTACTCCCAACTACCTGGGAGGCTGAGCTCAGGAGTTGGGAGTCCAGCCTGGGCAACACAGTGAGACTCATGTCTCTTAAAAAAGTTTTAAAAAACGCCAACAATGTATTTCCATACAGAGAGAGGCAATTAACACCTTAACCAAGTTTTCCTAATAAAAAATTCAAGTGATGTTTAACAGAATAAATTATCTGATATAGGAATTGTCCAAGAAAATCCTAGATATGTGACTGTCATAAAAAAAACAGTCAGTTATTACTTGTCAAAAGAATGTATATAAATATTTATAAAATTTTGTCTTATATATAAAGGACACCTCTCATTATCTAAAATGAAAAACATGATAACGTTGAGGTTTCAGATAATTTTGGAACTATAAAGGACTCTAGAAATAAGTTGATTTGTTACTCTCATTTTATCAGAGACTGAGGCACAGACAGGAAATGATTTGTTAAAAATTCTTATGTTTAACCCACATTATCTACAGCCAACTAATCTTCAACAAAGTGGACAAGAACATATACTGGGGAAAGGATCACAAGCCTTTTTCAGTAGATTAACTGATCAAGAAAAACTGGGCTGCCCTATGCAGAAAGATAAAGCGACCCCTTATCTCTCACCATATACAAAAATTAAAAAAGACATGGATTAAAGACTTAAGACCTGAAACTATAAGAATACTAACAGAGGTGGCACCCGTAGCTCAGTGGGTAGGGCGCTGTCCACATACATCGAGGCTAGTGGGGCAGCTAAAACAACACTGACAAACCGCAACAACAACAACAAAAAACAATAGCCAGGCATTGTGGTAGGTGCCTGTGGTCCCAGCTACTTAGGAGGCTGATGCAAAAGAATCGCTTAAGCCCAAGAGTTTGAGGTGGCTGTGAGCTATGACACCACGGCACTCTACCCAGGGCAACAGCTTGAGAGTCTGTCTCAAAAAAAAAAAAAAATACTAACAGAAACTCTAGGGAAAACTTCTGTCTAGGGACAAAATTCACAACTAAGACTTTAAAAGCACAGGTATCACAAATAAAAATAGACAAATAGGTTCAATTAAACTAAAAAGCTTCTGAACAGCAAAACATATAATCAACAGAGTTACCAAACAACCTACATAATGGAGAAAATATATGGAAATCACGCTTCTGACAAGAGACTAATATTCAGAATTTATAAGGAACTCCAACAACTTAAAAAAAAAAAAAAATCCCACCAAGGACCCAAGTAGACATTTTCAAAAAGATGACAAATGGCAAAAAAACATATACAAAAATGTTTAACATCACTAATCATCAGAGAAACTCAAATTAAAACCACAATGAGGTATCATTTTACCCCAGTCAGAATGGCTATTATTAAAAAGACAAAAACTAACAGTTGTTGGCAAGAATGTGGAGAAAAGGGAACACAGTTGGTGGGAATGTACCTTAGCACAACCTCTATGGAAAACAATACAGATGTTTCTCTAAGAACTAAAAATAGCACTATCATTCAATCCAGCAATCCCACTATCATGAATCTACACAAAGGAAAATAAATCCTATATCAAAAAGATACTTGATATCTGCATGCATATAATTATTGCAGCACTATTCGCAACAGTAAAGATATAGTAGACATGGAACAAATTTAAACGTCCATCAATGAATAACTGGATATACAATGTATATCCAGTAGTAGTATACAACAGAATAGTACTCAGCCATAAAAAAGAATGAAATCACGTCTTCTGCAGCAATGTGGATGGAACTGGAGGCCACTGTCTTAAATGAAACAACTCAGACACAGAAAGAAAAATACTATATGTTCTGACTTGTAAGTGGGAGCTTAATAATGGGTATACATGGACATACAGTGTGCAATGCAATGAACACTTGGAGGAATGTAGGGTGGAAGGGCTGTGGATGATGAGAAATTACTTAATGGGTACAACGTCCATTGTTAGGGTAATGTATACATTAAAAGCCCTCACTTCACTACTACTCAATCTATGCATGTAACAAAATTACAATTGTACCTCATAAATATAAACAAATTCCTGATAAGGAAGGAGGATCCCTTGAGCTCAGGAATTTGAACTATAATGACTCCACTGGACTCTAGCCATGGCAACAAAGTGAGACTCTGTCTCAAAAAAACAAAAACAACCCCCAAACCCCCACCCCCCCCAAAAAAAATCCCAGCCTTACATTTATGTAAAGATAAAGAGCCTTGTTTGATTTTTTTCTTCTTGTCATTATGAATGTTAACTTTGCTTAATAGTTGGGTGATACCTTACTACAAATAGATAATACTACCTATGGCTCACAGAGTTATTGTAAGGATTATATGTAATAATATATTTAAAGGCATGTAGTATAAGCACTCAATATACAAAGTATCTAAAAAGTTCATGTGCAATTTAAAATTTAAAACTACTTTAAATCGCACATGAACTTTATGGACACCCAGTATATTACTGTTTTTTCCTCATATCTTGCCTTGTTCTGTTTTTTAAAAATATATTAATTTTTACACATCTGTGAAACATTCTTGCCCAAAATATCTGACATAAATTGAATCGTCTTTAGATCTAACTTCTCATTTCCAGTTTACAGAATATATCAGAGATAGAAGAATAAATTTAAAATAGCATCAGGAAGTAAACAAATCCAGAATGTAGGAAGAAGTTACTGCATTAAATTAAAAAAGGCATAACTAAGAGAGTCAAACAAATGCAATATGTGCATCTTGAGTGGATATTTATGTGAACAATGTAGATATAAAGAAATTTTGGGGGCGGCGCCTGTGGCTCAGTGAATAGGGCAACGGCCTCATATGCCGAGGGTGGCGGGTTCAAACCCAGCCCCGGCCACACTGCAACAAAAAAATAGCTGGGCGCTGTGGTGGGCGCCTGTAGCCCCAGCTGCTCGGGAGGCTGAGGCAAGAGAATCGGGTAAGCCCAAGAGTTAGAGGTTGCTGTGAGCCATGTAACGCCACGGCATTCTACCTGAGGGCAGTACAGTGAGACTCTGTCTCTACAAAAAAAAAAAAAAATTTTGGGGACAACTGAGATAATTTGAATATCAAAGTGCTATTAAGAGATTGTTAGGTAATTAGGTAATTGTTAGAGAAATCAAAACTACAGTCAGATATTACTTTAACTCCGTGAGAATGTCAAGAAGTCCCCAAACAGAAGACACTACCATGGATATGAAGAGAAAGGAACACTCATTCACTGTTGGTGGGACTACAAATTAGTGCAATCTCTATAGAAAGTAGTATGGAGATACACCTCAAAGAACCAAAAGTACACCTACTTTTTGATTCAGCAATCCCACTAGTAGGTATTTACCCAAAGGAAAAAAAGATGTTTTATCAAAAATACACTTGCACTCAAATGTTTAGAGCAGCACAATGAACAACTGCAAAGATGTGGCAACAACCCAAGTACCCATCAATACATGGATTAATAAAACGTAGCATATGTATAACCATGGACTACTACTTAACCATAAAAAGTGGTGATCTACTATCTTTTAAAACAACCTGGATGAAACTGGAGACCATTCTAAATATCACAAGAATGGAAAAACAAACACTATATGTGCTTAATACTAAGTTGGAACTAGTCAATCAACACTTACATGTACATACGGAAGTAAAAATCAACAAAAATCAAGCAGGTGGGGGAAAGGGGTAGAGTAAATTTACACCTGATGTGTACAATGCACATATTCTGGATGAAGGGCACATTTTTAACTTTGACTTAAAATAAAATGTATGAATGCAAGTTATGTAACCAAAATGTATGTACCCCTATAATATTCTGAAATTTAGAAAGAAGTAATACATTTTATGGTACTGTGATTATATAAGAAACATCTTACTATTTTAGAGACATATTGTAAAGTATTTACAAGTGAAACACCGTAATGTTTGTAACTTAAAATATTTCAAGAAAATAGATAAGGCAAATGTGGCAAAACATTAATAATTGCTAAATCCAGAGTATATGAGTATCCATATTTTTCTAGGTTGAAAATTTTCATAATAGGAATTTTTTTCAAAATTAACCAATCTTTATTTTCCAGATTTTCTTTATAATAAGGGAGACAGAAAACATTAGCATATACAGGGTGGCCATAAAGTTTGTGTGCAATTTGACATAGTGTACAATTTAAACTTCCATACGAACTTTACGGTCACCCTGTATAACAGAATCCTGGGACAGGTCAAACTCTTAAAAAAGGAAGGTCAGTACCCTTTTCTCCTCCGGTTAGCTCTACATTTTAGCGTAACAAAACAGTATTCTAAGGCCAGGAGGAGTGTCTCATGCCTCTAATCCTAATACTCTAGGAGGCCAAGGCAGGTGATTGCCTGAGTTCAGGAGTTAGAGACCAGCCTGCACTAGAGGGAGACCCTGTTTCTAAACATAACCAGGCATTGTGGCAGGCATCTGTAGTACCAGCTACTTGGGAGGCTGAGGCAAGAGGATCACTTGGACCCAAAAGTTTGAGGTTGCTGTGAGTGACAAAGTGGGATTCTGTCTTAAAAAAAAATTATTCTATGGCTAGGATGTAAGTCTAAGTCATGCTTATATAGAATTTGTAAAAGTGAAATTAAATGTATGGTTACATGTCAGCACTGTTCTAAGAACTTCACATGGAACATTTAATTTTCATAATAACTCTATGAAGCACATACTATTATTACTCCCATAATACGAACAAAATTATTTGATGAACCAGCATGGCTACTGGCTCCCTCCCTCAAAACCAACTCTGCAAAAACTGTAAAAGGTTAAAGGAAATATGAATTCCAGAAAACTTATACACACAAGTACATATGTACATGCATATGCACAGAGAACCCTGGGGTGACAACTGGCATTATATGCCATCTGAAGTAGAGTTATTGAAACTTATTGTATAAGAGAAGATATTACCTACATGAAAATCAAACAAAAATATTTTTAAAAGAGTCAAAATGAAATACTGGAGATAAAAAATAACAGTTGAAGTAAGGATAAACAGCAGTAGTAGTACAGTTAGATAACTTAGTGAATTAGAAGATCAGACTGGGGTACTCTTTCAGAAGAGAGTAGAAAAGGATTAAGAAATAGGAATGCAAAAGCAAAGATGAAAGATATACAAGCTAAAAGCAAAAAAAAAAAAAATACCTAGGAGAGAAGAGGGGAAGGAGAAGGAGGAAGCAGAGGATGGGGGGAGGAAAAAAGGAGGAGGAAGAAGAAAAGTGTGAAGGCACATCAAAGCTGAGTCTCAATTTACTTCTTCTATAAGTTTAATAATATAAACCACTAACGTCAGCACAGTATAGTATAGTGGTTAAGAGTATGGGGTCTGAAGTCGTAGCACTTAGTTCAAATGTATACTATACCACTTATTAGCTGGGTAACTTTTCTTTCTTTCTTGTTTTTTTTTTTTATAGAGACATTCTCAATCTGTCATCTAGGCTGGACTGCAGTGGTGTAATCACAGCTCACTGTAACCTCAAACTCCTGGTTAAGTGATCTTTTTGGCTTAACTTCTTGAGTAGCTAGAACTATACATGCATGTCATCATGCTGGATAATTAAAAAAAAAAACTTTGTAGAGAAGGGGTCTCACATGTTACCCAGGCTGGTCTCAAACTCCTGGAGTCAAGTGATCTTCTTGCAAAGACACAAATTAAAGCTCCAATTCTCTTCCTTTTATAAGCCAACTGTGACAGACTAATCACCCTCCATTTCAATTTTACTGCCTGCAAAGTAAGTATGATTCTAGCATTGCTTTTCAGTGATATATGGATCATTCAGAGACAATAAAAGTTCAGTTAAACATCACTATAGAGGTAATTATAGAATTTCAAAATAGACCAGATAAAAGTGCCCAGCATTCTATTATTCACTACTGATAAAAGAGGAGCAAAGAATGTAGTTCTTTTTTTTTTTCCTTTTTTTTGGAGATGAAGTCTCACTTTATCACCTTCCTTGGTAGAATGCCATGGCATCATAGTTCACAGCAACCTCAAACTCTTGGGCTTGAGCAATCCTCTTGCCTCAGCCTCCCGAGTAGCTGGGACTACAAGTGCCCCCCCACTATATCCAGCTATTTTTAAGAGATAAAGTCTAGCTCTGGCTCAGACTGGTCTCGAACCTGTGAGCTCAGGCAATCCACCTGCCTCGGCCTCCCAAAGGGCTAGGATTACAGGTGCGAGCCACGGCTCCCAGCCCTAAGAGTGTGGTTCTTGCCTTTAACAAAGAGCTGCAAAAATAAAGAGAAAAAAGAAAAATAGTCAAGTGACTAATAAAGTAAGTGTGAGATATTAAAACAAATTAGAAGTAGAGAAGTAGGCGGTGCCCATAGCTCAGTGGGTAGGGTGCTGGCCACATACACCCAAGCTGGTGAGTTCCATCCCAGCAGGGCCTGCTAAACAGCAATGACAACTGCACCAAAAAAATAGTTGGACATTGTGGCGGGTGCCTGTAGTCCCAGCTACTTGGGAGGCTGTGGGAAGATAATCGCTTAAGCCCAGGAGTTTGAGGTTGCTATGAGCTATGACGCCAGAGAACTCTACCAAGGGGGGCATAGTGAGACTCTGTCTCTAAAAAAAAAAAGAAGTAGAAAAGTAAAACACTAAATAAGAATGTAAATGCAGGAGTAGGAATTATAAAATAATGACTTAAAGAAGTAGTGATGAGGAAGAAAGAACTAAAGTAATCACATTATTAAGTAGGTTGAAAATAAGTGCTTTCAGGATTATCACAGTACAAAGAAAAAGTAACTCATAAAAGGCATGCAATGTAATCACTATTTAGATAATACCAATAGAGGGAGATGAAAATGTACCATTTTTAGCAGCCTTTCATCTTAAAAAATTATGGATAAGAAGGTGTTTGTAATTGTACTATAATAATAGAAAGCAACTTGGAATTATCTTTAATAAAAATATAAAGAAATTCCTCACCACAAATATCAAAACACCTACTTGGACCCATTTCAGGGAACCAATTTTCAAATTCTATTTACAGTAGCATCAAAGTTAAATGAAATTTTACATATAAACTCAGGCAACAAAGTTAACACTTATTGAGTACCTATTCTGTGCCTGGTACTTCTCTGTCCTCATTGTTACTATCTCACTTCAGGCCTACATTACCTCTCCCAGATGCATCATTTTATTTTACTTTTTTTTTGAGATAGAGTCTCACTCTGTAACCCCGGGTAGAATACCATGGCATGACAAGCTCACAGCAATCTCAAACTCTTGGGCTTCAGCAATCTTCTTGCTTCAGCCTCCTGATTAGCTAGGACCACGTATGTGCCACTACGCCCAGCTAGTTTTTCTATTTTTAGTAGAGACGGGGTCATGCTCTTTCTCAGGCTGGTCTCAACCCCTGTACTCGAGCATCTACCTGCCTCAGCCTTCCAGAGTAGATCATTAGAAATATTGTCCTAGCAAGTAGCTTCATATCCATTCTCTTTTCCCCAATCTATCTTCCACAATGATACACAAAATGATTTTTCTAAAATGAAAATCTGTTGTCAGTCTGTTACTTAAAATCATTAAACAGATCCCAGAATCTATAAGACAAAGTGCAAACTCTATAATTTCTGTGACCTGATTCCCAACTACCTTTACTGTCTTTCACCTTTTCCTATATCGGCCCTTACTCTACCATTATCTACTTATTTAATTTAAACTGCTTGAGGCTCCTCAAACTGTGTTATGCATGTGTTCTTTTTATCTGCTTTCCCTCCTGAAGAGCTTTCTGCCCTTTTGCGCTCCCAGCAATGGAAATAGCTACTTTCTATTTTCAATATTTGTTCAAGCCCTCCTAATATCAAGTCCCCAACCCTAACTTTTCTAAGAAAAAAATGAACATTCTTCCCTTGGTGCCTGCACAGATTTCTATTTATAGGATCCTTCACTTTTTATTTATCAATGTATTCTTAGTGACCAGCATAATAATTAGCACATAAAAGGTACCCCAAAAAGTTTTAAATCAATTAATAAATAAATAAGTTTCACTACTTAGATTAAAAATTTTCACTGCCTAACCTTTTAAAAGCTACAGTCCATCATCAGTCATTGAGTTCTACTATTTATTTTCTTGAAATGTCTGATCTACTCCACAATCATCACTCTACTATATATCTTTATCTTGGATTTAACTGCCAGGCTAATTTTCCAAAAGTCCACATTCTTTGTACAACATCCCCATTCAAGAACTTATAATAAATACTATTTTAAAGCCTAATGCCTCTTCCATTTCCTTTTTGTGGCTTTCCTACTTATCCCACCCCAACTCTTCATCTGGCCAATTTCATCATTCCTTAAGACTGATACACAAAAATACCTCTGTTCCTTTACCTGTTTAATCCCTCAAATTTCTTTTTTCCCTTTATCCAATTAAATACTAACCACCTTTTATAGGCCAACTAGTCTTATTTTTTTCCCATCAAAATTGTGTCTGAATGCTCCGCCCTCCCCTTTCTATTATAGCAAACATACTCAGTACCCATCTCAACAGCGCTTCATTCTTTCATTTTTAAGAATGTTACTTTTCTCTCCCCAACTATACTATCAGTTCCTTTGGGTAAATCTCATACACATCTTATTATACTTCCTTTTTAGATCCCTCACAGTTTTAGCTACTGTGACAGAAAGGCAACATGATACAGTGTTTTACGGACTATTTCTAAGCAGATACACCCTCTTTTTAAATTTTATGTTGAACTCTAATATATCAGCATAAAAAGAAAAAAAAGAATAGAGACTCTGAATGAAATATGATGTGGAGCTTGATGTACTCCTTGCCTAGCCTCTCTGTACTTGTACTAGCCTCTCTGTACTCACCATATGGTAATGTCCCTTAAGCATCTCTGTGTAGATCTCTTGGATTCCTTGGAACATAATTTGAAAACTACTGGGTTCAGAGTCTAGGTCTAACACTTATTGGTGATGTATTCATGGGTAATTATGAACTCTCTAAACCTCAGTTTCTTGAGATAAATAACCCTTTAACTACAGAGTGCTCAGAAATGAAATGCGCCAATTGAGGAGTGCAGCAATCACAAGAACTGTTATGATACACAGCACACCTACTGGATGTTCTTTGGTGTTTTACTAACCAAAATAATTTACCCAAAGTGATTTCAGTTCCCATCATTTGTACAAATTATTTCAGGCACAACTGTGAAAAATATCGAGAAGAAAGCACGTGATGCTTACAGACTCAAGTCAGGTTACATAACAGTAACATGTGTAATCAAGTTTTTGCTTGTAAAAATAACATGCCTAGAAGCATTTCATCATTAGCACCAAACCAACATCTTGTTTTGAATGCCAGAGGCATCCTTCACACCAAAGAAACATATTCACACCAAAGAGACATCTTGTTTGAAACTTGACTTGCAGTCAAAATTAAGATGCACAAGAAAAGCTTTAAGAAACCTTAAAGCTGTCTATAAACTTGAAGAATTTAAACTTCACAAGGGGTGAGCTACACTGACTATATTTTGTCTACAACTTTTTCTGTTTTTATCACTTTCTATGTGATATTATGTTTAGTTATTTATGTGTATGGCATATGGCCCTCATGTGTAATTTCTTTGGGGAGGGGTTTATGTATGATTAATTTTCTCCTACATCAATCAATAAATATTTGTAAAAAGAAAAAAACTCTTAACTGTTAATATCACACAATATTACTGACTATAAAAGGATTCTATATTTAAAAATCCCAATTTACTTAAACAAAGGAACCTAAATGTCATTCAATCCTAGGAATTCCAGGCCCTCTGTCTTGTTTCTTATACTTATATCTTTCTACTCTCCACGTTGGGGAAAATAAAATACCATAATTAAGAGTACATGCTTTCAAGTTGTTTAAACCTAATTTGAAGGCCAGATTCCCCTATGGTGTGTAAACATGGGTAAGTTAACCACCCTAACCCTCAATTTCTTCATCTTGAAAATGAAAATGCTATCTGCTTTTTAGTTGCTGCTGGATTGAAGGACATAATCTGAACAACATATTGTTTTTCTTAGTATGCCTTTACAGTATACTTCTCAAAGTCAACAAATGCTTATCAAAATAAAATGGATTTTCTGCAACCAGAAATTTGCCCTATAAAGAATAAATGCAAGTTAATTTCCCCTTTTCTACCTGGAATATTCTTCTTCTATCAGAAATATCACTACTCATGGGCTGTTTCTCATAATAGTCAAAGTTTAAACTATAATTTTAGAAACTATAATTTTATATCTAATTAGATATAAAATCTTTAATTACATATAAAACCATTCTCAAATTGAAAAGAGAAACTATGCTATATTTAACATTATAAATATGAACATATATATAAATCCTTAAAAGAATGTCTTTGCCATACAAAATTAATCAAATGATACAAAAGATGTTGGTGTTGATATATATGAAGTAACTGAACAGGCAAGTAAACACTATGCTTGTTTTAAAAAAGACAGTATTAAATAGATGAATAAAGAATTATTTCTCTCTGATAGGCAATGTGTTAGAGCAGAAATAACATAATTCATAGTGAGAAAATCTGAATTACAATACTCATTCAACAAATAAATTACCATCTATGACCCTGAATATGTCATTTACTCTTTCTGAGATTCCATGTTTTCATTTGTAGAATAGGAATGATGATATTGTTTACCTTACCAACCAAAAAGTTATTCCACTGATCAATTGAGGTAACATGAAAATACTTTGAAAACTTTTAAGTATTATAGTTTTTAAATAAAAATTGTTTCAAATTTAGATGTACATCTCCATAATTTTGACATACAAAATGTTATACATAATGTATTCAGCTTCATAAGTTTGAAGAATATATCCATGAAACCATCACCACAATCAATGTCATAAACATATCAATTGCCTCTAAAAATTTCCTACCACCTGTTACTATTTTGTGATAAGAACACTTAACATAAATCTATTCTCATAGTAAATTTTTAGTATACCATACAATATTATTGACAATAGGCACTTTGCTGTACAATAGATCTTTAGGATTAATTCATCTTGCCTAACTGAAAGTTTGTATTCTTTGACCAATACCTCCTCATTTCTCATTTTTTCCATCCCCCAGAAATAACCATTCTACTCTTGGCTTTATGAATTTTACATACTTTAGATTTCTCATATAAACAGAATCACAGGCTGGGGACAGTGGCTCACGCCTGTTATTCTATCACTCTGGGAGGTTGTGGAGTGAAAAATCCCTGGAGCTTAGGAGTTCAAGACTAGCCTGAGCAACAGTAAGGTATCTTCTCTACTAAAAACAGAAAAATCAGTCAGGCTTAGCAGGTGCCCATAGTCCCAGGTACTTTCGGAGGCTGAAGCAGAAGGATGACTTGAACCCAGGAATTTGAGATGGCTATGAGTTAGCCTGATGCTACAGCACTCTTAGCCTGAGACAGAGTGAGAGACTATCTCAAAAAGTAAATGTGATTATGTAATACTTATCTTTCTGTGTTTGACTTATTTCATTTACCATAATGCCTTCCAAGTTCAAGCATGTTATTGCAAATGGCAGGATTTCCTTTTTCTTAAGCTGAATAACATTCCACTGTATTTATATACCACATTTTCTTTATCCATTCTTCTACTGATGGACATTTATGTTGCTTTCATGTCTATTGTGAATAATGACTATTGTGAATAATGACTACAATTAATATGGGAGTTCAGATATCTCTTCAAGATCCTGATTTCAATTCCTTTGGATATACACCAAGAAGTGAGATGCCTGGATCGTATCGTGGTTCTATTTTTAATTTTGTGAAGAACCTCCATACTGTCTTCAATAGTAGGTGTACCAATTTATATTCCCAACAAAAGTGTACGAAGATTCCCTTTTCTCCATATCCTTGCCAATACGTAGTGTCTTTTTTAAAAATAATAAGTGTGAAATAATATCTCATGGTGGTTTATTTTGCATTTGCCAGATGATTAGTGACACTGAAAAACTTTTCATATACCTGTTGGTTATGTGCTGATTTTCAACTGCTCTCTGACAGAAAAGAATATTACAGAAGAGACAGTTTAATTTTATATAGACCTATTTAAATTCTATATGCTTTCTACTAGGGGGTTTATTAAGAGAAGATAGTTTATTAAATTACACTATTTCCTTTAAGGTTCTACTCTACTTAGAAACCTTTTCATGGAAGGCTGAACAGAATACACTATCTGACACAGAATATACTATCTTTCATGGTGTTATATGGAGAACTGATCAAGTCCATTCTATTTATAATTACCTAGACAAAATCTGTTAAATATAATTTTCTATTTAAAAATTTCTGAAATACAGCCATACTCAGATGATTAATTATTCATAGTAGTAGTAAAATTTCCCTCATCCATGTTTTTCTTTAGGTAATAATCTAAATATGTTTACCTTTGGCAGCATGGGAGTATCCCTCTTCTTCTTCTTTTCTGAATTAGGGTCATCTAATAAGTCTGGCTCAAAAGTATAAAGTTCAGTAAGCTCATTCATAGTAAAATGACGCTCAACCTGTTGCTGATCAACAACTCGAAAAGATAGTGACTGCTTAGTTACTTGTCGATCGTAAATCTTATCTTCCATGGTTCCCTTTATAAAAAGAAGGAACAATGTATAAATAAATAAATTTCGTAAATATGAAACAAACTTAATCAAGGAGAAATATAGTTACTGTTAAATATGTAATGGTAAAAATTCATGGTAATATATTTAGATAAAGAAAAATTAAGGAACAATGTTGCTTAATTCATGAAAGACTTCAACTTTAGCATAGTTTAATATAAAACATTAAGAAAATTAAATCACTAATAACCATTCTATATTATCTGACCAAAATGCACTCATTTGTTGCTTTATCTATTTCTGTACTTGGTGGAAGAAGGAGAAAAGGCAGAGAACCAGGGGAAACAAATAAAGGGGCATACAAATTAAAAATTTAGGTGGGTATTGAAGTTATAATGCAAGAGGACAGTTTAATTCCTTTTTCAATATAAAATACTAAACTATCAACACTCACTATAAACTCCCTTTATATCAAGTTTTATTTTCTATAATTTTGAGAGAGAGAACTAATATAAAGTTCCATATATATACATATAAATACATTACATGAAATGTATATTAAATATAAAGTATTATAGATTATACACTAGAATGACAAGAAGCTCTAAATTTAAATAACAGAAAAGAGTTTACAATGAGTTATCAATCATATTAGGTACTGAAGAAAATCAAGTAAGAAAGGATCTATCAGTAAAACTCAGTCTCAGATTTGGAGGCAGACGGAGAGGTGTAGCACCTGCTACCAATGCAGACATACCAGTTAAAAAGGCAATTTGATCCTATAAATTTGTATTACTTTGAAATATATCTACGTCTTTAATTTTACTTATTTTTCTCAAATCTGAGTTTGTTTTATAAGACCTAAGTTTATATCTAAAGAAAACAATGTTAATATTCTTCAATATATATTAAACATTAATATTCTTTAATATATAAAGAATATTATATATTCTTTGTCATAATGCTGTTATTTTTGCCCATATTTTTTCAAATTAAGTGGATACCTGGTGGGCGCTAAAAAAACAATGATCATTTGACTTTTTCAAGCAAATTACATTTAGTTACTGGCTTTTCTACCTTTGTTAATAAATGAACCATAACATTTGCACTAGATTGTCACAGCTCAATTTACAATCACCAAGATGTACAAACAACCTAAGTGCCCATCAATCCATGAGTGAATTAATATACTGTGGTATATGTATACCATGGAATACTAATTCACCCATAAAAAGATGAGGACTTTACAGCTTTTGTATTAACCTAGATGGAGTTGAAACATATTTTTATTAGTAAAGCATCACAAGAATGGAAAAGCAAGTATTCAATGTACTCAGTACTAATATGAAGTCAGTAAATAAACTAATACATGCCCACACAAGAGAAAAACTCAATTTAATTCAATTAGGGGGAGGGGGAAGAGGGAGGAGGATTGGTGTGCCCCTACCTAATGGGCACAATGTAAGGGTATATGGCACACCTGGGTGCAGGACACATCTACAACAGGGACTTTACCTAACAAATGTAAACATTGTAACCTAATTGTTCATACCCTCACATCAATCTGAAATTTAAAAAAGAAAGAGAGAGAGGGACGGAGGGAGGGACAGAAGGAAGGAAGGAGAGAGAAAGGGAGGGAGGGAGGGAGAGAGGGAGGGAGGGAGGGATGAAGAAAGGATAGATGAACTATAAATGTTTTCCTTTCTGGAGCTAGGAAGAATATACCAAATTTGTTTATTCATGCAATACAATCACAACATGACAAGGTTGACGTTACAGAAATGGACAAATTGCAAAACAGAAAATCATGAGAGATACCAAAATAGACTTCTATTGCCTTACATACAGGAATGATAGTTTCAACTTCGTTTACCTCTCTGTAATACATACATGTTCCGCACCTCTAAAATACCATCAGTTTGGGCAATCTTTCAATATCAAAAAGAGAATATAAATTATAAACCTACCTGAGCTAAGAACCTATATACATAAACAGGTTTAGTTTGTCCAAAGCGATAAACTCTGAATATACTCTGGATGTCATATGATGGATTCCAAGAAGCATCAAATATAATTACTCGATTAGCAGCTACCAGATTAATTCCTAGAGATCCTGCTTTGGTGGAAATAATAAACAATCGCCCCCTAGAAATGAAAATATAGAATAAATGCTTTAGTAATGAGTGCTTTATAGATATTTCAATTATGATATGACTTTTTGATCCTTAGGCGGTTTTTTGAACAATCAGGAGTTCAGAGAATTCATTTCTTACTTACTGAAGAAAATAAGACATTATTTTAAGGAATCAGGTTGATAATTTATAATCCTAGAAAGAATCCTATTGCTAGAAAATGAAATAGCCTTAATTAAGAATAAAGACGAAATAAAAATCATGTTGACATGTAGTCAAGGTTTTATTTATAGGTTGCTGAGTAAATTTAGAAAATGTCTATATAACTTGAAAGTCCATATTGTACTAGGTACTGTTCGGGGTATAAAGTACATAAAAATGAAGGACTGTTTAGGGGTGACTCATGAAAAAATTTATAAAATAGCATAATGAATGTGATGAGAGAAGTTAAATAGATTCAAGATACTGAAGTAGGTAAAATAGGAGCAAGAAGACACAGGGCTCCAGGAAGGATGTACCTAAGGAAAAAAAACAGATTGATGTGAACACAAGGATTTATAATATTTCTATAAAAGAATTTTGGAATTAGGGATAAATACATAAAAAAACTAACCAAAATGTAAAAACAAATCAATACTTCAACAAAAATAAACAGGCACACAAAAAAGAAAAAGTAATCATAATATTTTAAATGGCTTAAGATATTTATATAATCACAACAAAGCAAGCACTCCCAATTGATTTATGCAAATATTATAGGACTTGAGGCCTTATAAAACTATTTGTTAGAACTATGTAAGTGCATTACTTTGATATTAATCAAATTTTAATTAAAAAAGATTATAACATTTTTGGAAAATATATACAAGTCTAAAGAAAAAAAAATCACTCAGTTACACTCCTCAGAAACAACCTCCACTGAAATTATGATACATTTCACATAGGTTTATTTTTCTAAGTATATATTTCTTGCGTTTTACATAGTTAAGATAATACCTATGCATACAGTTTATGCTAGGAGAATTTCCTCAAATTTCTTGGTAATTATCATGCTGTATAATATAGCTGTATAATATTTCATTTGATGACTATACAATAATAATTTATTTAGTGTTGACAATTTTTATCAGAATAAGAAAATACCTGCAATAGGCTCTCAATAATTACCATAAAAAGCCTGTATACTAAGACTTTCCTTCATGAAAGAAAATTAATAATTAAAATGTCATACCTGTTTACGTTTATAGCATTATATGCTAGAATGCAAAGAAACTCTAAATTTTGAGAGAGAGTTTACAATTTAGTTTACTAATTATATACTAAAGAAAAATAAACAGAGATACTAAATTCATAACACACACCTAGGAATACAACCTATAGAAATTATCATAAAAGTTGACCAATTTTCCAGAAAACGCATTTATCACAGTGTTATTTACAATAATAGCATATGGGTGAAAATAAATAATATACAATAACATAAGGAAATAAATTATGCCCTGGCTACGTTACCATTAAAAATCTAAAATACATGGAAAAAAAGCAAAATATAGATTCTTAATAAATGTAATTGTGTTAAAAACATACATACTCACAATGTTAATAGTTGTTATCTCTGGTCAGTAGGATTATGATGACTATTTTCTTTGTATACTTACCTATAATATATATTCATTACAGAGAAGAAACTGTGATTTCCTTAATTACTGGACACATTTAAAGGTTTACGGGCAAATGCTACTCTAAAATTATCCCAGTTATTTATATCTATTCCACATAAGCAAAAGATGACATAGAGCCATAGGAAAGGATCAAGCATGTAGGATGGTATAAACTACGTAGGTTAAAATAGATATGTGCATACACACACATACATACTCTCCCTTAAAGAGAATTTCTAAACTCTTTGGTATCTGTTCACTAATCACAGAGTTGAGTATGTTTAATAGGTGTGTTTATCAAATTGCTAATGCTTCTCAAACACTGAGCTAGGCTGAAAATACAAAAGATGAAAAAAATATTTGGCCATAGCAGCAAAGGAGACCACCACCTACAAGACAACAGACATACCAACAATTGGAATGCAATGTAATTTGCAATAATGGAGCTACTTACTAAGCATTGATGTACTAAATGACAGAAAATTAATAATTAAAATGCCATTACAATCTTGTTACATCAAGAATGCTATATGAGGCCAGGCATAGTAACTCACACCTGTAATCATAGCACTCTGGGAAGACTGCTTGAACTCAGGAGCTCAAGACCAACCTGAACAACAGTGAGACCCTTATTTACAAAAAATAGAAATACATACCAGTGGGAAGCAAAACTGTTTAACTCCCCATAAAAGAAAAATAAACAAAGAGTTAATGACTGAATTGGCAATTAAGAATTGATTTGAACTGTTTAACTTATAATATTATTCAGTCTGGAATATATAAGTCTATACTGAGATAAACTAACAAGGATATTTTTAGATTTTCTTAATATTAAGCATTATTATTAAAGTGTACACTCAAACATGATTAAAATATGAACCATTATTGGCAGCGCCTGTGGCTCAGTGAGTAGGGCACTGGCCCTATATACCGAGGGTGGCGGGTTCAAACCCGTCCCGGCCAAACTGCAACAAAAAAATAGCTGGGCGTTGTGGTGGGCGCCTGTAGTCCCAGCTACTCGGGAGGCTGAGGCAAGAGAATCGCCTAAGCCCAAGAGTTGGAGGTTGCTGTGAGCTGTGATGTCACGGCACTCTACTGAGGGCGACAAAGTGAGACTCTCTCTCTAAAAAAAAAATGAACCATTGTTTACATAGTGCTCCTATAAGCCTTCTTGTACATGTCTTTTGGTAAAAAGCACTTCTGTCAGGTATGTATCCAAGAGTAGAATTGTTAAGCCATAGGATATCTATATAACACTGTTAAACAGAACAAATATTTCTCCCAATAGTTATTTCTAATTATATCCTAACTAACAGTGTGTGATAGTCCCGGTTGTTACAAATTTTAACAAACTGTGGTATTATCTTTTTGCTTTCATGATAATCTTTTAAACGTTAAGGGTCACAAGAATTTGCAACAATATTTTAGAGAGTTTCTGTGTATCCTTTATCCAACTTCCCCCCAATGGTAACTTACACAAATATAGTACACTTTCAAAACCAGGAAATTGACATTGGCATGAACTAGTGTATAGAATTCATTTGGGTTTCATCAGTTTCTGTTTGGGTTTTAAGTTCTATGAAATTTTATTATGTATGTAGAATTATGTGAGCATTATTATAAGCAGGATACAGAACTGTTCCATCACAAAAAACCTTCCTGTGTTATCCCTTAGTGTTTAGACCCTTCCCTTATTCCTAAACCCTGGCCATCACTGATCTGTTCTCCACCGTTACAATCTTGTCACATCAAGAACGCTATATAAAGCCAGATGTAGTACCTCACATTTGTAGTCCTAGGGCTCTGGGAGCATTTGTAATCCTAGGGGGAGCATTTATTTGCTCAAGTTTTTTGCCCATTTTCTAACTGGGTTGCTTTCTTTCTGAGAATTCCTTGCATATTCTGGATCTGAGTCCTTCATTAGATATGCAACTTAAAAATATTTTCTCCAAATTTGTGGGTTGTCTTCTGCTTAGAAACAATGTCTCACTCTATCACCCAGGCTAGAGGGTAATGCCACAATCTTAGTTTACTGCAGCCTCAAATTCCTGGGCTCTAGCAATCCTCCTGCCAGTCTCCCAAAGAGTTCACACACGTGCCACCATGCCCACCTTGTCTTTTTCTTTTCTTAACAGGGTCATTCACAGACAAAAGTTTTTTTTTATTTTGGACTCGGTGCCTGTAGCTCAGCGGTTAGGGTGCCAGCCACACACACCAGGGCTGGCGGATTCAAACCCAGCCCGGGCCTGCCAAACAATGATGACAACTACAACAACAACAACAACAAAAAATAGCCGGGTGTAGTGGTGGACGCCTGTCATCCCAGCTACTTGGGAGGCTGAAGCAAGAGAATCTCTTAAGCCTAAGAGTTTGAGGTTGCTGTGAGCTGTGATGCCACAGCACTCTACCAAGGGTGACATGGTAAGACTCTCCAAAAAAAAAAAAAAAGTTTTTAATATTTATTAAGTCTGATTACTAATCTTTTCTTTAATGGATTGTATACATTTGGTACTATGACTAAGAACTGTTTGCCTAACCCTAGTTCTAGAACATTTCATGTTGTGTCATATAATAGTTTTAGATTTAGATTTATGATCCATTTTGACTTCAAATGGGTTTTATAAAATGGGATAAGGCTTATGTCAAGGTTTGTTTTTTACCTCTGACAGTCCAATTATCCCAATGCCATTTTTTGAAAAGACTATCCTTCCTCTATTGAATTGCATCTGTGCCTTTGTCAAAACATTTTAAACTTGTATTTCTCTGATGATCAATGAAGATAAGCACCCCTTTGTATGTTTATTGGCCATTGGATATTGTCTTTTCTAAAGTCTTGTTCAAGTATTTTGTCCATCTTTTTATTGGGTTGTCTGGTTTTTAAGAATTCATTATATATTCTAGGGATGGTGGCTCACGCCTATAATCCTAGCACTCTAGGAGCCTGAGGCAGGTGGATGTCCTGAGCTCACAGGTTCGAGACCAGACTGAGCCAGAGCAAGACCTCGTCTCTAAAAATAGCCAGCCATTGTGGAAGGTGCCTGTATTCCCAGCTACTTGAGAGGCTGAGGCAAGAGAATCACTTGAGCCTAAGAGTTTGAGGTTGCTGTGAGCTATGATGCCGTGGCACTCTACCAAGAAAGACAAAGTGAGACTCTGTC
Organism: Nycticebus coucang; assembly: GCF_027406575.1. Lineage (NCBI taxonomy): Eukaryota > Metazoa > Chordata > Mammalia > Primates > Lorisidae > Nycticebus > Nycticebus coucang. The sequence continues at coordinate 88,665,124 of NC_069804.1, forward strand.
TCAAAAAATAAATAAATAAAAATAAAAAACAGAGAAAGAATTCATGATATAGTCTAGTTAAGAGCCCTTTCTAAATCTCTATATATAGTAGAACTAGCATCTCCTACTTTGTGGCTTGCCTTTTCATTCTTAACGTGAAATGTCTTTGTATTCATCAAGGTTCCCCAGAGAAAGAGAATAGGAGTTAAAAGAGTGAGTGATTGTGTGGATGAGTAGATTTATTATGCAACATGGCTCACTGTGATTATGGAGACCAATTAAGTCCTATAATCTCCTATCTGCAAGCTGGGGAACTAGGGAAGCTCACAACATAAATCCTGGTCCCAGTTCAAAGGCCTGAGAACCAGGGGGTAAAAGTGAGGGTAAGGGCAATTGGTATGTATAAGTCCCGGTCTGAGTCAGAAGGCTGAAGAACAAGGATAGTCAATGTTTAAGGGCAGAAGAAGATGCACGTCCCAGCACAAACAGAAAAAGCAAGCAAACTGCCCTTCTTCTGCCTTTTTGTTCTATTTAGGCTCTCAATGGATTGGATGGTGAACACCCATATTGATGAGGGCAGTCTTCCTTACTCAATCTACTGATTAAAATGCCAATCTCTTTCAGAAACACCCTCACAGACACATCTAGAAATGTTTTACTAGCTATCTGGACATCCCTTAGCCCAGTCAAGCTGACATATAAAATTAACTATCCCACACTTGGAGAACAGAATTTCTTAATATTAACAAAGCTCAACTTATATCAATCTTTCCTTTTCCTTCCTTTTTGTGTGTCCTGTTTATTAATTTTTTTATTCCAAGATGAAGAAAATAATCTTTGCTCTTTCTAAAAACTTGTTTCAGCTACTAAATTTAAAACTACAATCCACCTGAAATTAGTTGCCAGAGAAATACAGATTTAAACTATGAAGACTTACCACTATAGAACCATTTCAAGTTTTATAAAAAAAAAAAAAAAAAAAAAAGACAAACAATACCAAGTGATAGTGAGGACAGAGAACAACTAAAACATACATATACTATTGGTGTGAGTAATAAACTGGTACGACCACTTTGGACAAATGTTTTGGCTGTATAAACTAAAGCTGAACATACCTATTACCTAGTACTATCGCTCTCAGGCATATACAACAGAAATTATATATATTCATTCATCAAAATATATATATGATAATTATTTTAAAAGTTTAATCTTTGGACTTTCACTTTTTTTTTTTTTTTTTTAAAGACAGAGTCTCACATTGTCACCCTTGGTAGAGTGCCACAGCGTCACAGCTCACAGCAACCTCCAGTTCTTGGGCTTAGGCGATTCTCTTGCCTCAGCCTTCCAAGTAGCTGGGACTACAGGCACCCGCCACAATGCCCAGCTATTTTTTGTTGCAGTTTGCCCAGGGCCGGGTTTGAACCCACCAACCTCAGTATATGGGGCCCGCATCCTACTCACTGAGCCACAGGCACCACCCTGGACTTTCATTTCTAAGAAGATGGAGTACACATACTGTTACCTATTCCTCACAATAAGTATAGCTAAAAACTCTGGATATATATATGCTCTGAAAAGTGAAAAGGAGGAAGCAGACCAGGCATGAACTTCAGGACTTAAAGGACAAAATGGCAGTGTCACTGGCTTTCTTTCTGCCTCATCTATACTAGACTGGCTGCTGAAGAACTCTAAAAAGATGCAGTAAAAATCAATCCCAAATAAAAGCATGCCTTTTTTAGCCAAAGGTTCAGAAAAGGGGTAACAAAGCAAGACAGACAACTCTAAGATAATCACCCGACTCTGGCCAAATAGTACAGAGAAAAACATAGCTGTACCTCTACCCTTCTACACTAACCAAGTTATAACAAGGCACTGCCAGAGTGATGTTAACAGAGTTCTGCCTCAGACCCAGAATTGTCAGTGAAGACCATGTAGGGAACCAGGACATTGACATTAACCAAACGGTTACAAATGAACCTTTTCCTCTCCCTATTGGTAGTAGTATATTGAAAGAGGTCTAGTGGAGAATTACGAATGATACCGACCCCAAAGAACTAATGAAATACTCCCTATATTTCAGTGGAAGCCATGTGGGAAAAGTAAACAGGTAATCCTGATCCTCCCAGCCCAGAAAGTATCAGTACAGGCCTACTTGGGAGACTTAACTCTTACCATCAATTGGCAGTAATCAGGCAGGGCACCTCATGCTCTGACAGAACATTTGTCAGAAGATTCCTACTGTTTAACACAGCATTTAAATAAGATCCAGAGTCCTGTCTTATGATATAGTAAAAAAAAAAAGTTTAGTTTAAACACAAGAAGTTCTTCATTATAAGAAGAACTAGGAAAATCTCAACTTCAATGAGAAAAGGAAATTGACAAACACAAACGTTGGGGTGACAAATTTAAGAATCGTATGACAAGGATTTTAAGAGCAGCTATTATAAAAATGTCTCATAAGCAATTTTTAACACAACTGAGACAAATAAAAGAGAAACTCTCATCAAGAACACATAAACAAGAACCAAATGGAAATCTTAGAACTAAAACATGTAACATAAACAAAAAATTCAAAACAAATAGGCTCAAAAGCAGAATGTAGAGGATAGAAGATTCTGTGAACTTGAAAATTAACAAAAAAAATTGACATTTTTGTTATCAGAGTCCCAAAAGAAGAGAGAAAGATGAAGGGGCTGAAAAAGCATTTAAAGAAACAATGGCTGGAAATTACCAAAATTTAGCAAGAAACATCAAAACCTATAGACTTAAGAAGCTAAATAAACCACAAACAGCATAAACTCAAAGACCATGACAAAACACATAATAGGCATTACCCAAAAACTAAGATAAAGAAAAAAAAAAATCTTTTTTTTTTTCAGTTTTTTTTTAAATTATTAAATCATAGCTGTGTACATTAATGCAATCATGGGGCACCATACACTGGTTTTATATACCATTTGACATATTTTCATCACACTGGTTAACATAGCCTTCCTGGCATTTTCTTAGTTATTGTGTTAAGACATTTATATTTTGCATTTAGTAAGTTTCACATGTACCCTGTGCATCTTACAAGAAAAAAAAAATTCTTAACAGAAGAGAGAAACAACACTTTATTTAAAGCAGAAAAATAATTTGAACAACAGGTTTCTCATAAGAAACCACAGAGGGGCCAAGCACGGTGGCTCGCGCTTGTAATCCTAGCACTCTGGGAGGTCGAGGTGGATGGCCTGCCTGAGCTCAAGAGTTCAAGACCAACCTGAGTCATAGCGAGACCTCATCTCTAAAAATAGCTGGGCACTGTGGCAGGCGCCTGTAGTCCCAGCTACTTGGGAGGCTGATGAAAGAGAATCACTTGAGCCCAAGAGTTTGAAGTTGCTGTGAGCTGTGATGCCACAGCACTCTACCGAGGGTGACAGAGTGAGACTATGTCTCGAATAAAAAAAGAAAGAAACCATGGAAGCCAGAAAAAAGTGGCACAAATTTCCAAAGTGCTGAAAGAAAAGAACTGATAACTCTGTGTATGGCAGAAGTACCCTTTAAGAATGAACAGGAAATCAAGCAATTCTCAAATGAAGAAACTCAGAGAATTTGTTGCCAACAGACCTGCCCTAAAAGAGTGGCTAAAGGAAGTTCTGAATATAAAGGAAATGATAAAAGGAATGTTTAAACACTAGGAAGGAAGAAGCAACAATAAAAACAGCAAAACATAAGAGTGAATACAATACTTTCCTATGTTTATGCTCTCTAAATTACATTTTATGTGAAGAAAACATGATTACACTGAATGATGTGGCTGAACATTTAAAAAAGTTACATTATGAAAAGGAAACCCAGCCAGGCATGGTGATACATTATCTGTAGTCCCGACTACTCAGCGGGGTGAGGCAGGAGCATCCCTTAAGCCCAGGAGTTTAAGGTTGGAGTGAGCTAGGACGAAGTCACTACACTCTAGCTAGAGCGACCAAGTAAGACTCTGTCTCAAAAAAGGAGGGAACATACAGTCTGAGCAAGAGCAAGACCCTGTCTCTAAAAATAGCCAAGCATTATGGCAGGCACCTAATAGTGCCAGCTACTTGGAAGGCTGAGGCAAGAGGATTGCTTGAGCCCAAGAGTTTGAGGTTGCTGTGAGCTATGATGCCAGAGCACTCTACTGAGGGAGACAAAATGAGACTGTCTAAATAAATAAATAAATAAAATAAGCAAAAGAAAACAAGATGGAGAACAAATTGAAGAAAAAAATGTAATAGAATACTGAAGCCCTATATTAATATATATGGACATACCATTTAAAAGAAAGAGATTAACAGAATGGATAAAACAACATGACCCAAGTACATGCTGTCTATAAACAAACTAATTTATAACAATATAGGCAAATATAACAATATAAGAAAGGTGAAAGTAAAAGAATGAAAAATATATACCACACAAACGTTAATCAACATAAAACAGGGGTGGCTTATAGTAGTATCATATAATGTAGACTTCACAGCAAAGAAAATTATGAGTGACAGAGAAGGACGCAGCAATCCTAAATGTGTATATACCAAACAAAAGAGATGAAAACATGAGAAACAAAAACTAACAGAACTAAAGAAAGAAACAAGCAAATCTAATTATATTATAGTTGGAGGCTTCAACCTGCCTCTCTTAAAAATGAAAAACCTACCAAAAAAATCAGCAAGGATGAAGAATAACACAACACCCCTATCAAAGAACAAAAATCTAATCAACATTTACAATAGCAGACTACATATTCTCTTTAAGGCCTAAGTACCATATACACAACACACAATATCCTGGGCCATAAAATAACATACAACAAATTAAGAAGAACTGAAATTATACAAAGCATATTTTCCGAATATAATTATATAAAACTAAAAACCTGTAAAGGAACAATAGAACTCTCCAAAAGCTTGGAAATTAAACGTTATTAGTTATGCATAAAAAGGAAGTCTCAAAGAAAACAAAAATACATTGAACTGAATGAAAATACATCAAAATGTACATCATATCCAAAGAAGTGCTGAAATGGAAAGGTATAACACTAAATGCTTACATCAGAAAAGAGGAAAGCCTCAAATCAAGCTAGTAATACAAGCTTCTACCTCAAGAAAATAGAACAAGAACAAAATAAACCAAAATCCCAATGAAATGAAAACAGAAAAAAATTAATTAAACAAAAACCTGGTTATTTGGGAAAATGAATAAAATTTATAAGCCTCACAAAAACAAAAGAGAACACACACACAACCATTAGGAATGAAACAGAGACTATGACTATAAAACCTGCAGCAATCTGAAAGGATAAGAGAATGCTATGAACCATTCCATACATAAATTTGAAATTAAGAAGAAATGAACCAATTCCTCAAAAAGCACAAACTAATTCAATGCGTATGAAATAGATTACCTGAATAATCTTAAAACTATTAAGGGAATTTAATTAGTGATTTTAAAACTCCCAAAGAAGAAATCTCCAAGGCCAGAAAGTTTCACTGTCAATTTTTACCAAACATTTAAGATTAACACAAATTCTACATAATTACTTTCAGAAAATAGGAGAACACTTCTTCTTTTATGAGGTCAATATTACCCTGATACCAAAAACAGAGAAAAACAGCACAAAAAAAAACTAAATATGTCCCATACCTCTCATTATCTCTCAACAAAATATTAGCAAATAGAATCCAGAACTATATAAAATAAAAAATTGCACACATGACCAACTAGAGTTTATGCCAGAGATAAAAGGATGGTTCAATAGTCAACTATAAAACACACTGTATCAATAGGGTAAAGAAAAAACAGATGATACTAAATGAAGCAGAAAAAGCAACTGACAAAATTAAACACCCATTCATAATAAGAACTCTCAGCAAATTAAGAACAAAGGGGAACATCTTCAACTTGATAAAGAACAAAAGCATACAACTAATATTATAGCTAAAGAAGACTGAATGTTTTGCTCCTAAGCTCAGAAGAAGGCAAGTGTTCTATTCTAACCGCTGCTACTCAACATATTACTGGAAGTTCTAAACGTAACCAGCACAATAAGGCAAGGCAAGAAAATAAATGGCATATAGATTATAAAAAGGAAAAAATAAAACTAACCCTACTTGCAGATAGCATAATGGTTTATGTGTAAAAAATACAAAGGAATCGGGGGCGGCGCCTGTGGCTCAGTCGGTAGGGTGCCGGCCCCATATACCAAGGGTGGCGGGTTCAAACTGCAACCAAAAAATAGCCGGGCTCTGTGGCGGGCGCCTGTAGTCCCAGCTACTCGGGAGGCTGAGGCAAGAGAATCGCTTAAGCCCAGGAGTTGGAGGTTGCTGTGAGCTGTGTGATGCCATGGCACTCTACCGAGGGCCATAAAGTAAGACTCTGTCTCTACAAAAAAAAAAAAAAAAAAAACAAAGGAATCTACAAAACAAACTTTCAGAACAAATGAGGTCAGCAAGATCACAGACAAAAGATCAAAATAAAATAAAAATCAATTGCATTTCTACCCATATGAGCAATAAGCATGTGGAAACCAATATGAAAATTACAATTATGATTTACAATCACCAAAAGAAAGAAATAACTCAAGAGTAAACCCAGTAAGAGATATATAGGGCTTTTATGCTGAAAACTACAAAACACCAATGAAAGAAATCAAAGATCAACATAATAGAGACATACCCATAATGTGTTCACAGATCAAAAGACTCAGTATATTAACAGTAAAAATATCAGTTTTGCACAAAGAATTTAATAAAATTCCTCTTAAAATCTTCCTAAAATTTGTGTAGCTATAGATAAGATTATTCTAAAATTTATGTTAAAAAAATTAGACTAGCTAAAATTATCTATAAAAATAGGATAAAGTGGGAAGAATTGTTCAATATGATATTAAGGTTTATTATGTAGCTACAGTAATCAATACTATGTGGTAATGACAGAGGGACAGACATAGGGATCAACAGACTAGAACAGTGAACTGAGAAATAGCCCCACACAAATATAGCCAACTAATTTTTTCACAAAGTTACAAAAGCAATTCATTGACAGAAAGATGGCTTTTTCAACATAAAATGCTGTTGTAGCTGGCTATCCACAGCCCAAAATATAAACCTTTAAACTTATACAAAAATTAACTCAATGCAACATGGACCTAAGCATAAAATATAAAATTATAAAATTTTTAGAGTACAACACAGGAGAAAATCTGTAGGATCTAGGGATTAGGGGACATGTTCTTAGACTTAACATCAAAATTATGATCAAAACAAACATTGACAAACTAAATTTCATCAAAATTAAAAACTCTGCTCTGTAAAATATCCTATGAAGAAAATAAAAAGACAAGCCACGAACTGGCAGAAAATACTTGTAAGCCATTTATCTGACAAAGGACTCATATCTCCAGATTATATAAAGAATCCCCAAAGCTCTACAGTATTTTAAAAAAGTCCAATTAGAAAGCGGAAAACAGACATAAAGAGACACTTCACCAGAGAGGATATGCAGTATTTGATGACAAATAAACATATTTGAAAAGATATCTTTTCTGGGTAGTGTCTGTGGCTCAATGGGTAGGGCACCGGCCCCATATACGGAAGGTGGCGGATTCAAACCCAGCCCTGGCTAAACTGCAACAAAAAAATAGCCGGGCATTATGGCGGGCACCTGTAGTCCCAGCTACTCAGGAGGGTGAGGCAAGAGAATCACCTAAGCGCAGGAGTTGGAAGTTGCTGTGAGCTGTGTGACAGCTACCAAGGGCGATAAAGTGAAACTCTTGTCTCTACAAAAAAAGAAAATATATCTTTCTCTTATTTGAAAAGATATCTTATCTTAATATCTTTTCAAAGATATTCTAGATAACAAGGTATCAGGAAAATGTAAATTAGGACAACAATGAGCTACTACTACACACCTATCAGAATACCTAAAATAAAAATAGTAAGAATACCAAATGTTGGAGGGGATGCAGAGAAACCTGATCTCTCACACTTTATTAGCAAAAATACACAATGGTGCATCCATTCAGGATAAAAGTTTGGCAGTTTCCTAAAAAATTAAACACACACTTATCATGTGACCTAGCAATAATACTCCTGGGCATTTATCACAGAGAAATAAAAACTTAGGTCCACACAAAAACCTGAACACATTGGTCACAGCAGCTTTATCTGTAATAGCCAAACATAAACACAACTAAAATATCCTATAGTAAATGAATAGTTAAACATCTGTGGTACATCCATACCATGGATTATTACTCTGTAATTAAAGAAATAAACTATTGATATATATGACAACTTAGATGGAACTCAAGAGCATTTTGCTGACTGAAAAAAAATCTCAAAAGATAATACCATTTAGGACGGCGCCTGTGGCTCAAAGGAGTAGAGCACCTGGCCCCATATGCCAGAGGTGGTGGGTTCAAACCTAGCCCCAGCCAAAAACTGAAAAAAAAAAAAAAAAAGATGATCCCATTTATATAAGTCTTGATATGACAAAATTATAGGGATGGAGCACAGATAAGTTATTGTCAGGGGTTAGGGATACTGATGAAGTTGATATTAAAGGATGGATTTGACTATAAAAGGGTAGTAAAAGAAATCTTTGTGGTGATGGAATATTTCTGTATCTTGACTATGCATATGTGATTTTTTTTCTTTTTTTGAGACAAAGTCTCACTATGTGGCCTTCGGTAGAGTGCCTGGCATCACAGCTCACAGCAAATCCAAACTCTTGGGCTTAAGCGATTCTCTTGCCTCAGCCTCTAGGATTACAGGTGCCTGCCACAAGGCCTGACTATTGATTTTTTTTTTTTTTTGAGACAGAGTCTCACTATGTTGTCCTGGGTAGAGTGCTGTGGCATCACAGTTCACAGAAACCTCAAACTCTTGGGCTTAAGTGATTCTCTTGCCTCAGCCTCCCAAGTAGCTGGGACTATAGGTGCCCTCAACAATGCCTGGCTACTTTTTTGTTACAGTTGCCATTGCTGTTTAGCTGGCCCCCACCAGGTTCGAACCTGCCAGCCTGGGTGTATGTGGCCGGGGCCCTACCCACTAAGCTATGGGCGCCACCCTGTATGTGATTTTAAAAAGCACAGATATACACAAACATTGAAACTGTATCAATTGCTTGGCTTTGATATTATATTCTAGGTATATAAAATCTAACTATTAGGGAAAACTAGGTGAAGGGTTCATATGACTTTCTGTACTACCTTTACAAGTTCAGGAGAATCTACAATAACTTTTAAATAAAAAGACAAACAAACAGAAAACAGTATCAAGTTAGCTGAGGCTGTTAAACACTATTTCCAGGTAACATTACCTTCAAGTTTATCTTAATGTGTCTTTCAGTTCACTTTAGCATCAACAAGGATTATTATTTACATCCTATTTTCTGAAAATTACTGAGTTATAAGATGTTAGAATATACACAGACAGTTGTAGATTTAATCTGTATGGGTTCAGTTACTTAAGAGTAACCCTCCAAATCCATTTTATATATATATATGTTGAACATATCAAATCCAGAAATCTGAAAAACATGCTCCCAAATCTGAAACTTTTGCCAATATGATACTCAAAGGAAATACTTGTTGCAGCTCCATCCATGTAAACATGAAAGAGGTAAAGTCTCCATCTTTCTTTAAGGCTGCATAGTATTCATATTCTTCTTAGTAAAGTATCCCAAGAATGGAAGAAAAAATACCCAATGTACACAGCCCTACTATGAAACTAATTTGGGACTCTCACATGAAAGCTATAACCCAGCTACAACTTAACAATAGGGGGAAGTGGGAAAGGGGGGGGTGGGTAGAGGGAGGGGAATCGGTGGGATCACACCTGTGGTGCATATTACAGGGGTATTTGCAAAACTTGGTAAATGTAGAATGTAAATGTTTTGGCACAGTAACTGAGATAACGCCAGAAAGGCTATGTTAACCACTGTGATAAAAAAGTGTTAAATGGTTTATGAAGTGAGTGTATGATGCCCCATAATCATATCATTGTATACAGTTATGATTTAATAAAAAAAAAGAAATACTTGTTGGAGGATTTTATTTTTATTGCTCTTTTTTTTTTAGGACAGAGTCTCACTCTATTGCCCCAGAGTGTTGTGGCATCACAGCTAACAGCAACCTCAAAGTCTTGGGCTCAAGGGATCCTCTTCCTTCAGCCTCCCAAGTATTTGGAACTATAGGCATGTGCCACCATGTCTGGCTATTTTTTCTATTTTTAGCAGAGACCAGGTCTCATTCTTGCTCAGGCTGGTCTCAAACTCCTGAGCTCAAGCAATCCACCCGCCTAGGCCTCCCAGAGCACTACAATTACAGGCATTAGCCACCGCACCCAGCCTTTTACTGTATTTTTTCCCATGTTTAGATACATTTGGATGTACAATTACTCATCATGGGTTGCAATTGCCACAGTATTCAATACAGTAATATCCTGTACATGTTTGCAGCCTAGAAGCAATAAGCTATATCATATAGCCTATTTTACAAAGAAGAGGCCAACACATATATTTTGTAAATGAAGATACATTTAGCTACAATATACCATTTTCCCTATGTGTAGTGACTTTTGGGACATCCTATATATTTGATGATATAAAAATGTTCAATAAGAGTACATGAAAAGATGCTCAACATCATTTATCATTAGCAACAGCAAATTAAAACAACAAGAGATACCATTACACACATCTATTAGAGTGAGTAAAATAACATTTTTAAAATACCAAGTGCATACAAGGATACAAAACAACTGGAACTCTCATATGTTGCTGGTAGGAATGAAAATTTGAATAGTTACTTTAGAAAACTATTCTACAGTTTCTTATGAAGATAAATGTAAACTTACCATATAACCTGGCAATTGCAACCCTGGGTTTTCATTTCACTTAGGTAAATACCTATTTATACACAAAAACTTGTACATGAATGGTTAGAGCAACTTAAGAGTTTAATTCTTTGGAAACAACTCAAATGTCTGTCAAATAGAAACAGCTACACTGTGACACATTTCTACGGTGGAATACTATGCAACAATGAATGGGAACAAACTATTGACATATGCAACATGGATGAATTACAAATGCATTTCCCTAAGTGAAAGAAGTGAGACTCTGCAGTGAAGGCTATATTAACCAGTTTTATGAAAGTATTTCAAATTGTATATAAAACCAGCACATTGTACCCCATAATTGCATTAATGTACACAGCTATGATTTAATTTTTTAAAAAAAAGGCCATAAACTATGTGATCCCCCGAGTGAATCTGGTGATGCAGGAGAAGGGTGATGAAACTGGTTTGTATGTTGTCTGTATTTTGCATTTGTCGAAAATCATACAAGTATACACTAAAATAAGTGAATTTTACTGTGTGTAAAATTTTAAATCAATATTTAAAATATGTATGTCTATATACACCAACATGTGTGTGTGTGTGTGTGTGTATATATATATATATACACATACATACACACATACACCAGAGTCAGTGTCTCACACTTGTAATCCTAGTACTTATGGAAGCCAAGGCAAGAGGATCATTTAAGGCCAGGAGTTTGAGACCAGCCTGGGCAAGAGCAAGAGCAAGATGCTGTCTATACTAAAAATAGAAAAAAATAGTAGGTGTGGTGGATTGTGTCCATAGTCCCAACTGCTTGGGAGTCTGAGACAGGCAGATCACTTGAGCCCAGAAGTTTTAGTGTGCAGTGAGCTATACAATGCCACTGTAATCTAGCTGGGCAACAGAGCAAGAATGTATCAAATATAAATATGTATATACACACACACACAGAAAATTTTTCCTACCTCACGTTAGTTTCATCATTAAATTCTTCAGCCCACTTCTTCCTTGACTGTGCAGTAGTAGAACCATCTAATCGGTAATAGTCAATATTTCGAAGCCACTTCCCTTCACCTTAAGATGCAACAAAACACACAAAAGGGATTAATAAATTGCTCTGCTAATACTATTTTTTCCTCCTCATTCACAATTTAAAAGTGGGTTATATATATATATATATATATAAATTCTATTTTTATAGAAAAATACAGTATATACTTCTCTTAATCAAGAAGTAATTATACAAATAAATTCAACATAGATTTCATTCAAATAGATATTGATATATGCAACTATTTTTAAAACCTATTTCATCTACATAAGAATTACTTAAAAGGGTTTCCTTGATTATAATCCTTCAAAATTGTCCTAAGAATAAGATTAAATTACATTTTTCTCATGAGGCTTGCTTTTAAATAAATACATATGGCCAGGTTTTCCTGGCCCTCTTATTAACAATATGATAATGCTCAGATAAAAATCCGGAGACAAAGAATGCCTTTATTTATTCACTGGAACAAATATATACTGAATACCTACTATGTGCTCCAAACTATTCTATAGGCTAGCCACAAATGTCAATATATGTCACCACCTCACAAGTACTGTTTGTATGTGTGTAAAAGATTGTGACTTCATAAATTAGTCATCTAATATGTAGATTTTAGAGAGTGAAATTTTACCCAAGACTTGTATTAATACTAAAACACCAAATGATTTAGAGTTTATATGTTTATATTTGATATGTTTGATATGTTTATATATGATATGATATGTTTGATATGTTTATATATGATATGATTATATTTTATCATATATAATTTCTATTCTAATTGGTTTTTTTTAGAGACATAGTTGCCGTCGGTAGAGTGCTGTAGCATCACAGCAAACAGCAACCTCCAGCTCTTTGGATTAGGTGATTCTCTTGCCTTAGCCTCCCAAGTAGCAGAGACCACAGGTGCCTACCTATTTTTTGTTGCAGTTTGGCCGGGGCTGGGTTTGAACCCGCCAATGTCAGTATATGGGGCCGGCGCCCTACTCACTGAGCCACAGGCACCACCCTATTCTAATTCATTCATTTAAAAAAATATATTACTATTTCTTTTCTTAGAGTTTCATAGTTCTTTTTATACAGATCTTTCATGTCCTTTGTTAGATAAACTCCCAAATATTTCATCTTCTTTGGCACTACTGCAAACGGAATAGAGTCCTTAACTGTTTTTTCAGCTTGACTATTGTTGGTATATATAAAGGCTACATATTTATGAGTGTTGATTTTGTAACCTGAGACGCTACTGTATTCCTTGATCACTTCTAAGAGTTTTGTAGTAGACTCCTTGGTGTTTTCCAGATATACAATCATATCATCTGCGAAGAGCGAAAGTTTGATTTCTTCTGACCCTATATGGATTCCCTTGATCGCCTTTTCTTCCCTAATTGTGATGACTAAAACTTCCATTACAATGTTAAAGAGCAATGGAGACAATGGGCAACCTTGCCTGGTTCCTGATCTGAGTGGAAATGATTTCAATTTAACTCCATTCAATACGATATTGGCTGTTGGTTTTCTGTAGATGGCCTCTATCAGTTTAACAAATGTCCCTTCTATACCAATTTTCTTAAGTGTTCTGATCATGAAGGGATGCTGTATATTATCAAAAGCTTTTTCTGCATCAATTGAGAGAATCATATGGTCTTTGTTTTTTAATTTGTTTATGTGCTGAATTATATTTACTTTAATCAACAGAGAAATGTAAATCAAGCCTACCTTGAGATATTATCTAACTCCAGTAAGATTAGCCCATATCACAAAATCCCAAGACAAGAGATGTTGACATGGATGTGGAGAAAAGGCAACACTTCTACACTGCTGGTGGGAATGCAAATTAATACATTCCTTTTGGAAAGATGTTTGGAGAACACTTAGAGATCTAAAAATAGATCTGTCATTCAATCCTTTAATTCCTCTATTAGGTATATACCCAGAAGACCAAAAATCACATTATAACAAAGATATTTGCACCAGAATGTTTATTGCAGCCCAACTCGCAATTGCTAAGTCATGGAAAAAGCCCAAGTGCCCATCGATCCACGAATGGATTAATAAATTGTGGTATATGTACACCATGGAGTATTATGCAACCTTAAACAAAGATGGAGACTTTACCTCTTTCATGTTTATATGGATGGAGCTGGAACATATTCTTCTTAGTAAAGTATCTCAAGAATGGAAGAAAAAGTATCCAATGTACTCAGCCCTACTATGTAACTAATTTATGGCTTTCATATGAAAGCTATAACTCAGTTATAACCTAAGAATATGGGGAAGGGGGAGGAGGGGGAGGATGGGCAGAGGGAGGGTGATTGGTGGGATTATACCTGCAGTACATCTTACAAGGGTACATGTGAAACTTAGTAAATGTAGAATATAATTGTCTTAATACAATAACTAAGAAAATGCCAGGAAGGCCATCTTAACCAGTGTGAAGAAAATGTGTCAAATTGTTTATAAAACCAGTGTATGGTGCCCCACGATCGCATTAATGTACACAGCTATGATTTAATATTAATTAAAAAATATATATTACTATTTCCCATCTAAGCTAAATTTGTATTACCATGACTTAGGGCAGTGATTTTTAACCAGTGTGCCATGGCACACTGATGTGAGAGGATCTTAGGTGTGCTGCAAAAAAAAAAAAAAAAAAATGTTTTTTTTTTTTTTTTTTTTGAGACAGAATCTCACTTTGACGCTCTTGGTAGAGTGTCACGATGTCATAGCTCACGGCAACCTCAAAATCTTGGACTCAAGAGATTCTCTTGCCTCAGTCGCCCAAGTAGCTGAGACTAAAGGTGCATGCCAAAACACCTATTTTTAGAGACAGGGTGTTACTCTTTCTCAAGATGGTCTCCAACTCCTGCACTCAAACAATCCACCCGCTTGGGCCTACCAGAGCGCTAGGATTACAGGTGTAAATCACCTTGCCCAGCCTGCCCTGAAAATTTTTAAAGATCATTAATTATTTTTGAAGGAAGCACAATAAGTATATATTTTTTTTTTACTCTGTTCTTTGATCAACATAGTTTAAGTGTGCCATGTTCAAGTTCAACTATAGGTTCAAGTGTGCCATGAGATTAAAAAAAAAAACAAAAAGGTCGAAAACACTGCCTTTTAGCCTTAACATAAAGACAGGTTAACAAAACTAAGATTTAAGTCTTTTTAGCAAATTATTTAAATTTGGTACATTAGTTAAAAAGATGCTTTCCTACATATTCATCATTTACCCATATCTTTACAGATATGTAAAACCTAGAATTTCCATCTTAAAATTCAGTAATGCCTATGACAGTAATTTTATTCATTTATGATTTTTATTTATTTCGATTAGAAAAAGGCATATATATCTAAGGAAAAAAAATTTGAGACACATGGTTGTATAACAAGATAAGAGTCAAATTTGCATTAACTGTTAACTTCAGTACAATAATTATTAAGACAAATACGTTATCATAAATGAATCAAAAATTATATAATTATTTTAAAAAGAATTTCAATATACCCTTTGTGATAATGCAAATGAAAACTCTCTACTACCACCTCCATGAATCCAACACTTACAACCTAATGGTCAGTATAGGTTACTGGTTAAGAATACAAACTCTGGAGTTTAAAATGAGTTTCACCATTTACCAACATTTTCAGTATGACAAGTAATTAAACTCCCAGGCCTCAGTTCCTTTATCTAAATAAATAGCAATAATCAGGGTACCTTTTGATTGCATAGGGTTGGTATCAGGGTTAAATGAGTCAATATTTTCCAAAAATCTCACCCAGAATAGTCCCTACCACAAAGTAATTAAAAGCTTATTGAAGCTGGGCTTCGTGGCTCATGCCTGTAATCCTAGTACTTTGGGAGGCCAAGGATTACTTGAGACCAGCCTGAGCTGGTCAGGTTGAGACTCCATTTCTACAAAAATTTAAGAAAATTAGCCAGGCATGATGGTGTACGCCTGTAGTCCCATCTCCTTGGAAAGCCAGAGTAGGAGGATCACTTGAGCCCAGGAGTTTGAGGTTACACTGAGCTATGAAGACACCAGTGTAATAAGCTAGACTATCAACAGAGAGAGAACTTGTCTCAAAACAAACAAAACAAAATAAAACCCCCAAATAATAACAAAAGCTTGTTCAACACTTAATTTGATCCTATAGCAAATTATAGCTATCTCTATTATGGCCAATATTGTATATATTTGATCCCCCTTACTACTATGTAATGATTTCCTGCAGTACCACTTGAGCCTACTTCAGTGCTCAACACACAATGGTAGTGGTAGTGGTAACAGTAGTAACTTAGAAGATAGACCAACCTGATTGATACTTAAAACAAACATTTGCTGAAGACCATTTATACAATTAGAAATAAACTAGTGGGCATACGCAAAATATACAACCTTATTAGTGGTCAAAAAATATAAATTAGAACAATGAGAATTGTTTTTATTCATTAAATATGGGGAAATATGTAATTACAGTACTATAGGTATCCATATTAAAATAGACATTTTTTTCATTTATTGATGGTGGCAGAAAAAATGAAATACTGCCAGAACAAAGACTCTATTTTTTTTGCTAACCACTATACTAACGAGGACAGAACAAAGATTGTTCTGTAACAAAATTAATGCATGGTGATAACACAAAAATAGATTGAAGCTAAGACTATAACTATACAAATTAAGGAATTACAAAAACATACTACACAGATATATATTAAAGACATGCCAATAAGGGATACTAGAATTAATGAAAGAAGAGGATGAGAAATATAAAAAGTGCTAATGTATACCTAGCACTGAAATATAAGGGGCACATAAGAAAAATCCATCACTAGAGCATTATTCTCTATGTAAATAAAATTAGTGAAGATCCAGATATGGGTAATCCATTTCCTTGCTAGTTCAAAAACTACTTACTATGGACCTACTACTACATACATATCCAGCTTAGTGCTAGACAGAGATGCAAAAATGGATAATTAACAGTAATATGTATTCAAAAACAGAATTTTAATAGGCAGACAAAATTCCGACATACCATGAGGCACTCTGGGAAGCCTTGTGGAATCATCTGTTATTCTGCACACCATCTTCCCCTTCCCACAGCCCCTGGCAAACACCATTCTATTTTAAATCTCTATGAATTTCACTACTCTAGTAACCTCAAGTAATAGGAATCATGTATTTGTTCTTTTGTGACTGGTTTATTTCACTATACATATTGTTTTAAAGATGCACCTATGTTGGGGAAGGAGTCAAGATGGCTAACTAGAAGCAGTTTTCACCAGAGGTTCCTGTCCAGAGGGAGAGATACTGGACTGAAGAGGACTCAGAGAAGCTCAAAGTGGGGAGCTGAGCAGAGAGAGAAGAAAGTGCTAAGTCAAGCATTAGGAATAAGAAAGAAAAAGAAAGACAATAAAGATCAGGTACCGAGCCCAGTGCCAAGAGGATGGGAGACCTCTCCCCCAAATGGGAGCTCTGAGGTGGGCTTTGCCATTAGCAGCCTGCAATCTAGCAGGGAAAAAAAGACTTCTCACCTTTCCCCATGTGAGAGTGCTGCAAAGTCCCAGTCCTCCTTCACCAGTGAGGTCCCACAACCTATCCCAGCTGGCACAAAAGTGAGCGAATATTTTCCTGCAATACTTTTTACACAGCTCAACCTCCCCCCATCCTAGTTGCCTGAAGGACTGGCCCCTGCGGAAGTGAGAGTGTCTTGAGAGTCCACTGAGAAGCCCAGGCATTTTGTGGACCGCAATCCTAACTTTGGAGGGGAGAGGAGCTAAATTTCCTGTCTCTTTCTGACTAGAAAACACAGAAACAAAAACTGCCTCCTCTTGCTCACAACAAACCTTCTCCAGCTCCTCAGGCAGATCTGCCCACAATTTTCTGTTTTTGGCCTGCCAGTTCAACCTCTGAGCTCGACTGGGAGGGTCCACTGACTTAGCGACTTTGACTAGAAATCTGGGCCAGTGGTACCCACCAGGTCACCTTCTGAGCATGATTGGGTGAGCAGTGCCCACTGCCTGACCAACTTTCACCAGAACTTGGGCCAGTGCTGTCCACTGATTTTTGTACCCCTGGAGCCACTGTCTGGGACTGGTGATTCACCACTTGTCTGACTTTGTAAGAGCAGTGGTAGCATTGCCACAGTGAAGGATGGAACCAGCAGGTTTATCTGCAGATTACCCTCCTTCAGCTATCTCTGGTGTGGGTAGAGCTACTAGCGTCTGTACCTTTGACCAGCACAGATTCTAGCGTAACAGTGTGACTCCTCAGGATTGGGTAGAGGGTAGGCTGACATCAAGACAGAGCCAGGCTGTGTTATCTCACTAAGCAGGCCCTCAGAATCTCAGGCTATAGCCCTGAAAGGGACCTCTGCAAGGCTGTAAGCAGTAAGTGACAACCACAAGCTCCAGCTCAGTGGAGAAGGGGTGGTTAGCTCCAGTTCCTGGGGCCTCCAAAGCCAGTCTCACCCCCACCGCAAGACATGTTAGTACACTGCTTCCTAAGGGTCCCCTATTAGATTATTTCTCAACAACTATTCAGGGACAACCAATCATTTCAACTAAAAAAGCATATTTAACGTATTTTTAAAAAGAAGCTGAAAACACTCATGGGGAGGAATTAACAGAACTCTGACAACATGAAAAATCATAGCAGATCAATTTCCCCAAGGGATTTCAAAGGAGATACAACAGAAAATACCACCCACAAAGAAATTGCTGAAATGTCAGAAATAGAAATCAGAACATAAATGGCAAATAAGATGATTGGAATGGAGGAATAAATGGAAATATAAAAAAAATAGTACAGAGATTGTCTCAAGACATCAATGAATTCATAGAAAAAGTAACCAAGGATATGGACATAATGAGGAAAGATATATCAGAGCTCAAGGAATTTAAAAAAGCATTCGAGGAGCTTTGAATAGTAGAGACCATCAGAAATACAGCTGAACAGGGAGAAGAAAGAATGTCGGAAAATGAAGACAAAACTTTTGAACTATCCCAAGCATTCAGAGAGGCAGGGGAAAAAAGGAACAAGAACAGAATATTCCCTGAGAGAGTTATGGTATCATTTCAACATATCAAACATCTGAATTATAGGGCTTCCTGAAGAAGAAGATGGTCCCAAAAGCACAAATGCACTACTCTAAGACATTATGGTGAGAACATCCCAAATATTTTGAGAGACACAGAAACTCAGATAGCAGATAGTTTCAGAATCGCAGCACAACTCAATCCAAACAAAGCATCTACTAGACACGTTGTAATTAATTCTGTCAATGTTAATTATGAAGGAGAAAATCCTGCGAGAATCCAAGTGTAAGAAAAGTATTACTTACAAAGGAAAAAATATAAGGAAGACCTCAGATCTTTCATCTGAAACTTTTCAAGCCAGAAGAGGATGGTCATTGACCTACAACCTTCTTAAACAAAATGATTTTCAGCCCATGATCCTACATCCCACTAAACTGAGTTTCATTTCTGTTGGAAAAAAATCAAATAGTTTACTAACATCCTTATGTTGAGGAAATGTGCCATAACTAGACCAGCTCTTCAGGAAGTACTCAGACCAGTTCTTCATAATTATCAGCATGATGATCTATCACCAAAGTAAACTCACCCAAAAATTTAAGAACAACACACAGCTTCCACAATGGTGAAAAGGATAAAAATAAGCTCTGGACCTTTAAAAAACAAGATGACCAAAATTTACCATACCTATCAATTCTCTAAATTAATGTGAATGGCTTGAATTCTCCTCTAAAGAGGCACAGGCTGGCAGGCTGGACACAAAAACTCAGGCCACATATCTGTTGCCTCCAAGAAACTCAGGTTACCTCAAAGGATAAAACAAGAGTAAGGGTGAAGGGATGGGCAACAGTAACCTAGGCAAATGGAAATCAAATGAAAACAAACGAAAAAGCTGGGGTTGCAATCTAATTTGCAGATACAGTTAGAATTAAACCAACAAAAATAAGGAAAGATAAGGATAAATACTACATACTGGTCAAGGAAAGCACACAATAGAAGAGATTTCAAAAATTAACATTTATACATTCTACCTGAATGCTCCTCAATTTATAAAGCAAACCCTAATGGATCTGAACAATATGGTACTTTCCTGTACCATAATAGCTGGGAGATTTTAACACCCCACTGGCAGTACTGGACAGATTCTCCAAGCAGAAATTAAACAAAGAAATAATTGACTTAAACATAACCCTAGAACAAATGGATGTAACAGACATATTTAGAACATTTTATCCTAACAAAATTGAATACATATTCTTCTCATCAGCCTATAGAACATCCACCAAAATTTATTATATCTTAGGAGACAAGTCTAACTTCAACAAATTCAAAAGAACAGAAATTATTCCTTGTATATTCTCAGACCATCATGGAATAAAAGTTGAACTCAACAGAAACAGAAATCTTCATACTCAAAGTCATGGAAACTAAAAATGCTTAGGCTGCATGATAGCTGGGCCAAAGATGAGATTAGAAGGATATCATTAGTTTTCTGTAACAAGATGATAATGAAGCCACAAAGTATCAAAACCTGTGGGATAGGCTCGGCGCCTGTAGCTCAGCAGCTAGGGGACCAGCCACATACACCACAGCTGGTGTGTTCAAATCCAGCCTGGGCCAAACAACAATGACAACTACAAATTAAAACAGCCAGGCGTTGTGGCAGATGCCTGTAGTCCCAGCTACTTGGGAGGCTGAGGCAAGAGAATCTCTTAATTTCAATAGTTTGAGGTTGCTGTGAGCTGTGATGCCACAGCACTCTACCAAGGGCAACAGCTTGAGATTCTGTCTCAAAAAAAAAAAAAAAAAACCTGTGGGATAGCAAAGGCAGTCCTTAGAGGGAAATCTGTAGCATCAGATGCCTTCATCTAGAAAACAGAAAGAAAGCAAATAGGAATCCTGATGGGTCATCTCAAGCTACTGGAAAAGGAAAAACAACCCAACCCCAAACCCAGCTGAAGAATAGAAATACCCAAAATTAGAGCAGAATTAAATGGAATAGAAAACAGAAGAATTATTTGGAAGATCAGTGAAACAAAAAGTTGGCTCTTTGAAAATATTAATAAAATTGATAAACCCTTGGCTAGACTAACCAGAAACAGAAAAATAAGATTTCTAATAACGTCAATCATAAACAATAAAGGGTAAATAACAACAGATACTACAAAAATATATAAAAGATTCTCAGTGATTACTATAAAAAATTTTATTCCCACAAATATGAAAATGTAGAGGAAATGGACCAATGCCTGGAAGCACACTACCTTCCAATACTCAACCAGAAAGACTTGGAAATTGTGAACAGACCAGTATCGAGCACTGAAATAGTATCAATTATACAAAATCTCCCCAAAAAGAAAAGCCCTGAAGCAGATGGTTTCACACCAGGATTCTATCAAACCTTCGAAAAGGAACTGGTTCCTATATTGCATAATCTATTCTAAAATATACAGAAGGAAGGAATCCTCCTCAGCATATTCTATGAAGCAATTATCACCCTGATCCCCAAATCAAGAAAGGACCCAACAAAATACAAAAAAAAAAAAAAAACTATAGAGAAATATCATTAATGAATATCAATGCAAAAATATTCAATATGATATTAGCAAGCAGACTACAATGACACATTAAAAAAGTTATATACCATGATCAAGTGGGTTTTATCACAGAGATGTAACCTTAGTTCAACATATGTAAATCCATAAGTATAATTCACCACATAAATAAAATAAAAAACAAAGACCATATGATTCTCTCAATTGAAGTAGAAAAGACTTTTGATAGTATCCAGCATCCCTTCATGATAAAAACATTCCAGAAAATAGGCTGAGGTGGGACATTTCTTTTTTTTTTCTTTTTTTTTTTTTTCAGTTTTTGGCCAGGGCTGGGTTTGAACCCACCACCTCCAGCATATGGAGCCGGCGCCCTACTCCTTTGAGCCACAGGCACCTCCCAGTAGGACATTTCTTAAACTGATAGAGGCCATCCATCTACAGCAAACCCACAGCCAATATCATATTGAATAGAGTAAAACTGAAAGCATTTCCACTGAGATTTGGAACTAGACAAGGATGCCCATTATTGCCACTGCTATTCAACATAGTGTTGGAAGTCCTGAGGAGATCAAATGTATTCAAATAGGGACAGAAGAGGTCAAAGTATCACTCCTCACAGATGACATGATCTTACACATGAAAAACCTCAGGGACTCAACTACAAAACTCTTAGAAGTGATCAAGGAATATAGCAGTGTCTCAGGATACAAAATCAATACCTAGAAATCAGTACCCTTTTTAATTAACAATAGTCATGCCAAGAATAAGAATCAAATACTATCCCTTTTACAGTACTGCCAAAGAAGATGAAATACCTGGGAATGTATCTAACAAAGGACATGAAAGATCTCCTTACAGAGAACAATGAAACCCTGAGAAAAAAATAGCAGAAGATATTAACAAATGAAAGAATATACCATGCTCATGGTTAGGAAGAGTCAACATTCTTAAAATGTCCATACTACCCAAAGCAAACTACAGATTTAATGCAATTCCCATCAAAGCACCAATGTCATACTTTAAAGAATTTGAACAAATAGTACTTCAATTCATATGGAACCAGAAAAAGCTCCAAACAGAAAATCACATTAGAAGATTTAAGGTTATACTACAAGTCTATAGTGATCAAAACAGCATGGTCCTGGCACAAAAAATAGAGACACAGGTCTATGGATTAGAATGGAGAATCTAGAGATGAACCAAGACACATTTCATCATTTGATCTTTAATAAGCCTAACAAAAGAAAATGCTACAAAAGCTATGTTAACTAATGTAATGAAAATGTGTCAAACGATCTATGAACCAAGTGTATGGTGCCCCACGATCATACTAATGTACACAGCTGTGGTTTAATAAAAATAAATAAATAAATAAATATAAAAAAAATAAGCCTAACAAAAGCATGCACTGGGGAAGAGAATCTTTATTTAAAAAATGGTGCTGGGAGAACTGGTTATACACATATATAAGACTGAAACTGGACCTAATCTTCTCACCATTGACAAAAATTGATTCTCGCTGGGTAAAAGATTTAATTTTTTTTTTCATTCATTCGTTTATTTTTTGAGACAGAGTCTCAGTCTATCACCCTGGATAGAGTGCCATGGTGTCTTAGCATACAGTAACCTAAGACTCTTGGGCTCAAGAGATCCTCCCATCTCAGTCTCCTAAGTAGTTGAGACTACAGGGGCCCCCACAATGACTGGCTAATTTTTCTATTTTTAGTAGAGATGGGGTCTCTCTCTTGCTCAGGCTGGTCTCAAACTTCTGAGCTCAAGGGATCCACCCGCCTAGGCTTCCCAGAGTGCTGGGATTATAGGTGTAAGCCATCACAACTGGCCCATTTTAGAGCTTTTAATAAAATTTTTAAAATTAAAGTTGACAACCTCACAGTTGATCTTATTTCAGGAATAATTTTTGCATATGCCACCTGTTTCTTATGAACTGATTTCCATCACACCTATGATGCCATCTCAGAAACAAAGTTCTAAAGAAACACCAATATTTACCCACTGCTTCTTCTTGGTCTGAGAAATTAGCTGTTTGTGCTGCGTCGCCAGCTTCTTGATTTCTTCTACAAATTCTTCTTTACACTTTTCCTTTACTTGCTTACATTTCCTGTCCATCTAACCCTGCATGTTGGCTACAGCTTTATTTACAGCTTGTCTTTTTTCTTCTTCCATTTCAAAACGCAGCTTTTCTAGAGCTTCTCATACAACGCGCTCCGTCTCCCGCTTGTGGTCAGATTTCATCCGGTCTTTGAAGTCATTGCGCGCCGTCGCTCGCAGTCTGGGTGCTACGGTGCAGCATCCATGGGGAAGAGGCACTTAGCTTCCAGGTCTGAGTGGACACTGAGACCTTCTCGATTGGCTGAGGCATTATGGGAATTTCCTGGCTGGAACTCACTGCTTCAGTTTCTGGCTCTGGTTCTTCCTTTTTGGGCTCCACACTTTGATTACGTCATCCTTTCTTTGCTCTCGGTTCTTGAGTGACTTTTAGCTGCTCATTACTCGTAGAGGAGATGCTGGATTCTGCTTCCTCCTCACCTCGGTCCTCATTCTTTGACTTCCAAAATCTTCCTTCACGAAGGAAACGCTGATGGAGTTCCAGTTCCAGGCCTTTTTCCAGCCCATACTGCACTTAACATGTAGCTGATGAATGTTGACGGTGATATCTTGAATGTTTTCAGAAGGAATCCAGGCCCTCTGATGGTGGTGGCCAAAGAAGCGGACGTCAACTTGATTGTCCTCTTTCTGCATGACTTTGGCTGGCCAGAACCCAAAACCTTTCATTTTAGCCCAGACCAGCTCATGATTGGGTATACAAGGATAGCAGAACCAATTGTCAGGACGGGCATTTGACAAATAGAAGTAATTTTTACAAAGCTGTAGTTCATCCAGCTCGTGGCATGTGTCTTTGTAAAGCATCCTCGCAATGTCAGCTTGCTCACTGTGTGCTCCGTAGAAAATCATGGCGTTGTGGAGCAGCAGCTGCGCGTCGGCCTTGAACTCCTCATAGCTCCGGTACTTCCCTTTGTTCACCTTCTCTTGTATGGTGTGAACATCAACAGCTGAGTGTACCAGCCTCCGGTACATGGGGTGCTTGTTGTCCTTCCCCTTTTTATTCAGATCGATAGCCCTCTCCTTCATGCGGGAGACGATTAATCTCAAGTATGTGCCCATCTCCTGTTTGTTTGTATTCTTTTTGATGCTCCTGCACACTGGGCACTGCCAGGGACTACTGCTGTCTCTAAGCCTGAACTCATCAGACAAACACTTGGAATGATACACACAAAAACACAGGTCACATATCAACACCTCTCCAGGCAAATGGCATTCAAAACAATACCAGTCATGATTTTCTGGTTCCCAGTCAATCTCATCTCCTGGCAACCAATATCCTTCTTGTTCAATATCAGCCTTTGAGCCCTTGCAGCCCACTGTCAGAGTCTCAACAATAAGACCATCTTTCACAGCTAAGCTAAGCTGACGGGTGGTCTCTTTTGGATGCATGCCATGGACTCGAGACATATACTTTGTAATACGGTCAATGTTGGCAATTTGTTTCTGGTTCCGTATAATCTCAATGGCTGCCCAAAGATGCTGGATAGCTTTTGTATCCACCTGTCGTCTTTTTGTTAAATGTGCCATGACCTGTTTACTTCTTTAGTGTGTGTCTGCGCAGAGCAGGGCCCGCAGGGCAGAGCCAAAGATATAAATTTGAGATGAAACAATAAAAATTTTAGACAACAGTGTGGGGAAAACACTTGAAGATACTGGCCTGGGAAAAAACTTTATAAGGAAGACACCCCCCCCTTGGCAATTACAGCAACACCAAAAATAAATAACTGGAATTTGATCAAGCTAAAAAGCTTTTGCATAGCTAAGGGTACCACAAACAAAGCAAACAGACAGCCTTTGGAATGGGAGAAGATTTTTGCATGTAATAAATCTGACAAAAGCCTAATAATTAGAATCTACAGAGAACTCAAATTTATCACCAAGAGGAAATAACCCCTTCTATCAGTGAGCAAGAAACTTGAACAGAAACTTCTAGAAAAAAGACAGACGAATGGTCAACAAACATGAAAAACATGCTCGTTTGTAATCATTAGAGAAATCAAAATCAAAATCACTCTGAGATATCACCTAACTCCAGTAAGATGAGCCCACATCACAAAGTCCCAAAAATGCAGATGCTAGCATGGATGTGGAGAAAAGGGAACACTTCTACAGTGCTGGTGAGATTGCAAGCTAATACAACCTTTATGGAAAGAAATATGGAGAATTCTCAAAGAACTAAAAGTTGACCTTCCATTTGATTCCCCAAACCCATTACTAGGTACCTACCCAGAAAACAAAAATTGTTTTACCACAAAAACATTTGCACCAGAATGTTTATTGCCAAGTCATGGAAGCAACCCAAATGCCATTCAATGCAGGAATGGATCAACAGATTGTGGTATACGTACACCATTGAATACTATTCAGCTACAAAAAAAAAAAAAAAAAAAAAGATGGAGACTTTACATCTTTGATGTTTAGCTGCATGGAACTGAAAAATATTATTCTTAGTGAAATATGGCAAGAATGGAATAATAAATATCCCATGTATTCAGTACCGATATGAAACCAAGATATAAACAATTACATGCTCATATGAACAATAAAACACAAATATAGTCTTGTATGGGGGCAGGGGAGAAGGGAAAGAGGGAGAAGGATGACTGACAAAAGGAGGGAAAGAATTTGGTAGGATCATCTCACCTACTGGGCACAATGTGAGGGCGCACAGCACGCCCTCTGGGTCAGGGGTTCTTTTACAATCAGAACTTTACCTTGGAAGTGAGAACACTGTAATCTGAAAATTTGTACCCTCATATTAATTTGAAATTAAAAAAGAAGTACCTATGTTATACCATGTATCAAAGTTTCCTTTCTTAATAAGGCTGAATAATATTTCATTACATAGATTTAAAACATTTTGTTTATGGTTGATGGATACTTAGGTTGCTTCTACTTTCGGGCCATTGTGAATAATGCTGCTGTGAACATGGGTGTACAAAATAAGGCTTCAAAACCCTGCTTGTGAAGTGAAAGAAGCCAGTCACAAAATAATATACATTACACATTTCTATTTATATGAATAGTACAGAATAGGTCAATCTATTAGAGACACAAAGTATAGGAGTCCCCACAATACAAACATCTGACTTATGCACAACTCACATTTACAAATGGAGGCTATTACAATTAAAATCCCCACATTACAAACATCTGACTGGCATATGACTCACACTTACAAATGGAGGCTATTACAGGCTACAGGTAAATGTACATACAAATTTGAATAAGAATAAACCTACAGAACTTATCTTGCTCATACATAACCCAGGGACTACCTGTAGATTAGTGGGGAGAAGTTGAGTAGGGAAAAGGGAAAAAATAAAGGGTTAAGTGTTTTATTGGTGGTGATTAAAATGTTCAAAAAGGTGAGATGTGGTAGCTCACACCTATAATCCTACCACTCTAAGAGGTGAAGGAAGGTAGATTGCTTGAGCTCAGGAGTTCGAGACCAGCCTGAGCAAGATCCCATCTCTACTAAAAATAAAAAATAAGAAAAAAAATCTAGCCTGGCCTAGTAGCAGGAACCTATAATCCCAGCTGCTTGGGAGGCTGAGGCAAGAGGATTGCTTAAGTCCAATAGTCCAAGGTTACTATAAGCTAGGCTGATGCCACAGCACTCTACCTAGAGTGACAAAGTGAGACTCCACCTGAACAACAACAACAACAACAACAAAAAACAAAAATAAATTAAATTAAATGTTCAAAAACTGACTTGGTAATGGTTATATACATCTGTAAGTACACTAAAACCTTTGAATTCTATACTTTAAATAGGTAAATGGTATATACCACATGAAGTACATACTTGATTAAAGCTGTTTACGAAAACAGAAATTTTAATTTATCCTATAATTGCAACAACAAAGACAATTGTATTAGGGATTTTTGTTAACTAAATAGATTTTGGCTGCTCTTGTCAACAACAACAACAAAAAAAAAAAACTGTGATGTTATAGACAGATTAATCCATTTCACTATAGTAACCATTTTACTATCCATCTATCTATATATACTATACATCACGTGGTAAACCTCAAATATACACAATAAAAATTTGTTAAAATTACTACATGGTATGTTTAAATTAGTATTTTTAAAAAGAAACTATAGAAATGTTTGTAGCTCACCTTTATAAATAAGAGGTTTATCTTTATCTTCTGTCTTCTCCCTACTAGCCAATTCAAGAAAATCTTCAATCAAGTCCAGAGATATGAGGGACTGGCTAAAAACAAGGCTAAAAAAACAGATTAGTGTTCATGGATTAGAAGATTCACCAAGTAAAGATATCATTTCTTCATAAATTGATCTATAAATTTAACACAATTGTAACCAAAATTGCAGCCAAATTTTTTGTGTAGAAATTAAAAAGATGATTATAAAACTGATACGAGAATGCCTCATACAGAATAGTCAGGATAATTCTGAAAAAGAAAAACAATGTTAGAGGCCTAACTCTACATGATTTCAATGCTTAAAAAGGTATAGTAATCAAGACAATGTAATAGTGAAGGGACGGACACAGATAAATGGAACAGAATAGAGTCCACATGTAGAGCTATACTGTATGATTGATTTTTGACAATAGGGCACAGACAATTCAATAGAAAAAAAGACAGTCTTGTCAACAACAGAATAGGCAAAATTGGATATCCATATGCAACAAAAATTAACTTTGGCCTATACCTCATACTTTATACACAAATTAACTCAAAATGGAACACAAATCTAAATATAAAATGCAAAAACTACAGAATGCCTGGAAGAACACAGAAAAAAATCTTCATATCTTGGGTAAGGCAAACAATTCTTTACATATGACGCAAAAAGTATAATTGATTTTTTAAAAGGTGATAAATTGGACTCCATCAAAATTAAAATCTTTTGCCTTTGCAAAAGATACCGTTTAAAGAACGCAAGAAAAAGTTTTTCCTATTAAAAGTACTTTAGTAATTTGAAAGTACTGTACAACCTCTGCAGGTTTACCACCCAGGGGACTATAAAAAGAACTGGTCAACCTATGGAGGTGGTCAACATAAGGAATTAGGCCTACTGTACCAATACATATGTGCAGTGCATGTTGGCCTATGAAAATTAGGTTAACATGAGGAGACGGTCAATTATATAGGTTCTACTATATATACTCTATTGAATAACACTTTGACATTCCATTTCAACTATGTCATTCCATTTCAACTATCTCTACAAATTCCTGATTCTTGATCTCAGTGGTTTTCTAACTTCTATTTTAGGCATAAAAACTATTTGTTCATAATAATATTTTATTCCATATAAAACATTATGGTATGAACATAAAAATAAAATAAATTACAAAAGAAAGCTGCTTTAGGCATTATGGGAGAAGAAGGAAAAATACCTGTTTCCTCACCTTCTGCTCCATGTCATCAACTTTAAATGGGCTCTGAGAACGTTTACAAACCACTCTGATCTAATCAATCTAATCACTACTTAGTGAGACGTAAATGGACATAATTACCCACTGGAAATGAAAAAAAAAATGTAGGAGGCTTCCTTCTCTACCTTATAAATGGAAGCAAAAGTAGGTAAGTACATAAGAAAATATATACCTGCAGTAAGCATGCTTTGAGTTTTGATTCTGAAAGCTATACTAGAAGAGAAGGAGGTGCTTACAACTCCAGAAGATCTTCAACACATACTGCTAGATATCTTCAGATTTATTATAAATAAAAAGAACAAATGAAGCTATGAAATAACTATTGGACTTACACACATTTTATATTTTCTATTGTATGGCTTGCTGAGCTTTTCACTGTTGGAGGATACTATCTCATAGTTGTGTACTTCTAAAATGCTGGTAAGAACAGGCTACTGGTGCAGGCCTGTACCTTGACCCTTGATCTTTTCTAGAATCACGAACTTCATTGAATTGATTCTTTATGAGCTATAAATTAAGTTTATGATAATCCTTATAAGTAGGAAACTTAACGTCTTAGAAATATGAATTATTTAATGGGAATTAATCTAGAATTTGGGTTACTGTGCTAGAAAGAAGTTGATCTGATTCAGTTAGTAATTAAGGCTGGTTCTGGAAGCCACTGAATTTAGACAAGTCTCACTGTGAAAAAGGTAGAGTTGTTAGGATTGAATATCTAAATATTAATGGTTATCTCTGTTAATCTTTTCTAGTTGCAAATAATGTGAAGTACTACTGTCCTGATTTATGATAGTTTTCATACCTGCATAAACCACTTTGGTTTAATCTATTTTATTAATGATTCACATGGAAATATAAAAGAAATACTTATCAAATTACCACACAAGAAGCTGGGAATAGGTTCAGCGCCTGTAGCTCAAGGGGCTAAGGAGCCAGCCACATACACCAAAACTGGCGGGTTCAAATCCAGCCCAGGCCTGCCAAACAACAATGACAACTACAAACAAAAAATAGCTGGGCATTCTGGCAGGTGCCTGTAGTCCCAGCTACTTGGGAGGCTGAGGCAAGAGAATCGCTTAAGCCCAGGAGTTGGAAGTTGCTGTGAGCTGTGATGCCACCCAGGGCAACAGCTTGAGGCTCTGTCTCAAAAAAAAAAAAAGCTGGGAATAAAGATTCAATCAAAATCCAACATCTACATGACAAACAAGTCAGAAGGGCTGGGCTGAAATCAGTGGTGTACTAAAGTTGGCTGTAACTACCTTGAAGTAGAAAACCTGATTCTTAACATCTCTTTTTTTTTTTTTTTTTTGCTTAACATCTCTTTTATGTAAAGCTGGTAGCTCTAAATTGGCTATGGTGGACATCTTTATATGATGGAAATAGCAAATGCTAAAAATCAGGGTGTTTCTTTTTTTATGTGCTTGCTGCTTCTTTTTATTATTGTGTGGAGGAGAACCAGTTGTTAAACATTTAATATCATATAATTGGCTAAAATCACTAGAATATATTTATCTCTTCCTCTCTGAAATATCAAGTTTTCATATGAGTTGTACAAATAGAGAATGGGAGATCTGATTTGACAGCAGTTCTTCTAAAATAAAAGATTCTTCGTTGACCAAGTTCAATATGGACCACTAGTGCTATTTAGATGTTGACAAAACACCTCTATTTTGGACAGCATGAATGAAAAAGTACAGGGTTCAGAATCAAACTCTATGTTAATAAGAACTCAGTTTCTTAAGATGGGTGCTAAAAAACAAACAAAAAAAGAGAAGTATATTCATGACCATGTGATCAGGACTGAAATTATGGCATGCAAACACCGGACCAAGGATATGAGAAGGAAAGGCTGAAAGTCACAAGAGAGATGAATGCAATTGTCTGAAATGAACTTAAATAGTAGTCATGGTATCTGAAACTACTCTAAAATGCATCACAGAAATGAGATGGCTGAATAGAGGGATGGAGCGTTAAACAGATACCTATATGATAAAGTATACTAAAATGTTAAATATAAGTGATGGGTATATATATGTATATGCTATAAAATTCTTTCTGCTTTTTGGTATGTTTAAAAATTTCCATACTAAAATGTTAAACAAAGAATAGCACTAATAAAAATTCTAGAAATGCATATTTTTATAGTGTTAAGACTGATAACATCTATCTGTTCAGCTAATATAAAAAAAAGATTAAGATTAAAAAAAATAGTACATACGTTGTACTTTAGACCAAAGGCGAGACATCTAGAGGAGTAGTGTCTAAGCTAAAGATAAGGATACATATTCTAACAAAGTGAGGTATTCACTGTAGGTAGCATTCTGAGATGGCAAATATTCTATTATAGGAGAGGTATACATCTATACTGTACGTGGTAAAAGAAATTGCTGCCCTGGGCAGGAAACTAAAAGAAAATTAAAATCCTTCCACTGTTTTAAAATTATTACATAGCAGTCAAATAAAAAGTAATTTTAGTTCTTTCTTAAACTGTATTTCAGAATATTACAGAGGTACAA
Organism: Nycticebus coucang; assembly: GCF_027406575.1. Classification (NCBI taxonomy): domain Eukaryota; kingdom Metazoa; phylum Chordata; class Mammalia; order Primates; family Lorisidae; genus Nycticebus; species Nycticebus coucang. Next base: position 88,696,675 of record NC_069804.1, read on the forward strand.
ATGTTTTGGTTAGAGAAATTTCTCTTATAGCATTTCAAAGTTATAAGCATGTATACCACCAAGATAGTGTGCACTGTACCCGTTAGGTGTGAATTTCTCCATCCTCTCCTACTTACGTAATTTTTGATGAGAGTTATTTCCATATGTGCACCCAAGTATTTAACAAAGAGTTCCAATTTAATGAGTACATGTGATGTTTGTTTTTCCATTCTTGTGAATATTTCACTTAGAAGAATGATCTTCAATTTTGCCCAGGTTGTTAAAAGATATTTGTTCCATCCATTTTATGGTTGAGTAGTACTCCATGGTATACATATACCATATTTTATTAACTTAGTCACAAATTGATGAGTATCTGGCTTGTTCCCATATCTTTGCAAATGTGAATTGTGTTGTTATAAACATTTGAATGCAGGTGTCTTTAAAAAAAAAAAAAAAAGTCTTTTTTTTCCCCTTTGGGTAAATACCGAGTAGTAGGATTGGTATATTAAATGGCAGGTCTACTTTTAGTTCTTTGAGGTATCTATACTACTTCCCATACAGGTTGTACTAGTATGCAGTCCCACCAAAAGAGTATTGAGTGTTCCTTTCTCTCCATATCCATGCCAACATGTGCAATGTTGGGACTTTCGATAAAAGCCATTCTCAATAAAGTTAAAAGGTATCTATCTAGGGGCGGCGCCTGTGGCTCAGTGAGTAGGGCGCTGGCCCCATATGCCGAGGGTGGCGGGTTCAAACCCAGCCCCAGCCAAACTGCAACAAAAAAATAGCCGGGCGTTGTGGCGGGCGCCTGTAGTCCCAGCTACTCAGGAGGCTGAGGCAAGAGAATCGCGTAAGCCGAAGAGTTAGAGGTTGCTGTGAGCCGTGTGACGCCACGGCACTCTACCGAGGGCGGTGCAGTGAGACTCTGTCTCTACAAAAAAAAAAAAAAAAAGGTATCTATCTCATTGTGGTTTTGATTTGCATTTCCCTGACAATTAGAGATGTTGAGCACTTTTCAAATGTTTGTTGGCCATTGTCTATCTTCTTATGAAAAGTTTCTGTTCGTATCTTTTGCCCACTTTTTAATGCGGTTGTTTTTTCTTGCTGACTAGTTTGAGTTGTTTGTAGATTCTCATTATCAGCACTTTATGGGATGCATAGCATGCAAAGTATTTTTTCCCATTTTGTAGGTTGGCTATTTGCGCTAATTGTTTCCTTAGATATGCAGAAGCTTTTTAACTTTATCAAATCCCATTAATTTATTTTTGTTGTTGCTGTGATTGCTTTTGAAGTCTTCTTCATAAATTCTTTCCTTGGGCTGATGTCTATAAGAATTTTTACAGCTTTTTCTTCTATAATTCTTATAGTTTTATGTATTTGGCTTAGGTCTGTTATCCATGAGTTAATTTACATGAATGATGAGAGGTGTAGATCCAGTTTCAGTTGTTTACATGTGGCTATCCAATTTTCCCAGCAACACTTTTTGAATAGGGATTCTTTCCCCCAATGTATCATTTTGTCTACTTTGTCAAAGATCAGATGGCAACATAAGAATGGATTTAAATCTGGGTCCTCTGTTTCTATGCACTGGTCTATGTCTCTGTTCTTGTGCACACACCATGCTGTTTCGATTACTATAGCCTTGTAGAATAGCTTGAAGTTTGGTAAATTAATTACTTCCCATTTGTTATTTTTGCTTAAGGCTGCTTTCAGTATACAAGGTCTTTTCTGGTTCCATGTGAATTATTTTTTCTATATCAGCAAAAAATAATAGTTTTTTGTTTGTTTGTTTTTTTAGAGTCTTACGTTATCACCCTCGGTAGAGTGCTGTGGCGTCACATAGCTCACAGCAACCTCCAACTCCTGGGCTCAGGCAATTCTCTTGCCTCAGGCTTCTGAGTAGCCAGGACTACAGATGCCTGCCACAATGCCTGGCTAAAATAATGGTATTTTAATGGGGATTGCACTGAATGTGTAGATTGCTTTGAGTCCTATGGACATTTTAACAATGATGATTATACTGATCCAAGAGCATGATGTAGTTTTTCATTTGTTTACATCGTCTATGATTTCTTTCCTAAGTGACCATATTTCTCCCATATGGATATCTTTTACATCCTTGGTTAAATATGTTCCTAGGTATTTTATTTTCTTTGTAACTCTTATGAAAGGTATTGAGTCTTTCATTTGATTCTCAGCTTGACAGTTGTTGCCATACAACTGATTTGTATACATTAACTTTTTAATCTCTAAGACTCGTTGAATTTATTTATCAATTCTAAGAGACTCTTGGCAGGATATTTGGGATTTCTAGATATAAGATCATCTAATCAGCCAACAGTGATAATTTCACCTTTTCTTTCCTCATTTGGACACCCTTGATTTTCTTCCTTTGTCTGACTGCTCTGGTGAGGACTTCTAGCACTATGTTGAAGTGGTGAAAGTGGGCAACCTTGTCTGGTTCCAGATCTAGGTGAAAATGCTTTCAGTTTTTCCCCATTTAGTATTACTTCGACTGTGGGATCCATATACTACGTATGACTTTTATAATTTTGAGATAAGTCCTATCTATGCCATTTTGTTAAGTGTTCTTATCACAGAAGGGTGCTGAATTTTGTCAAATGCTTTTTCTGCGTCTATTGAGAGGATCCTATGTTCTTTGTTTTTACTTCTATGTATGTGGTGAATTACATTTATAGATTTGTGTATTTTGAAACATCTTTGCATCCTGGGATGAAGCCCTCTTGGTTGTGGTGATTTGTTTTTCTTTTATGTGCAGCTGATTTCAGTTTGTTAGGACTTTATAGAGAATGTCTGCACCTATACCATAAGATTCATTGGTCTAGGGCAGCGCCTGTGGCTCAGTTGGTAAGACACGGGCCCCATATACCGAGGGTGGTGGGTTCAAACCTGGCCCCGGCTGAACTGCAACCAAAAAATAGCTGGGCGTTGTGGCGGGCACCTGTAGTCCCAGCTACTTGGGAGGTTGAGGCAAGAGAATCGCTTAAGCCCAGGAATTGGAGGTTGCTGTGAGCTGTGTGATGCCATGGCACTCTACCGAGGGCTATAAAGTGAGACTCTGTCTCTACAAAAAAAAAAAGAAAAAGATTCATTGGTCTAGTTTTCTTTTTCATTGAATCCTTTCCTAGCTTTGGTATCAAGGTGATATTGGCTTTATAAAATGTGGTGGAGAGTAGTCCTTCCTTCTTGATGTTATGGAATAATTTCTGCAGAATAGGTACCAGTTCTTCTTTGTAGGTCTGGTAAAACTTAGGTGCAAAACCATGTGGTCAAGGACTTGATTTTGTTGGAATATTTTTTTTTTTTTTATTGCTGGTTCAATTTTCATACTTAGTATTGGTCTGTTCAAGAATTGTTTGAAAAAAAAAATAAAGAATTCTGTTTGTTCCTAATTCAGCCTAAGGAGGCTGAGTGTTTCTGAGAATATGTCCATTTCCTTCACATTTTCAAGTTTATGTAACCAGAGATTTTTTATAAATTTGTTGAGACATGTTTTGTGGCCTAGAATGTGATCAATCTTAGAGAATGATCTAAGAGCTGATGAGAAGAATGTACATTCAGTACTTTTGGGGTAGAATGTTCTGTAAATGTCTGTTAGGCCCATTTTTTCTAGAGTTCTATTTAAGTTCCTTATATCTTTATTTTCTGTTTGGAGGATCTGTCCTGTTCTGTTAGATGGGTGTTAAAGTTACTGGCTATTATTTTCCATCCCTTCACTTTGAGTCTGAATGAGTCTGTGAGTTAGATGTGTTTCCTGCAGATAGTGGACACTTGGAATGTATTTCTTATTCATTCAGCAAGACTTTGTCTGTTAAGCAGGTCATTCACATGTATTGAACAAACTGGTTAAGTGGGGTAGACTTCTGTTCTTCCTGTTGAGTAGAACTTTACTGTTTTGTTTTACCTCTTGAGTCATGGTAACTGGGCATTGACCTTTCAGGCTTATGGAGGTTTCCACACTGGTGGGTGTCCATTATACTGATCCACATGTAGCACAGGTCTAAATCCTTCTTGCTGGGCAGGTCTCAACTTGGCAAATTTCCTCAGTGTTTGCTTGTGTAGAAAAGACTTAATTTCTCCACCCAATGTGAAACTTATTTTTTAGGATACTAAATTTGAGACTGGTTATTGTTTTTTTTTTTTTTTTTTTTCCCTTGCAGTTTTTGGCCAGGGCTGGGCTTGAACCCACTACCTCTGGCATATGGGGCCGGTGCCCTACTCCTTTGAGCCACAGTTACCGCCAGAGACTGGCTATTGTTTTAAGAGGACCAAAGATGAAGAACTATTCCCTACTGGCTTATAAGGTATCTGCTGAGAAGTCTGTTGTTATTCTTATGGGTTTTCCCTCGTAGGTCAGTTGCTTACATCTAGCTGTGTGTACAATTTTCTTTTCCATTTTGACTTTGGCCAGATTGAATACTATGGGTCACAGAGATATCCTATTGGCTATGAATCTTCCTGAAGGTCAGTGATCATCTTATATCTGAATGTCTGGATCTCTAGCAATACTGGGGAAGTTTTTCACAATAAGTCCATCAAATAGATTTTCCATGCTTATGGTACTTCCTTCTTCTCCCTCAGGAACACCTACAATTTGGGTATTCGTTCACTTTGCATAGTTCCATATCTCAAAATGATTGCTCTGCCCTTATTATTTTCTTCTGTATCTCATTAAATGAACGGGTTAGCTAGAGAGCATTGAGTTCAAGCTTGGAGATTCTTTCTTATCCTTGGTATAATATGTTGCTGAAACTTTCTGCTGTGTTATGAAATTACCTGAATGACTCTTTCATTTCTTTACATTCTAGTATACTCTTCTGGATTTTATCATGCCCTTTGGTGACTTTTTCATTAATTTCCTGAAATATTTTGGGGGCTTCTTTTTGTTGGGTTTCACCTTTCTCTTCAATTCCATTCATTTCATTTGCAATCCATATTCTGAATTCTATTTCTGTCATTTCAACAATTTCCTGCTAGTTGCAGTTCACTGCTTTAGCTCTGTTGTGATCCCTTCAGGGTGTTAATCTGTTTTGATTTTTCATGTTGTCAGGGTTCTTTTGTTGGTTTTATCTAACCTGAAACCTCTTTTCTCAGCTCCAGTTGAATAGGTTTGTAAGAATCTTGCTTCTTGCTGGGAACTCTTCTGATAGTTGAAGGATGTTGAAGTTGGAAGCCAGATGAGACCGTCTTCACTAAGGCTGGTATTGTGGGGATTGCTCTACCCAGAGTCTCCACAAAAAGGTAACCATAGCACCTGGGTAATGTTACAAGCATCCCTGATTGTGGGCATTTATTCAAATCAGGTCACAGTATGCTGGCACAATGAGGCTGAGGGGTGGGGCTGGGGGTTTCTGGCAGGATGTTGGACCTTAGAGCAGGTCTTCCAGCCCTGCTTTGGTTGTGGAGGCTCTAAGGAGGGGTATTAAGGTCTGGGTGAAGAACTGGAGCCTTGGGGATAGTGTCTCAGGCCTGGCAAAAGTTGTAGAGGAACAAGAGTAGAGACTAAGGCTCCAGCATAAGAGCATCAGAGCAGGGACAGGCAGGGGGGAGCCGTAAGCAGAACCTCCTAGTTGAACCTGTGAATCAAAAGTATGACTGTGCAGATGGTGAGCTAATCTGATCTGGAGGGCAGGGTTAGGGCCAAATTGGAAGAGGGTAGTTGAGGCCTTGAAGGTAGAGTCATGGTAAGCAAGCAGCAGATTGCTCCACTGGTACTGGCATCATGAGAACGCCAGTTCAAGAGTACATAGGCTCTCCACACCTCACTTTGGAACCACTGAGGCAGTCACTGCAGACATCTCTGGTATGAGCCTGCAGTGACTGCCTCAGTGGTTCCAAAGTGAGGTGTGGAGAGCCTATGTACTCTTGAACTGGCGTTCCCAAGTGTGGGAACTTCCAGTGCTGGAGTAGAGGCAGAAGCAAAACCCCTGATCAGGATCTCTGAGACAGAAGTAGGGCCATGCAGATCTGACCTGGAGGGCAGTATCATTGCTAAGCAGCCAGGAGACAGTCAGGTCAGAGGGTAGAGTCTTGGCCAAACAAGCATCAGGCTGCTCCACAGGCACGGGCATCCTGAAAATATCAGGTCAGGTGGGCTAAAATTATCTCTAATGGCTCAAGGAGTGCCGAGCTCTCCCTGCTCCTCTCAAGGAATGCTAAAACTGCCCACTCAGAACTTCAGGGGTTGGAGCCTGCTACACCCCAGCATGATAGCCTCTGAGCTGGGACTGAGGTGGAACCAAAAGAAAAGTCTCTGTGGAGAGCCCTTGAGCCAGAAGCAGTTGTCAGCTGTGCATATGGCAGGCCTAACTGTGCTGGAAGGTGGGAGGCAGGGCCAAGTAGGCAGAAGGCTGCTTGTACCTGGAGAGCAGATTCACTGCGTAAGCAACAGGCTATCTCTCAGGCACATGGGTCCTGCAAATGCCAGGTCTGACACACAGAGGTCACAGCTCTCCATGACCCACCAAAGACTTATGGAAGCAGACGCTTGGAACTTCTCAGGTCTGAGACTGCTGAATCCAGTCAATTCCCATGCCCAGGTCCTACTGCAGTCTATGTGTGAAGGCCTGGCTTCAAGTTTCACGGAAACTACAAGTCAGTCCGCTCTCTCCCCTGCCCAGTATAGACTGGGTGTGGTACACCTGAGAGTTCAGGATGGATTTAACTATTGTCTAACTTTCACAGCACCTGTTGTCTAGTACAATGGCTCTACATGGACTTTAGGCAGGACCTGTTTTGAGCAGGTGTAAGGTCTTTGGAGGTGGTGAGAGCCATCTTGCAGTTCAGTCCATACTATGCCAGAAAGGCAATCACGGCACTCCCACATTCTTGTCTGATTGTTACCCTGGTGCTTTCTGATCTTGTTATATATATCACCCCATCACTTGTTTTCCTACACTCAGAGTCTCATGTTGCTTTTCTGCGATTTCACAATGCTGCCTCTAGTCTGCCATTTTTCCCCCTCTCCACAAAAAAATTAATTTTATTTATTTATTTACTCTGTCTCATTTTGTCACCCTCGGTAGAGTACCATAGCATCACAGCTCACAGCAACCTCCAACTCTTTGAGCTTAAGCAATTCTCTTGCCTCAGCCTCCCAAGTATCTGGGACTGCAGGTGCCCACCACAACATCTGACTTTGTTGTTGTTGTTGCAGCTGTTATAGCTGTTTTAGCTGGCCGGGGCTGGGTTCGAACCCACCAGCCTCGGTATACGAGGCCAGCACCCTACCCACTGAGCAACAGGTGCAGCCCCCCAAAAAATTAATTTTAAATCACAGAAGTAAAAAAATTAATTTTAAATCACAGATAGCAAAAAAAAGTTTATATATAATAATAATAATCTTTTCTGACCTTTCAGGAACTCTGAACTCAAATATCCATTTCCTACATGACATTTCTCAAGATACCTAACAGACCTCTCAGACTCAACATATAAGGTCTGACAATTAAGTTTATCAACTCATCCTAGAAACACTGCTACATACTTGTCACTGAGTATCATTACAGTCACTTTCAAATTACTGCCCTTGGGAAGCTATGTACTAATACCTCACCTATTCCACCCTTAAAAGCAATTTTGGAACTTTATTTTGTGAATGGCTATCAAAGCTGTCATTATATTATCCTTCATGTCCTGAATGTGATCAAAATGTCTTCCTTTCAATATTTCCTTTGTATTTGGGTAAAGTAAAAAGTCATTGGGGACCAGATCGGGTGAGTAGGGAGGGTGTTTTGATATAGTTACTTGTTTATTGGCTAAAAACTTCCTCATAGTATAGTGTGAGCTAGTGCACTGTTGTGATATAAGAGCCATGAGTTGTTGGCCAAGATTTTCAGTTAAGATTTTCCTGTTTTTCTATTGATGTTTACTTGTTCTATTATGCTTCACACAGTCAGCTGATGATTTTAATACATAATTCAACAAATTTTTGCAATGTTTTCATCAGTTCCAATTGTTATTGGCCACCCTGACCTCTCTTCATCAGTGACACTTTCTCTCCTTCAGAAAACCATTTAAACCAATTGTACACTATCATTTCCTCATGGCATTATCCTCATAAACTTGGACTAAAATATCCCTGATTTCACTTCCACTTTTGCCAAGTTTAACAAGAAATGTCATGTTTGTTCATTGTTCTAATTCAAGTTCCAACATTCTCCCCAAGGCATACGAAAACACACAACAACAATAATGAACTCTACTCAGCAAGACACTGCCAAATATCAACATGAACACAGCTGTGAGACAATGATACGCTGATATGCCAAGGTTATGAAATCTAACCTAGCCATTTGTATAGTGATGCCAATGTAACCACATAGTGGTAAGTTAGCAAACTTAACTGTCAGACCTCATATCCAGAGGAGAAATCTTTTATTTCCTCTAACAAACTATGTTCTCCCCTAATATTTCCCATTATAGTAAGTAACTTCATAATCTACCATCTACTGAAACTGAAAGCCTAGGAGACATGCTTTGACTACTCTCTCCTTCTTACTGGCCTATATTGAATCTATCAAATTCTATTATTTCTACTCCCCAAAATACCCTTTATCTCTACTACTACTACTGTATTTATTCTAAGACAACATCATCCCTTACCTGAATGACTTGGTTTTGTATAAATAAACTGGTAATATATAACCAAAATAACTTTTAGTGAGCACTTACTAAATGCCAGGTATAGTGGTTAATAAAAAGGAATAAAACAGGTTGTATCTTCAAACAGCTTACTGTCCAAAGGAAAGACATATAAATAGGTACATTATAGGGCGGCGCCTGTGGCTCAAAGGAGTATGGCGCTGGCCCCATATGCCAGAGGTGGTGGGTTCAAACCCAGCCCCAGCCAAAAACTGCAAAAAGAAAAAAAAATAGGTACATTATTATGAGTTAAGAGTACAGTAGAGGTATATTAAAAGAAGGTACCTGCATATAACAGAAGGTTTGCCTCTTTCCAGGAAAGTTACAGAAATCAAGTTTGTTTTTCTTATTTTTATTTATTGACTGATTGAGACAGAGTCTTACTTTGTCACCTACAGTAGAGTGCCATGGTGTCATAGCTCACAGTAACCTCAGACTCCTGGGGTCAAGTGATTCTCTTGCCTTAGCCTTACAAGTAGCTGGGACTACAGGCGCCTGCCACAAGGCCTGGCTATTTTTAGAGGTGGAATCTCACTCTAGCTCAGGCTGGTCTCGAACTTATGAACTCAGACAATCCACCTGCCTCAGCCTCCCAAAGCGCTGGGGCAAGTTTGATTTTTTTAAAGATAAAAGATTTATTTTACTTTAGCCTTATATTAAATTATTAAGACTATCACAGATATGTTTTTAAAATATTTTATAATCAGTTGTTGAGAACTTGCAATACCCTAGACAACATGCTTGATTCAAAAGCTTAAATATGTTTTCAGAATAGTAATTTTAAGGGTGAAACTGAACAAAGCGATGCGGAGAAGGGAATGGTGGCACCTATGTTAGGAATAAAACAAACAGGAACAAAAAGGAAAGGAAAATTGATAAAGATTAATCAAACAGGTGAAATAAAGTCTCAGATATACATGAGATTTGGGGATTAAAAGATCACTAGTCATTTTAAGAGGGAAAAATCTCAGTTAAGTAACAGGGCAGAGCCATACTACATGGACTAAGACATAATTTTAAATATGGCAACACAGAGCTCAATAAAGGCTCAATTCAAGGAAATAAGCTCAAGGTTCAATAGCTAAAAGCAGAAAATAGGACTGAAGAAATAACCTGAATATGCAGTCACAACCAATGGCTTACAAGAAAGATAGTTGTTTGTAATAGCCTAGTGCTATATTAACCAAAGAAAATACATCTTTAGAAAGAAAGAAAACATCTGATCAAATAAATTGTTTAACAATTAATCAACAGAAATGATCTCAAAAGGTTCATTTATATAATAAATATAGGAAAGCACTTACACTTTATCCCCAATTTCCTCTGCCATTCGAAGAATTTCAAAGAGAAGTACCATTTTTCCAGAATGCTCTAAAACCTCAGCATCAGCATCTGTAACAAAATCTTTGTACCAGTCTGGAGCTGGGCTGCTTGGATTAGAAGAGGAAGTAGTTTTACCTAAATAAAATAAAAGGAATATAAGTAAGTAGTTAAGTCAAGAAAGAAAATGAAAGAGAAAGAGATCAACCCAAAGAGAGTAAGAAAGAAAGAGACTGATGGAGTGTTGAGAAAGGGAAGAAGAAAAGAGATAAGCAGGAATATATGCATGTAGCCACTCCCAGAGAGACCCAGAGAGAAAGTTCTAGAAAGAAAGACAGGAAGTAGGAGAAAAGTGCGAAAGAAAGATAGGAAGGGTGGTAATAAATGCCAAGTAAGAGAGCAAGGAAGATAGGAAGTATGAGAGAACATAAGTGTGAGAGGCAAACTCTGGAGCAGGGGTGGAGAGTTGGGAAAGACAGAAACCCCAAGTGATAGAAAACCCTCCCAGCCCGTCAGAGAGTAAAGCCCCCTCAAATATATCCCAAAAGATAGGAATCAACAAAGACAGAGAGACTCAGACATTATGAGAGAAAAGACCTTAGAAGACCTAGTAGGATTCTGGAAAACCTATATAAAAACTGACCCCAGAACTGCCATACGTGTTAAATGATTTCATCATTACATATTTTCCCCACAAACTAAGTATGTGGTATCACCTAATCTATTAAAATATTTAAACATAGTTTTACTTAAAATAAGGAATAAACATGTTTAACCTATTTATATACATTCTCAATTGATTTTTAATGCCAAGCCCTTTACTTCTTTCCAAAGTTTTTTTTTTTTTTTTTGGGACAAAGTGCCACTCTGTTGCCCAGGCTAGAGTGCCTTGGTACCAGCCTAGCTCACAGCAACCTCTAACTCCTGGGTTTAAGCAATCTTCCTGCAACAGCCTCCCAAGCAGCTAGGACTATAGGCACCTACCGGAAAGCCTGGCTAATTATTTGTATTTTTAGTAGAGATGGAGTCTCACTCTTGCTTAGGCTGGTCTCAAACTTCTGAGTTCAGTGATCCTCCCACCTATTCCTCCCAGAGTGGAAGGATTACAGGTAGGAGCCACCATGCCTGGCCCATTTTAAATTTTTATATATTTTTGCTATAAAATTTTTAAATACTCAGGAAAGTATAAGCAGAACACTACACAAGTTTTGAGATACACAAAAATTAAGAAACATAAAATCACTTTATATTTTCTCAAAATAACTGCTACAACATTCTAAGCATTTTCATATTCTTGTAAACCATTTTTGAAAACATTCATTTTCTTCACATGCTGTAAGCTCACTTTTATAGGTGTGAACAGCTTCTTCGAGGCTGGAGAACTTTCTGCACATGTGAATGTTTTACTGTATAAGGAACAGGAAATAACCACAAAGGGCCAGATCAACTGTAGGGTGGATGAATCATAAGCTGGATGGTGATATTGGCTATGTGAGCAGATGAATTTTCATGGTGTAATACAGTAGCCCACAATCCTGTCCTTAGGGGACATTCTTAATCCAGAAACTGTTGGTAGGCATACTGTTGTGTCCTACTGAGCAGTAACAGTCCTTTGTTCCTCCAGAGGAATGGTTGTAATATGAATGCTTTTGAAGAAAAAGTTGCCAGCATTTTCTTTCTGACACTTTGGGGCCACTTCACTTTTGTTGTTGGATTTTCATAGGAGAAAAAATCCATACTAACACTTATTCTCTGCACCAAACTGGTAAATCCAGGTTTTATCACCATTAGTAATGTCTAAAATGTGTCTAGATTTGCCTCTACCAAATGTGACCAGCATTTCATCACAACATTCAACACAGATAGGCCGGGCATGGTGGGTCATGCATATAATCCTAGCACACTGGGAGGCTGAGGCGGGTGGACTGCCTGAGCTTACAGGTTTGAGACCAGCCTGAGTCTGGTAAGACCTTGTCTCTAAAAATAGTCGGGTGTTACGGCAGGCACCTGTAGTCCCAGCTACTTGGGAGGGTGAGGCAAGAGAATCACCTGAGCCCAAGAGTTTGAGGTTGCTGTGAGCTATGATGCCACAGCACTCTACCAAGGGCAACAAAGTAAGACCGTGTCAAAAAAAAAGAAAGAAAAAAAAAGAAATTCAACACAGATGCTAAGTGAGGCACCCATTGGGATGAAACTTTCCTGACTCAAAGGTAATCGTACAGGATTTTGGACACTGCCAGTGATCTAATATGCGCTGATGCTTCGATGTCCTTAAATGTCACTCAATTGTTTTTGTGAACCATTTCTTCCACGGCAGCAATGTTTTCCTCAGTCACTGTGGTTAATAGATGCCCACTCCTATCCTCAGTTTTTAGTGGTTTAGCCTTCTAAATTCTTAAAATCACTGTAAAATTGTTGTACAGGAAGGGTAAGGTCCCTAAAAGCTTCTTTCAAATGCTAAATGCTTTTAGACCAGTTTAACACACTTTTCAAATCATAGGAAATCATCATGCGAAAGGGCTTTCTTCCCAGTTCCACAGTTGACACTGACTGTGTGTCGCATAAACGGAAGCCCTTCTGCCAGCAACATCAATAAGCCAAGCAAGTTGAAACTTGCATGGTCAATCAGAAAGGATGCCTCTGCATTTCTTGGAAGTGAAATAATCAACCATAACACAGTCTGTCTCAAAACTTTTGTAGTGACCTTCATATAGAATATAATGAATAGCCATGCTTCCACATCCCATCTTTATCAAATTTTAACAGTGTTAAATCTTCTTCTGATACAGCTGAAACCTAATATGTGACTTATCCAATCTCATTCTCTCTTCCCTTTTTCCTTTCCAATAGATAACTAAGCCCTTAAATTCTATATTTACTATTTCATAGCATGTCTTCATATTTGTACTACATGTGGATCCCTAAACAGTATATGATCTTTGTATGTTTTAAAACCATATATAAATGGTAACACATTATTTGTATCATCCTGCAAATAATTCACTCAATGTAGTTTTTTACTCAAAGTGAGACTTATTCATGCTTGTCATGGAGCTCCTATTCAATCATTCTAACTGCCATTTAGCATTACACTTCATGAATAACATGCCATTATTTATTAGTTCTCCTATTCATTATATCTATATTGTTGCTTATTTATGGCTACTATGAAATATCTGCAATAAACATTCAATGCTGTTGAATTATATTTTTCTTGAATACTGCCCATTTTATCAAAGTTTAAAATTTTCTGGCACAAAGTTATACAACGGATTTTTCAAATGTCACTTTAGACATACTTTTTTATAGTCTTTATCCAATAGCTTTATTATTCAAAGTTTGTAAGACTTTAATCACACTATTTGTTCTGTGTGCAAACTTTCCTCAGGTTGACTAGAATGTTTCTGATAAACTAAGCTATGAGATATATAAAATTCACCTATGTAAATGATTTGTGTTTGACTACATGCCACTAAAATGAAACAAAAACCCTATATAAGAGATCAAAGCTTTGTCTTCTGAAATTCACAGCCTTCCCTGTATGCTTTCAGACTCAAAACATGTTTAAATTTTACTATACTCTGCCTCAGTGCTTTCCAACTCTTTCATATTATGGAGTATATTAAAAATGGTAGTACTTACATAGCACACTAGGAAAAACTGAAGAGGCTACTTATTTCTAGAGGTGACCCAACTGTCTCAAACCCTACCTGTACTTCCAAGTGATGAATGGGTCAATACCTCAGTATAATTTTATATAACCCTTTAGTTGCATAGGAATATGCACATGATTGGTCTACTCTTTGTTTCTCTTTAACCACAAGCTATGACAAAAAATTTCAATACCGGTGTTTTAAGAAAATTATGCCCATAATTTTAGGACACATAAACTTTATCTTTAGTGATGAGATGACAGACTAAGGAATTTAAATGGAAAAGGAAAATTGGGGGGGGTGTCAAAGGAAGAGATAACAGGAGCTTCCCATTACCTTAAACAATAACCATTTATTTACTAGTCTGATAAAAAGTATTCTTCATATCTAATTGGAAGATTAACACAGATAGTAAACTGCCTTTCTGGAGTAGCAGAAGAAAAGAAGAAAGAGAACAATTTTGCAGTTTAATTTTTACTATTTCCCTGATTTCTTCGAGTTGCCAGGGTCTGTGGTTAGGCTGCCATCTGTAAATTATACGGAGGTACTGAAGAGAAAAATTTTTAAAAAAGATTCATCAAGTTACTTCAGCTACAGGCCTTAGATGAGCCAAGCTTGCTTGATCACAAGATCACAGTTAACTGGCCCCCATATCTCTTCACCTTACAGACAACTGCTTTGTTCTAAAACTCCCAAAAGCCAAATATTCAGAGCCATTACATTGTTCTTGCTTCAGATATTTGAAATTTCAAATATTCAGATATTTCTCCTTAGCTTTTAAAATCTGAAACACACAGGCTGCAGTAGAAGGATACAGTCTCAACACTAACACTTTAACTTATATGAGTATATGGGAAAAAACAAATAACCAGAGAGTTCAATCTAAGACTTTAGCTTTCATGTAGAAGACAGAAAAAGGAAGCAAAAGAGGTGATGCAAACTGTATGCTATATAGGGGAAAACTAAAATAGACAATTATAGATCATGAAGAATTAACAAAGCAAAAACATTAAATAATTAAAATTAGTTTTGCTGTATTACTCAATGACACCTGACTACCTGAAAGGCTTCCAGTCATTCCCACATAATTAATTGAAAATAACACGATAACTTTGAAATTAGACATATCTAGGTCTGGATTCCATTTCTATCATCCATTCATAAACTAAAGATATCAGTTACATTGCAAAATTATTGAAGAATTTAGTTAGCTAACATAGAGATACAAAATAATAGAGTTTAGATACATACATGCAAATAAACATTAGTTTATCTTTTTCTCCTTTTCTCACAAGTACTAGAAAGTGCAGAGTGGCTTACCTACAATTAAACATTCATCAGATATTTGTTGTAATTATGTGTACCTGATTATCCTAGATTTTTACCAATCGAGTAAAGATTCTTTGAACCAACTAGTGAGGATAATAAGTAACTGAAAAATGCACGAATAATATGACATCTTATAAATCAATGTTTCATGATAAAGGCAAAATTCATCAGACTCACTTTCTTCCAGCTTTAAAGAAACAGAAGGGTTGTTTCCTGTATCATCCACATTTCCTTCACCACCTCCTCGAGATCTTGAATTCCAGACTTTAATCACTTCAACATCATTGTCACTGCCACTATCACTTGAGCTACTATCTTTTTTCCCCCTTTTCCCCTTTGTTTTCTTCTTTCTAAAAAAAAAAAAAAAACTCACATTCAGATTGTCAGCAGAAAATAGTAAAGATACAAATGCCAATTATCAGAGGACAAGCAGCAAGTAAGGATTTTAAATTTGTCAATTCAGAACACAAAAAGTACTCAATTTACTTTGTATAATCATCGGAGCTTAAACTCATGGAGGTTTCATCAGAATCTGAGGCTATAAATTCATCCATACTGTCTTCATCAAAATATCCCTAGAGAAAAAAAAAAGTTAATAGTTATTTCAATTTAAATTAAGTGATTTTTCTTTTTTTCTTTAAAGAATATGTTAATTGACATGAGATGAGGAAGAACTAAGGAACATTAGAAGAGACAAAACATACATGAAAGCATATGACATCTAAATGCAATGAAAGGTCCTGAATTGGATCAGGATAAAGAAATAGTACATAAGTACAAATACCTGAAATCTAAATAAAGTATGTTATTTAGTTAGTAGTATTGTCCCTAAGTTAATTTCTTAGTTTGCATAATTTTTCTATGGTTATACAAGATGTTAACATTAGGGGAAACTGGGCCAAAGATATATGATTCATTATGTATCTCTCAATAGTTCTCTCAACTATTTCTTTTTTTTTTTTCCTGAGACAGAGTCTCATTATGTTGCCCTCAGTAGAGTGCAGTGGTGTTACAGCTCACAGCAACCTCAAACTCTTAGGCTTAAGCAATTATCCTGCCTCAGCCTCCCAAGTAGCTGGGACTACAGGCACCCGCCATAATGCCAGGCTATTTTTTGGGTAGAGTTGTCATTGTCCTTTAGCAGGCCAAGGCTGGACTCGAACCCACCAGTCTTGGTGTATGTGGCTGGCACCCTACTCAGTGAGCTACAGGCGCCAAGCCTCTCTCAACTATTTCTACAACTTATCTGTAAGTATAAAATTATCTCAAAATAAAAAGTTTTTCAAAATGAGCTCAATAAAAGATTAACATTAAACACTCCTTCCACAATCATAATGAACATAAGACATATAAAAATTAAACAGAAATGAGGGATTAAATTAATGTACAATGAAGCAATAGACATTTTGAATATATGGTAAATCTATATATTAGCCTTACTCCTAATATTATACTGCTTCCAATAAATAACCTTTAAATAATTTTAGGATACAAGATTTACCTTATTTTCTTTGCTAATATAGTCCAGCTGCAAACACCAAGGATGAGTCCATATTCTACTTAACATCTGAAAATCTTGAAAAAGTTTTGCACCTGCCTTTCCTCTTCCTCCTTCACTGCTATTACCTACACCTGATAAAAAGAAAAAAGTCACAAAATTTCTCTATTTCAATAATAATGTTTATATATTAGGAATTTTAACCTTATTGATAATGTGCACCTCTGGCAATGTGAGGAGGCACTATCATAGAATATCATTTGAAAAACAAAATAAATAGTATTACAAAAATCTCTTCATATAGAAATTATCAAAATATTACAGAATATGTGGTACAGAAATATGTGAAATTTGAAAATAATGCATTAAACAAAATATAGCAGCAGGTCTAATAAGTACCTGAAGTTTTGAAGTATTCATAAATGTAAATGACTTTGCGATATCAAGAACGTTATATAAAAATATTTCTAATTCTATTGGTAACAAAGTCATAGCTATCACTTACACTACTATTTGTTGCCTACACTCATAATTGAAAAAAGTGCTGCTGCTTTAGTTAGAGATTAGTGGAAATTAATATATATATTTTTCTTATTCAGATTCACATACTCCCCCATACTATCCATGAACCCTAGATTACAAACTCCTGTTTCAGATAAAACTTTCATACAGATAATACTTCAGCAACTCTATGCTCATAAAAATACTTCTAAAAACATTTTTATATACAAAATGTATGGCAAAAACGATAAAGGGAATTGAAGGCAAAGTGGAAGCTATCAAAAGAAAATCTAAAAACTGACCCAAGAAATGAATGAAATATATGAAGAAATTAGAAAGGTTATATCAAACTTTAAAGAACTTTAGGGAATTTCAAGATGTAGTAGAAAGTTTCAGTAAGATACAATGGAGAAGAGAGAATCTCACAGCTTGAAGACAAGACTCTAAAGTTAACTCAGTCATTTGAAGAGAGAAAAGAAGAGAGTAAAAGAAGAACAACCTCTTAGAGCAGCAGTTTTCAACCTGTGGATTGCGACCCCTTTGGGGGTCACCTAAGACCATCGGAAAGCACATATTTCTAATGGTCTTAGGATAACAGTAGCAAAATTACAGTTATGAAGTAGCAAAGAAAATAATTTTATGGTTGGATGTCACCACAACATGAGGAACTGTATTAAAGGGTCACGGCATTAGGAAGGTTACTTCATGAAGCATACAAACATATGAATTACAGGTACCCCTGAAGGAAAACAGTGACACAAAGGCATGGAAGTCCTACTGGAGTATAGCATAAGTGAAAATTTTCCAAGCATCATCAAAGAATCAAACACACTCCTTTTAGATGGACATAAACCCCTGTTTGTCTCAATTCAAACAGAGCATCTCTACACACAGGTCGTTAACCTGAATAAAATCAATATGAAAAAGAAAATTCTGAGGTGGCGCCTGTGGCTCAAAGGAGTAGGGCGCTAGCCCCATATGCCAGAGGTGGAAAGTTCAAACCCAGCCCCAGCAAAAAACTGCAAAAAAAGAAAAAATAAAATTCTGCCAAGTGTCCAGGAGTAAGCACCAACTGACCTACAGTGGTAAATACATCCAGGTGACATCAGATTTCCCAGCTGAAACTTTACAGGCCAGAAGAAATTTGGCTCCCACTTTAAATAGACCCAAACTTTCACCTAAGGATTCTTTATTTTGCTAAATTAAGTTTCATATTCAATGGAGAAATCAAATATTTTACTGAAAAGCAATCCTTGAGGAAATTTGCCCCTATCAGACCAGTTCTGTATGTAATACTCAGACCCATTCTACAAACAAAACATCACAATAGAACATCAACAAAGTAAGACACTCAGAAACTAAAGGTTAAAGGCTAGCTTCTTAAATGACCTAAGTGATGAAACGAGGCAACAGACCTTCACAAAACAAGATGAATACAACTCTACTGTATTTATAAATTCCCTCAATAAATGTAAATGACTTCAATTCCCCAATAATGAGGCACAGGCAGGTTGACTGAATTAAAAAAGTACGAATCAGCTATATGTTGACCTCAGGAAATACATCTAAACTCTAAGGACAAAACAAGAAATGGAAATCAGAAGAAAATTGGGGTCACAATCCTATTTGCCATTATGATTGGCTTTAATGCAACAAAACTAAAGAAACACAAAGATGGACACTATATACTGGTCAAGGGTACAATACAACAAAAAAGACATCTCAATCCTAAATATTTATGCACACAACTTAAATGCTCCCAGATTTATGAAATGAACTCTAACTAGCCTAAAGAATATGTTATCCAACAACACCATAATAACCATGAACTTCAATACTCCACTGATAGAACTGGACAGATCTTTCAAGCAGAAACCAAACAAAGAAACAATGGACTTACACATAACTCTAGAACAAATAGGCTTAACAGACATATATAGAACATTCCATCCAATACTAAGTATACGTTCTTCTCATCAGCCCAGGGATCACCTACTACACAAATCAAACCTCAACAAATTTGAAAGAATAGAAATTATGCCTTATATCTTTTCAGGCCACAATGGAATAAAGGAAAAACTCAAAGAAAAGCCTTTATCCCCACACAAAATCATGAAAACTAAATCTTATGCTGAATGACAGCTGGGTCAAGGAGGAGATAAAGAAGAAAATTGCTAGATTCCTCAAACAAAACAACAATGTAGTCATAGGCTATCAAAACCTGTAGGATACTGCAAAAGCAGTCATAAGAATTTTTTTTAAGAGACAGAGTCTCACTTTGTTGCCCTCAGTACAGTGCTTTAGCATCACAGCTCACAGCAATCTCCAGCTCTTGGGCTTAAGCAATTCTCTTGCCTCAGCCTCCTGAGTAGTTAGGAATACAGGCACCTGCCACAACGCCCGGCTATTTTTTGTCATTGTTGCAGTTTAGCCAGGGCCAGGTTTGAACCTGCCACCCTTGGTATATGGGGCCGGTGCCCTACTCCACTGAGCCATAGGTGCCAACCCATGAGAGGGAAACTTATCACATTATATACCCACATCCAAAAAACAGAGTGCAAATCAACAATCTAATGAATTATCTGAAGAAAATGAGAAAAAAAGAGTGCAAATCAACAATCTAATGAATTATCTGAAGAAAATGAGAAAAAAGCAATCCAATGTCAAATGTAGCACAAAAAAAAAAAAAAAATTACTCAACCTTTTCCAAAATATAGAAAAAGAAGGAATATTACCCAACACATTCTATGAAGCAAACATCACCTTGATCCCCAAACCAGGAAAAGACCCAACAAGAAAAGAAAATTATAGACCAATATCATTAATGAATGTTGATGCAAAAATATTCAACAAGATCCTAACAAACAGAATCCAGCAACACATCAAACAAATTATATACCATGACCAAGTGGGTTTTATCCCAGGGTCTCAAGGCTGGTTTAATATATGTAAATCTATAAATATAATTCAACACATAAACAAATTAAAAAACAAAGACCATATGATTCTCTCAATTGATGCAGAAAAAGCTTTTGATAATATCCAGCATCCCTTCATGATCAGAACACTTAAGAAAATTGGTATAGAAGGGACATTTCTTAAACTGACAGAGACCATCTACAGAAAACCCACAGCCAATATCGTATTGAATGGAGTTAAATTGAAATCATTTCCACTCAGATCAGGAACCAGACAAGGTTCCCTATTATCTCTACTGCTCTTTAACATTGTAATGGAAGTTTTAGCCGGAAAAAAAGGGGAAATAACAACAAATACCACAGGGATACAAAAGATTATCCCTGATTATTTCAAAAAACTATGCCCAGAAATTTGAAAATGTGGAAGAAACGGAACAATACCTGGAATCATACTACCTTCCCAGACTTAACCAAGAATAAATAGAACTCTTAAAAAGACCAATATCAAGCTCTGGAATTGCAACGATAATTTAAAAAGATTCCAACAAAAAAGGCCTAGACCACAAGTTTTGACACCAAAATTCTGCCAAATCATCAAAGAGTAGCTTGTATCTACATTACAGAACCTATTCCAAAATATTGAGAAGAAAGGCACCCTCCCCAATGCCTTCTAAGAAGCAAGTATCACCCTGATGGCAAAACCAGGAAAGGACCCAAGAAAAATAGAAAATTACAAACCAATTTCACTAATGAATATAGTCACAAAAATACACAATAAAATTCTAACAAATAGAATTCAGCTACAGATTTTAAAAACAATTATATATCATGATAAGGTGGGCTTTATCCCAGGGGTGCAAGGTTGGTTCAACATACAAAAATCCATAAATGTAATTCACCACATAAATAGAAGCAAAAACAAAGACTATAAGATCCTCTCAATTGATGTAGAAAAAGCATTTGACAAAATTCAGCATCTTTTTGACAAGAATGCTTCAGAAAATAGACACGGATGAGATATTTCTTAAGCTGACAGAAGCCATTTACAATAAACCCACAGCCAATACCATACTGAAAGAAGTAAAATTGAAAGCATTTCCACTTAGAACTTATTTGAAACCAGACAAGAATGTCCACTATTGTCACCAGTACTTAGCATAGTGTTGGAAGTGCTAGCAAATGCAATCAGGTAAGAGAAGCATATCAAGGACATTCAAATGGGGAAAGAGGAGGTCAAACTTTTGCTCTTTCCCCATTTGATCTTTTGCTCTTTCCCCATAAGATCACATGATGATGTGATCTTATACTTAGAAAAGATATTTCGAGTCGGGCAAGGGATAAGGGAAGGAAGGGCTCTGTTAGCTACCACATAACATGTACAATGTAGGGGTATATGGAATACCTCCTGGGTGAAGTACTCAACTACAGTTCAGATGCTACCTAACAAATACAATCATTTGTACCCTTATATTAATCTAACATTTAAAATATAGAAAATTAAAGAAATTGATACATAATATTTGAACATGTGTATGGGGTACATGTGATTTGTTTTTTACATGCATTGAATATGTAATAACCAAGTCAAGGTATTTAGGGTAATCATTACCTCTAGTTCTTATCATTTCTGGGTTGGGAACATTTCAAGAATGCTCTTCTAGTATCTTGAAATATACAATACACTGTTATTAACTATAGTTACTCTACTCCACTACTGGGTATCAAAACTTCTATCTAACGGCATTTTGTACTTACCTAACCTTTCTTCATGCCTTTCCCTATCTATCACTGTACTCTTTCCCTCTGTGAGATCAACTCAAAATAATACATTTTTAAAAATCTACACCCAAGCTGTTAATATTTGGGATTATTAAAGACACTGATTCTCTAATATTTGAAAGCACTACAGTTATCACTTTCCTAAGATAAAACAAAAATTTAAAAGGAAAAAGTACTAAATTAAGTGACCAAATTTAGTAGACCTTAGTACTAAGAAACCAATGAAATAAAAATCTAGACATCTCTCTCTTATATTCTACATAGTAATTACTCTCTCATTGGAATAACTATATTTGGTTACTTAATTATGTCTGCAATTTTTATTATTTGAAACAGAATAGTATAATAAATCTAACAGCTTTTGATAGATATATACAAATGAAAATGTGTGCCTCAGGCGGCACCTGTGGCTCAAAGGAATAGGGCGCTGGCCCCATATGCCAGAGGTGGCGGGTTCAAACCCAGTCCTGGCCAAAAACTGCAAAAGCAAAAAAAGTGTGCCTTATTTGAATCAATTTTCTTCCAAAGTCAGTAAAATAATTCTGCTTTTTAAGATAGCAAAAAAATAAGTTCTAAAAAATGCTAAGAATCAAATACTATTTTTCCCAAGGGAGAATATTTCTTGAGGACTATCTTCATTCTACTCTCTAAGATACACCGCTACTATAAAATAATACCACTTTAGCCATAATGAAGTACCATTTTAATATGTGTGTACATACTTCTACCTTCCTTTATTTTTGATAAATTATTATTATCCACAGTTAGACAATGGGCACTTTCTAAACTGTATCCCCCAACTAAATCTGGTACATCAGGTATGGAAACATACCAGAATATGATGAACAAGTAAGAAACTTCACTCCAGACCAGAGACTAGGTTTTATCGTGTGAAGAGAAACATCCTCAAGCACACAGGGATGGACACACAAATACACACACACACACTTTATTGATGATAACACAATACCTATTCATTATATGTTTTAAAAGCACATATACAAAGATAAGAAATAAACTAGAGGTCCTGGAACAAGATGGCAGTCTAGAGACATCTCAGCAGCCACTCATGGTGAGACTGGGGAGAGAGAACTCCAGCCACCTCTGGAGTAGTCACCTACTAGTAGCTGAACCGATGAGAGTCCTGTCCAGAAATATCACTCCAGGGGCACATGGAGACAGCAGAAGACTCCAAGAGCCAAGGAGGAGGTCAGGACCAGTGGAAGACGGGCACAAAAGATGAGAACTTAGGTGCAGAAAGAAGTCTACCAGCCCTCCAGTGGAGGGCTAGAGACAGGAAAGGCCTGTCCTGCAGTATTATGTGGACTTGGGGGCTCACTGAGCTGCCTTGGGAGGGCTTAAGCAAGTAAGTGAACCTGAATAATGCCTGGCAGTCAGGACTGAATCACCAGGATGGGTGGAACTCCCATCAGTTTGGTTACTACCCTGTTTCCCCGAAAATAAGACAGCGTCTTATATTAAGGTGTGCTCCCAAAGATGCGCTAGGTCTTATTTTCAGGGGACGTCTTATCTTTCCTGTGAGTAGGTCTTATTTTCAGAGGATGTCTTATTTTCGGGAAAACGGGGTAGCAGGGCATTGCCACTGTGGGAGGGACGCCCAGGATGAGCAGCCAGCAGGGTCCCAGCAGGGTCCCAGCATGTGGACGGCTCTGGTGCGCCTCCTGAGCTTGGGCAGCCACCTTTGAGGCGAGTTAGGTGGCTCCTGCACCCCCGGGAAAGCCACTTTGTGGCCAAGGGACACTGTTTGAATGTTCAAGGCTTATCTCCCTGGAAGTGTGGCAAGAGCATCAGGCTCCAGACACTGCAGAGACAGAATGCTGGTGAAACAACCAAGCCCTGAATGAGGACAAATAAATCAGGAAGACAAATTGTGTCTCCTTGGAAACTTGATAGTGGCTTCTGGCCCCCATCTTAATTTTTTTTTTTTTTTCAGACAGAGCCTCAAGCTGTCCTCCTGGGTAGAGTGATACGGCATCACAGCTCACAGCAACCGCCAACTCCTGGGCTCAAGAGAGTCTCCTGCCTCCACCTCCCAAGGAGCTGGGACCGCAGGAACCGGCCACAACTTACAGCTATTTTTTGGTTGCAGTCATCATTGTTGTTTGCCGGCCTGGGCTGGACTCGAACCTGCCAGCTCAGGTGTATATGGCTGGCACCCTAGCCACTTGAGCCACAGGTGCCAAGCCCTAACCCCCGTCTTAAACAGCAGAATCAGTGTGTGTGTTCTACATCTCCTAACCCTGGAACGCCATCACGTGTCTAGGCAATATAGTGCATTATATATATATATATATCTTTTTTCTTTTTATCTTCTTAGAGCACCAACTAGTGTCCAGGCAATACATTGCAATATAGATTTTTAAAATTTAAAAAAAAAAAAAAAATTTGGTTGTTGTTATAATTTATTTTTAGATTTGCACTTTCTTTCTTATTAATTTTTTTTTATTAAATCATAGCTGTGTACATTAGTATGATCATGGGGCACCATACACTTGGTTCATAGACCGTTTGACACATCACACTAGTTAAATAGCCTTCCTGGCATTTTCTCAGTCATTTTGCCAAGACCTTTACATTCCGCATTTACCATGATACCCAGAAGACCAAAAATCAAATTGTAATAAATATATTTGTACCAGAATGTTTATTGCAGCCCTATTCATAATTGCTAAATCATGGGAATAAGCCCAAATGCCCATTGATCCACGAATGGATTAATAAATTGCGGTATATGTATACTATGGAATACTATGCAGCCTTAAAGAAAGATGGAGACTTTACCTCTTTCATGTTTACATGGATGGAGCTGGAACATATTCTTCTTAGTAAAGTGTCTCAAGAATGGAAGAAAAAGTACCCAATGTACTCACCCTTATTATGAAACTAATCTGGAACCTTCACATGAAAGCTATAACCCAGTTACAACCTAAGAATAGGGAGAAGGGGGAAAGGGAGGGGGGAGGTAGGTGGAGGGAGAGGGATTAATAGATTTCCACTTTCTTATATCAAGGACTCCATTTTTTGCTTTTTTTGTCCACCCCTTCTTTCTTTCTTATTTTTCTGTTTATCTCCTTTTTTATTTCCCTTCGTAGAGATTTTTCTACTTTCTCATCTTTCCCCATAAATTTCTCAAACAACAACTGAGATATTCCTCTGTTTTTTACATTGTATATAATTTTATTTTTAATTTTCTTCATCTATTTTAATTTCTTTTCTTTTTATCTGCTGTTTTGTTCTAGTTCATTCTGTTTCCTACTTTGGGGACAAAGCCTCACTCTGCAGCCTGGGCTGGGGTGCCAAGGCATTGTCTTGGATCAAGGAGGCCTTGAGAACCTAGTCAAGGGCATCCTTCTAGCTTTGGCCTATTGAAGGACTGTATTGGTAGGTACCTACTACAAAATCCTGCTGATTTTCTTCTATATTTGATGAAGATGGTGTCTTGCTTTTGCTCAGGCTGGTAAGGAGCTCTTGACCACAAGGGACTTACCTAGCCCAGCCCGGGGCTCCCAGAGTCCTGGCATTGCTGATGCCCATCAACCCAGGAATGGATTAATAAACTATGGCATATGAATATCATAGAATACTATTCAGCCATAAAAAAGATAGAGACTTTACATCTTTTATATTAACCTGGATAGAGTTAAAACACATTCTTCTTAGTAAAGTATGACAAGAATGGAAAAGTATCTAATTGTACTCAATACTAATATTAAGCCAGTAGATTAACTAATACATGCCCAATAAGAGAAAAATTCAATTCAATTCAAGTTAGGGGAAGGGGAAGGAGAATGGGAGGTTTGGCACGTTCCCACCTAATGTGTACAAAGTAAGGGTATTTGGCACACCTCCTAGGTTCATGACACAACCACAACAAGGACTTTATCTAACAAATGCAAACACTGTAATCTAATTGTATCCTTATATTAATCTGAAATTTTAAAAGAAGAAATAAACTAGAATATATTTATACAAAATCACCCAGAAAATAACTTCTGCTAAAATTTTGGTGTATTTTAGACATTTCTGTGCATTTTTATTATAATATAGGGAATATATTGCATGCCTTCCCTTCTCTTTTACTTTTTTTGCCTTCAACTTTTATTGTTTTAATAACTGAGGAAAAAAATCTCATCAATTTAATTTACTTATCTCCTATTATTAATGTGGCTGAATATTTTTTAAAAAACACTCTGGAACTGGGGCGGCTCCTGGGGCTCAAAGGAGTAGGGTGCCGGCCCCATATGCCAGAGGTGGTGGGTTCAAACACAGCCCAGGCCAAAAAATTCAAAACAAACAAACAAACAAACAAAAACACTCTGGAACTTTGTATATCTCCTTTTAAAGTTTACCCACATTAATAATTTTTCTAAAATAAAAGTTCTTTATAAATAAAGGGTATTTTTCATATACACTATGTATGGTTTTCATTAATTTGTTCCTTGATTTTAATTCTAGCTTGACAATATTAGTGTTTTCTCTATTAGAAATATTTTGTTTTCATGTATACCCATTTTATTCAAATTCAAAATCGCAGAAAAATAACTGACATGGCAAAATTACCAGGATAAATGTCTTTATAGAGAAGGTGAAAAAAAACAAAATGTAATGGTTACCTGTTAAGTGATCTAAGTAGTACTGATAGAGCTTGCACTGAATAGGCGTCATTCTCACAGCTAACACATATTCATGTTTTGGAGGCAAGAACTTTGTTAATGCTGTATAATCTTTTCTCTGTAATTAACAATAAAGAGAATGAAAATAAATTAAATATATGACAGGAAAGAACTGCTCTAGTTCACTGCCTATAAATAAAAAGATAGATAAATAATAGGCACTGAGTATAAAAGAATACATTTTCTTAAACATATTTACATTTTGTCTCTAAACCCACAAGGATTCAAACAGGATTGTAGTAGATGTATTTCATATGATTATAAAATATGGTGCCCTGTTAAAGATATTGCAACAAACTAGGCAGTTTTTAAATGGAAGTGGTCGGGGCGGCGCCTGTGGCTCAAAGGAGTAGGGCACTGGCCCTATATACTGGAGGTGGTGGGTTCAAACCCGGCTTCGGCCAAAAACTGCAATAAGTAAATAAATAAATAAAATGGAAGTGGTCATATTACCAATTGCACAACTTAAGTTTTCAAAATAGTCTTCTCTCTCTACAAAAAAAAAAAAGATGGGGCAATGATGTACTAAGTAGTATTAAACAACTTGCTTTAATCATATAGTAAAATCTATTAAATCAAACTCTAATGCAGCCTGAGTTGCCCTCTGGGTAAGATGTAGCTAATATGTCAAATGGTAACATAAAATTTCAGAGAGTGTTTGCCCAATTAAGAAAGCAAACCACAACAGGCATCTTTAAAACCATTTTATTATAGGGATAGATTAAAAAAAAAAAAAACACCCTGTAATAGCAGCAATACAGAAACAAGAGTACTCAAAAGTACATGTAGCTAACCTGACAAACAGGATGACTTGCCTTATATGATGGCAGTACAGTCATCACTCAGTGTCCATGGGGAATTGGTTCCAGGACCCTCCTGCACATACCAAAATCCATAGATGCTCAAGTTCCTTATATAAATGGAATAGTATTTGCATATAACTCTTATGCGCATCCTCCTATACCCTTTACATCATCTCTAGATTACTTACAATACTTAATACAATGTACATACTATGGAAAGAGTTGTTATACTGCATTGTTTAGTGAATAATGACAAGGGGAAAAGTCTGTACATGTTCACTACCGACACAACCATCCATTTTGTTAAGAACTATTTTTGATACATAGTTGGGTGGAAAATATGATGTGGAACCCAAGGATACAAAGAGCTGACTATATATCCAGCAAAAATAATAGCCTGCTTCATTTGTTATAACCTTTTGGCTATCATTAGTATCTAGTGCAAGGGTCCTCAAACTGCGGCCTGCGAGCCACATAAGGCAGTGTGATTGTATTTGTTCCCGTTTTGTTTTTTTTACTTCAAAGTAAGATATGTGCAATATGCATAGAAATTTGTTCATAGTTATTTTTTTTTAACTATAGTCCGGCCCTCCAACGGTCTGAGGGACAGTGAACTGGCCCCCTGTTTAAAAAGTTTGAGGACGCCTGATCTAGTGTCTGAAAAGAAAGTACACATCTTAAGATCTATTAACTGCTAGCCCAGTCTCTAAATACTTTTCTATTCATTAACATAGATCCACTGAAGATCTATATGTGAACAACACTATTAGCCTATTCAGATTAATAATCCTATTTCTTCAGGATTACCTTAAAAATGGCTCCTCTCTTTAATTCATACTGCCCTTTCCTACAATCATTTCAGAAAAGTGAGATATATTTATAATATGATACTATATATAGCATTAGGGTAAACATAGGAATTTCTTTTTCTTTTTTTTCTTTTTTTTTTGAGACAGAGTCTCACTTTGTCACCCTCAGTAGAGAGAGTACCACGGTGTCACAGCTCAGCGAAATCTCCAACGCCTGGGCTTTGGTGATTCTGTTGCCTCAGCCTCCCGAGTAGCTGGGACTATAGGCGCCTGCCACAACACCTGGCTATTTTATTGTTGCAGTTTGGCCAGAGCTGGGTTCAAACCCACCACCCTCAGTATATAGGGCCAGTGCCCTACTCACTGAGCCAAGGGCACCGCCCAACATAGGAATTTCTTAATCGTAATAGCTGTGTTTCTCTTAAGGAATTCCTTATCTTAAGGATGAAGAATCTAAACATTAACATAGTAAGATATAAAGCTTTATACTTGGGAAATAAATTAATTGAAAAGTTGAATTCTGCATAAATTTTTAACTGTAAAACTATACATCGGAAAAGGGAAAAAAAACAAAATAATTCAAGTTTAAGTTCAGAAGATACTTTTGGATTCCAATATAAAAAAAAACACAATATTTTATTACTATGGAACATATGTTTACCTGAACACATCCAGCTAACATCTCATAGAGAATGTGAGCACGTTTTTTCATCACTCTGACATCTACCATGGTGGAATCTGCACACTGACCGTTTTGAATTGGATTTATAAATCTATTCCTGAACTCTTTAATGGATCCAAGCAAATTTTCCTTGATAAAGTTAACCATACAATGATCTAAGAGAGAAGACATTAATTCATTAAAAACATTAACAATGATTAAAATAATCCAGAAAAATCCCCTGATGAAATGCTCATGTCAGAAACACATGCCATAAAAGCATTAAACCACAAAGAAAGAATATCAAGTTAAGTATAGAATAAACATCTAGAACTAGATTACCTAAATCAGATAAAGAATTGAAATAAAAATTATCACTAAATACTAGGCAGAAATAAAAAACTTAAGGACATTTTATTATAACTCACCATTCTTTATAAAAGATATGAAGTATTAACATAAAACAAGTGGTCTATTACTCTAATCATGTTATTGTCAGTTGAGAGTATCTTGTGAAGAAAACAGAGATTGAATCAAAGTAAAAAGTAGGTAAAAGATAAAAGTAGGTAATAAGCTATTATACCAAAATTTATATTAACTGATTCATTTCCAGAAGTCATTACTAAAGCTATGAATTGTCTTATACTATGTAAGACCACAGTGTGAAACAGAATTTCTCTGTTCTTCTGTAAACAGAACAAAGGAAGAAAACTAGAACAGATAAAAACACACATGATAGGCTAGGTGTAACATCTGATGCCGGTAAATCTAACACTCTGCAAAGCTGAAGGAGAAAAAGTGCTGAGGCCAGGAGTTCAAAACCAGCCTGAACAACATAGAAAGACCATTGACTCTACAAAAACATAAAAAATAAAAATAAAAATAAATAGTTATGCTTGGTGGAAAGCACCTATAATTCCAGCTACCAGGAAAAATGAAGCAGTTATATGGCTTGAGCCCAGGAGTTGAGGTTGCTATGAGCTATAATGATGCCACTGCACTCTAGCCCAGACAACAGAGTAACACCCTGTCTCAAACAAACATGAAATATAGGCTAAAGTGAAATAATAACCAGCATTACAAATAATAAAATAGAAAACAGTTAAGTTAAAATAAATACACTAAAGGACAGAAACAAACATAAAAATAATAAAAAGCCTTTCCAATGGAATGAAGAAAAAGTGGGATCTTACAAAGGGAAAATTTCAATCTGTAAGTTACTAAATAATCTCATGTTCCCTTCTTTAGTGTCACCACTAAACATACACATGAAAAATGAGAGAAATTTACAAGTCACTTCTCTGGGTTCACATCAACTGTTTTCTGCCTCAACAAATTATCCTACCATGGATTCAGCATAGCTCTACTTCTCCCATTTCTATCTTCCTGAAATGTTCACATTTAGCATTCTTTTTGATTTCTTAACAGTACCCCCACCAAACTGGACATATATCTTTACACTATCTCCTGAATAGTCACATATGCATATGTACATTTTTTAAAAAATCATTAACACGTTTGATACTTTTGAAGTATTTCAAATTTCATATTTATATTTAAACACTCAAAATGGCAATCTCTTGACTGTGGTTTACCACTCATATTTACAAAACATCTCACTTGAAAAGTACAGTCATCTTTCACAATAGACTAAGATGGACCGAGGTAAAGCACAGTCAGGGACTATACTAAACATCAGAAAGGCATATGGCAAAAATATATCTAAGACAATACCAATATTCTACAGCAAAATCACAGATATTAACTCACACTCAATTAGGTTATTCTGAAGTGGTGTTCCTGTTAAAATAATCCTCCTCCTTGATCGTATAGAATTCATAGCTTTTGAAACAGCAGATGCTTCATTTTTTAAAATGTGGCCTTCATCACAAACAACAAAGTCAGGGCCTATAAGAACGGAGAAAAATAACACTGAATTAAATTGTAACAAAATATAATAAAACTAAAAATGTGATCCACTTAAGTAAATGACATTAATCCCTTTAAAGTGTTGGTCTTGTAAGAAGATAAACAATGTCATTGTAAGAATAATCATATTTATCTGCTGCTATATTTGGATAATATGGCACTAATTAGTATTAATTATATCACAGCATTAGAGCATTAAAGTACTAATATACTATGAATGGTACTTTAG
This sequence comes from Nycticebus coucang, assembly GCF_027406575.1. Classification (NCBI taxonomy): domain Eukaryota; kingdom Metazoa; phylum Chordata; class Mammalia; order Primates; family Lorisidae; genus Nycticebus; species Nycticebus coucang. Next base: position 88,727,444 of record NC_069804.1, read on the forward strand.
TCCTCTAGAGTGACTATACAAAAACAGGCAAGAGGGCGGCACCTGTGGCTCAAAGGAGTGGGGCGTCAGCCCAATATGCCAGAGGTGGCCGGTTCAAACCCAGCCTTGGCCATAAACTGTAAAAAAAAAAAAAAAAAAAAAAGCAAAAACAGGCAGAATAAAAATAACCATAAGAAGGAAAAAGATCCCATCCAACAAATTTGGAATTTTAAGAAGTCTTTTAAAATATAATACAGTATATAAAGACATTTCAGCATTAGCATATCAAGTTAAACCTACTGGCAACAACTAAACAAATTATGCATACACAAAAGGACAGGTTTTATTTAAAAAGAATACATAAATCATAATAGACCCTGCAATATTTCCCACTTATTACAAATAACTAATATTTATTATTAAGGAAAATGTAACTGATAAAGGAAACCTACCATGGTTATTACATGGGTATGGGGGTAGGAAGAACACCTTTTTAGCTATAAAAGATCTCACAGCTAAGAGTAACTCATTCAAAAGAAATACTATAGGCTTAATTTTTTTAATAACATACATATTATCTGCTAAAGTAGCCTACATACACAATTTGTTTGCTGGTTAACATACACATACCTATTACTTAAATGTTGATTTCAACAAGAGCAGCTATTAAATTACCCCCATCTGTTAAGCACTAGAGAAAATTCATCTCCATGCCCTCAAAAGTAACTGCTTCTATAATATGACAGATCAAATAATACCATTGTTTTTCAGCATTCACATGGGGCTACACAAATAGTAAAAAAAAAAATTTTCAAATTACTAATAGTTTGTAGAGGTATGGACACCATGCTTACAAGGACATTTACTGATTCTTATCACATTAAAAGGAAACACTGAGAAACTCAGCGTTCCGAAATAAGATCGGTCACTCGTTAGTAAGCATGTGTTAAACACTGATGCGTGGTACTTCTTCATGGGGGTTGTGGGGAAAGAACATGTGAGGAAAGAACACATGAGGAAAAGAGCACGTGGCAATCCTTATGCATGCGGCCCTCATATGTAATTACCTTAACTCTCCACACCTGTTGTGTATGTCATTACCCTACCTCTCCACACCTGTTGTGTATAACCTTAATAAACAGCTGTTGCGGAGGAGGCTTAAGGCTACCCTGCCCTTGAGGTTGGCCCGCCTCCTGAAAGCTTGTACTTGTATCTGTGTCACACCTGGTTCCTTCATGCAGCAACCGAGACCAGGGCCTTAGGAGTCATGACAATAGTTTCTGAAACAGAAATCTGTATCTAGTTTGTATTAAAAGATTATACATTATTTCTTTTGTATCCAGAAACATTTTCTTTTTTTCTAGATTTATAGCACTATTTATTTATAGGTTATCATAGGTAATTTGACTTGCATCACTTTTAAGGAGTTCATTTGGCCAGGCGCAATGGCTCATGCCTGTAATCCTAGCTCTTGGGAGGCTGAGGTGAATGGACCACCTGAGCTCACAGGTTTGAGACCAGCCTGAGCCAGAGCAAGACCTCCGTCTCTAAAAAAACAGCCGGGCATTGTGGCGGGCGCCTGTAGTCTCAGCTACTTGGGAGGCTGAGGCAAAAGAATCACTTAAGCCCAAGAGTTTGAGGTTGCTGTGAGCTGTGACACCACAGCGCTCTACTGAAGGTGACAAAGTGAGACTCTGTCTCAAAACAAAAAAAGGAGTTCATTCATATTCCATATATAACAATTTTAGTACTAGCTGACTTAGCATGAAAATCTGCCAAAGAATTTACTTGGTACTGAATAAATTTTCGATCTGCTTGATACTGGGATTAGCAGTTTTATAAACCAATTTCTTCACTAAAGTTCTGAGAATTCTTACCCAGTTCAAAGGTATGATATGATCTTAAAGTTATCAGACAACTATACTTGTCAGGGTCCTTTCCATGAATCCTCTCGAAGACAAAGTATTTTAGTTGATTACAATAGTTTTTAATTAAAAATATTAGAGTAAGATAATTCGCTGTGATGGGTGGCGCCTGTGGCTCAAGGAGTAGGGCGCTGGTCCCATATGCCAGAGGTGGCAGGTTCAAACCCAGCCCCGGCCAAAAACCAAAAAAAAAAAAAAAAAGGATTCCATGTGAGTACAATGCAATTCAATTTACAAAGAAATTGTACTATTTCTGCAACATAAAGTATTTCAAGATAATAACTAGAATTCCTGACAATATTATACCAAGACTATAAGATTTATAGGAATTTTATATAATTTCTGAAATACATATTAATAACATACCCATATGGGCTCAGTGCCTGTAGTTCAATGTCTAGGGCACCAGCCATATACACGGGAGCTGGCGAGTTCCAATCCAGCCTGGGCCTGCCAAACAACAATGACAACTACACCCAAAAAACAGCTAGGCATGGGCTGTGCCTGTGGCTCAAAGGAGTAGGGCGCTGGCTCCATATGCCGGAGATGGCGGGTTCAAACCCAGCCCTGGCCCAAAAAAAAAAAAAAAATAGCTGGGCATTGTGGCAGACACCTCTACTCCCAGCTACTTGGGAGGCTGAGGCAAGAGAATCTCTTAAGCCCAAGAATTTGAGGTTGCTATGAGCTGTAATACCACAGCCCTCCACTGAGGGCGACAGCTTGAGACTCTGTCTCCAAAAATAAATAAATATAAAAAATAACATACCCATATGACTTAAAATAGGTTCAATATCACTTATTACTTGACAAGCTTCCCAAATAATTTAACATACCTAACAAGGATAATTAGTTTAATATCTTCCTTTTTAGAAGTAAAGAATATATTATTTTTAAGATATTCCAAACTCTTAGAAGTGATCAAGGAATACAGCAGTGTCTCAGGTTACAAAATCAACATTCATAAATTGATAGCCTTTATATATACCAACAATAGTCAAGCTGAAAAAACAGTTAAGGGCTCTATTCCATTCACAGTAGTGCCAAAAAAGATGAAATATTTGGGAGTTTATCTAACAAAGGATGTGAAAGAGCTCTATAAAGAGAACTACGAAACTCTAAGAAAAGAAATAGCTGAAAATGTTAACAAATGGAAAAACATACCATGTCATGGCTGGGAAGAATCAACATTGTTAAAATGTCCATACTACCCAAAGCAATATACAATTTTAATGCAATCCCTATTAAAGCTCCACCGTCATACTTTAAAGATCATGAAAAAATAATACTTCGTTTTATATGGAATCAGAAAAAACGTCGAATAGCCAAGACATTACTCAGAAATAAAAACAAAGCGGGAGGAATAACGCTAACAGACCTCAGACTATACTATAAATCGATAGTGATCAAAACAGCATGGTACTGGCACAAAAACAGAGAAGTAGATGTCTGGAACAAAATAGAGAACCAAGAGATTAAACCAGCTATTTACCATTATTTGATCTTTGACAAGCCAATTATAAACATTCAGTGGGGAAAAGATCCCCTATTTAACAAATGATGTTGGGTGAACTGGCTGGCAACCTGTAGAAGACTGAAACTGGACCCACACCTTTCACCATTAACTAAGATAGACTCTCACTGGATTAAAGATTTAAACTTAAGACATGAAACTATAAAAATACTAGAAGAGAGTGCAGGGAAAACCCTTGAAGAAATTGGTCTGGGCGAGTATTTTATGAGGACCCCCCGGGCAATTGAAACAGCTTCAAAAACACACTACTGGGACCTGATCAAACTAAAAAGCTTCTGCACAGCCAAGAACACAGTAAGTAAAGCAAGCAAACAGCCCTCAGAATGGGAGAAGATACTTGCAGGTTATGTTTCTGACAAAGGGTTAATAACCAGAATTCACAGAGAACTCAAACGTGTAAGCAAGAAAAGAACAAGTGATCCCATCGCAGGCTGGGCAAGGGACTTGAAGAGAAACTTCTCTGAAGAAGACAGGTGCACGGCCTACAGACATAAGAAAAAATGCTCATCATCTTTAATCATCAGAGAAATGAAAATCAAAATTACTTCGAGATATCATCTAACTCCAGTAAGATTAGCCCATATCACAAAATCCCAAGACCGGAGATGTTGGCGTGGATGTGGAGAAAAGGGAACACTTCTACACTGCTGGTGGGAATGCAAATTAATACATTCCTTTTGGAAAGATGTTTGGAGAACACTCAGAGATCTAAAAATAGATCTGCCAATCAATCCTATAATTCCTCTACTAGGCATATACCCAGAAGACCAAAAATCACATCATAACAAAGATATTTGTACCAGAATGTTTATTGCAGCCCAATTCATAATTGCTAAGTCATGGAAAAAGCCAAGTGCCCATTGATCCACGAATGGATTAATAAATTGTGGTATATGTACACCATGGAATATTAGTTAGCCTTAAAGAAAGATGGAGACTTTACCTCTTTCATGTTTACATGGATGGAGCTGGAACATATTCTTCTTAGTAAAGTATCTCAAGAATGGAAGAAAAAGTATCCAATGTACTCAGCCCTACTATGAAACTAATTTATGGCTTTCACATGAACACTATAACCCAGTTATAACCTAAGAATAGGTGGAAGGGGGAAAGGAAGGAGAGGGAAGGGAGGGAGAGAGAAGGTGGGCAGAGGGAGGGTGAGTGGTGGGATTACGCCTGCGGTGCATCTTACAAGGGTATATGTGAAACTTAGTAAATGTAGAATGTAAATGTCTTAACACAATAACTAAGAAAATGCCAGGAAGGCTATGTTAACCAGTGTGATGAAAATGTGTCAAACAGTCTATAAAACCAATGTATGGTGCCCCATGATCGCATTAATGTACATGGTTATGATTTAATAAAAAAAAAAAAGATATTCCAGTAGCACATCTGAAATCTCCCAAAGTTATTATCAAGTAAAAAAGGTCTTAATTTAAAATTTGATTTTGGAACACTGTCAAAAATCTGAAAGAGTTTAAGATACCTGATTAAAATAAAATTATAGGTCACTATGGAGCAATACTAATTCATTTGGCTAGAGTGACAGTTAAGAATCCAAAGGCCAGGAGGCATCTGTGGCTCAGTGAGTAGGTCACTGGTCCCATATACTGAGGGTGGTGGGTTCAAATTCAGCCCCAGCCAAACTGCAACAAAAAAAAACTAACTAACAAGAATCCAAAGGCTGTCTGTAATCCTAACACTTTGGAGGTAGAGGCAGATGGACTGCCTGAGCTTAGGAGTTCAAGATCAGCCTGAACAAAAGCGAGACTCCAGCTCTAAAAACAGCTGGGCATTATGGAGTGTGCCTGTAGTCCCGTCTACTTCAGAGGCTGAGGCAAGAGGACTGCTTGAGACCAAGACTTTCAGGTTGCTGTGAGCTATTACAAAACAGCACTTTACAGAGGGTGACAAAGTACAACTCTGTCTCAAAAAAGAATTCAAAGGCAAATGGAGAAAGCCATATAGGTGTTCCAAAAAAAAAGTCTCAGCTCTTTTAATAGAAAGGGAAGACTTCGTTTTCTTAAAAAATCAAACATCTGAAAAAATACATGAAATGCAAGAAATGATCTTGATAAAATACAGACTCTTTGATTTCCAGGTGAATTACTTATATGGTAAAGAAAAGCCTTTTACAATTCCTTGCTCAAGGCAGAGCAATATGATACTATCACACTATCGGAAAAAGAAATCAAAAAAGCAATTCCATTTGTAATAGCTACAAAAATACCTAGGAATAAACCAGGAAGTTTAAAGTTCTCTACAATGAAAACTATAAAACATGATAAAAGAAATCAAAGAGGACACAAGTAAATGGAAATACATCCTATGTTCTTGGACTGGAAGAATTAATATTGTTAAAATGTCTATATTATCCAAAGTGAGCTACAGATTCAATGCAATCTTTATCAAAATACCAACGACATATTTCACAGAAATAGAAAAAAATGTGGGCATCTGCTAATGGGAGTTAAATTATTCTATAACAGAGTAGTTACAAAGTTAAAATTAGTGATGTATTCCTCTATGTACAAACCTTGAAAGATATGTCAAATAAATTAAATAGAAAGCAGGGCAGCGCCTGCGGCTCAAAGGAGTAGGGCACTGGCCCCATATGCCGGGGGTGGTAGGTTCAAACCCAGCCCCGGCCAAAAACTGCAAAAAAAAAAAGAAAAGAAAGAAAGAAAGCAAATTGCAGAATAGTCATCTATATTATGATCCTATTTGTTTTCAAATCATAACATCAAAGAGGCTGATTTTATCTATGTATACACATGGTAGAACCTCTGTAAGTTGACTACCCAAAGGACTGTAACAAACTGGGCAACATATAGAGGTAGTCAACATAAGGAACTAGGCCTATTGCACTGATACATACATGTGATACATGTCCGCTCTATGAAAATTAGGTCAACTTAAGGAAGTGGTCAACTATGGGGGGTCTACTGTGTACATACATACAGTAAAGGATTATCCTTGCCTAAAGAAAGGCTTGGACTTTGACTCCAGGTTCTAGGAGGTGGTCTCTAAACTCTTGGAATGCCCTGCCTGGTATTTACTCAGACACCTTGGGATACACCAGACTGTGGTAACAACATGGTTTACTGTAGGAGACCTTGGGACATGTGGCATTTTTCTAGCCTCTGGAGGAGCTAGAGTAAGATCACCACATGAGTAGTCAACCATATCTACATGACCAAGCCCAAACTCTAGCAAGTGTGTCCAACCTTTTATTTTCCCTGCTGCCCATTGGAAGAAGAATTGTCTAGGGCCACACACTAAATACACAAACAATAATGAAAGCTGTTAAGCCAAAAACAAAAATCCATACATATTTTTGGACCAATATCCAACACCACAGATAAGCAAATCAGTCTTTAAATAATCCACATGCAGCCCATTAGCCATAAGTTGGACACCCCTGTGAGAGGCTCTGGTGTTCATGCCTAGTTGGCAATCCTCCATGAATAAATCATTGCTGGGAGAAGCAAAGCACTCTGTGAATAATTCTCCTGGAAGATCACACCTGGAACCCTCCTAGGCCATGGCCTATGTGTCTTTTCCCATTGCTGATTTTAATTTGTACTCTTTTGTAATAAATCATAACCATGAGTATAATGGGGGTGTTCTGTGAGTTCTTCTGGTGAATTCATGAACCTGAAAGCAGCTATGAGGATCCCCCAATCATTACAATATAAAATATAATCTTTTGTAAGCACAAAAAAATTCCAGAACTACACATATGAAATAATAGTGGGACACAGAAGAAGAAACTTTTTACTCTTCAATATACACCTTTTTCGTCTGTTCGTGTTTTGCTTAAGAATATGTATTATTTTAGTACTCTGTTTTATGTAAAAGACCTATCTGTTACCATGGCAATGGAGGATGAGCAGAAGCCCTATCCTAAGTAAGGATATTTGAGGAACTATAAGAAGAAAGAATAAATGTAAATATGCTTGTTAATGACACTAAGTCAACAAAAAGTTAAATTATGTTATTCATATTCTATTTACTAAGATAGGAATGCATATATTTTTGAACATTAAGAAATTTTTAAATAAAATTGTTAATGTTAAAAAGAGTAAGTTTTAATTACCCTGTAAATATATTTTCTAGAAAACCTCATTCCCAAACAATGATATATGTCTGAGGTAGGAGGTATGAAAATATCTATACTTAGAAATAATTTTATAGAAACTACAGGAATAATGGCAGCCATGAAGTTCTGGAGAGCAGAAGAAAAGGGATTTAGAGAAAGACTTGGAGAAAATTTCTTCTGTGCCAAAGAATTTGGAACATAATTTGAAAGAATTTGCTAACTTAAGATAGTTCAATTATACTGTGGAAGTCATTGTTTTATAAATTTCTATTGCTTAAATTTAAAGGTACCTTGAATTACTGTGAGCACACACAGACACAAACAAACACATACACACGCACATATATATAAATTGATTATGTCCTCTGAGGCTAAAAATCTTGGAACATGCCTCTAAGACCACTCAATGTGAATTATAAAACTTCACCAAATCAGAGTTAAGCACATTAAACAGAAAAAAAAAATGTCTCAAAACAACTGGTAGGTTAGAGAAGAAAGGCCTAATAAAGGTTTTGTTATATGCTATTATACTTAAACACAAGTTCTTTTCCAGTATGTTACAATGTCACCTATTTTCAAATTAAAAAAAAATTAAAAACCATAAATGCATTAGGGAAAATAGTTGATAAAATGTTTGGAACTGTCCATATAAGCCTGTCCCAAATCCCTGACTCAGTGAAACCAGAAGATAATAAAATTATTTATTGTCACTTTTAGCCACTAAGATTAGGGGTGATTATTATGAAGAAATAGAAAACCAGAACAGCTAAGTTTGCGGATGAACACTACTACCTAACAACTCTGGACAGCTTTAAACACTGTCTCCAATCTTAATATGTGCTCCCAATTTTCCAGGCTTATGACCTAATAGCCTATCTTCCCAGTTGATAATGTCACCTCATGTTTAAGAGTCTCATACTCAAAATTGCTTGGCTGGTTGTGATACTTTGTTTCCATCCTGAGCTTCAGTTCAGATTTTTCTTCTACACTACACCCAAACCCAGGTCTTCACATACTCAGCTGCCACTTATATGATTCATGTTTTCTTTTTTCTTTTTTTTTTTTGAGACAGAGCTATCACCTTGGGTAAAGTGCTATGGAGTCACAGCTCACAGCAACCTCAAACTCCTGGGCTTAAGCGATTCTCTTGCCTCAGCCTCCCAAGTAGCTGGGACTACAGGCACCCGCCGCGATGCCCAGCTATTTTTTGGTTGTAGTTGTCATTGTTTGGCAAGCCCAGGCCAGATTCGAACCTGCTGTATGTATGTGGCTGACACCTTAGCTGCTTGAGCTACAGGCGCCACCCCACTTATATGATTCTTTACTACCACCAATTTTCTCCAAATCAGAGAAAACAAATAGGGCAAAAAGTAAAAAAAAGTACTAAAAAATTAAGTGTTACATTTAACAGATCCCCCCCTTTTTTTCCCCCTTGAGACAGAGCCTCAAGCTGTTGCCCTGGGTAGAGTGCTGTAGCATCACAGCTCACAGCAACCTCCAACTCCCGGGCTCAAGCGAGTCTCCTGCCTCCGCCTCCCAAGTAGCTGGGAATACAGGAACCTGCCACAATGCCCAGCTATTTTGTGGTTGCAGCTATCATTATTGTTTGGTGGGCTCAGGCTGGATTTGAACCCGCCAGCTCAGGTGTATGTGGCTGGCATCTTAGCCACTTGAGCCACAGACACCAAGCCTAACAGAGCCCTTCTAATAAATTCAGAAGTACTTAACAAACCCTGATGCTTCCAGGGGTCCTCAAACTTTTTAAACAGGGGGCAAATTCACTATCCCTTAGACCGTTGGAGGACAGGACTATAGTTTAAAAAAAAAACAACTATGAATAAATTCCTATGCACACTGCACATATCTTATTTTGAAGTAAAACAAAATGGGAACAAATACAATCACACCACTGCATGTGGCCCACGGGCCGTAGTTTGAGGACCCCTGCTAGACTTAGGTGGCAATGAAAATTATCTCTCAAAGTTACTACCCTGTTTCCCCGAAAATAAGACATCCTCCGGAAAATAAGACCTACTTACAGGAAAGATAAGATGTCCCCTGAAAATAAGACCTAGCACATCTTTGGGAGCACACCTTAAAATAAGACACTGTCTTATTTTTGGGGAAACAGGGTACTACCACTAATCTTAAAGCTTACTACAGTTTTAAGAATATTCTTAACGTGATATACATGATGGATATGAGAATTTTTTAAATCATCTCTAAAGTTTTATTAAAAGCATTTGACAAAATTAAACACATTTCCATGATTAAACATTAAAAATTAGGCCAGGTGCAGTGACTCAGGCCTGTAATCCCAGCATTCTGGGAGGCTGAGGCAGGTGGAATGCCTGCTCATGAGTTCGAGACCAGCCTGAGCTAGAATGAGACTTAGTATCTAAATAATAGCCAGGTTTTGTGGCAACCACCTATAGTCCCAGCTACTTGGGAGGTTGAGGAAAGAGGATTGTTTGAGCTCAGGAGTTTGAGGATGCTGTGATCCCAGGGCACTCTACTGAGGGTGACCAAGTGAGACTGTCTCAAAAAAATAAAAAGAACTCAAAATAGTAAACATCCAAAAATATGGATCTCAACATAATAAGGTCATGTAAACAAGCCCTCAATACCATTATACTCAACAACAATTATACTATTTCCTCTACTATCAAGAACAAGATAAATAAGCCTAATCTTACTACTTTATTCAACATAATACTGAAAAGCTGAGTCGGCTCAGAGCCCATAGCACAGTGGTTACGGTACCAGCCACACACACTGAAGTTGGCAGGTTTGAACACAGCCCAGGCCAGCTAAAACAATGACAACTACAACAAAAAATAGCCAGGCGTTGTGATGGGCACGTGGAATCCCAGCTACTTGGGAGGCTGAGGTAAGAGAATCACTTAAGCCCAAGAGTTGAAGGTTGCTGTGAGCTGTGACACCATAACACACTACAGAGGGGGACACAGTGGGACTCTGTGTCAAAAACAAACAAACAACAACAACAACAACAACAACAAAAAAACACAAAGACTGAGCCCAAGCAATTAGGTAAGAAAAAAGGGCATTCAAATTAGAAATGGAAAAATAAAATTCTGTTTGCACATGAGATAATGTTATATATAAAAAAACCCTAAAGGTTATAGCAATTATGGGCGGCGCCTGTGGCTCAAGGAGTAGGGCGCCGGTCCCATATGCCAGAGGTGGTGGGTTCAAACCGAGCCCCGGCCAAAAAAAAAAAAAAAAAGTTACAATAAGCCCACCTAATAAGGTTGTAGAACAAATCGACATGCAAAAGTCATTTACATTTCTACAAACTAACCTTTTTTTTTTTTTAATTTCTGATGATTAGGTTACAATGTTTGCCATCTGTTAGGTAAGGTCCCTGTTGTAGTTGTTCCCCTCATCCACATGTGCTATATACCATTACACTGTGTCAACTAGGTGAGAACACACCAATCTCCCTTTTCCCCATTCCTCCCTCCTCCTCACCCCCCAATTTAAGTTAAATTGAGATTTCTGTGTAGGTGTTTCTCTTCTGTGGGTGTGTATTAGTTCTCCCCAAGGGTATCTATTAGTTTTTCTCTTGTGTGAGTGTATATTCCTCTACCGGATTAATACTGAATTGAATATACTGGATGCTTCCTTTTCCATTCTTATGATACTTTACTGAAGTAAATGTTCTCCAACTATACCCAGGTTAACATGGAAGATGTAAAATCTCCATCTTTTTATGGCTGAACAGTATTTCATGGTATACATGTATCACAGTTTATTAATCCACTCGTTGATTGATGGGCACTTAGGTTGTGTGGCACAATCACCCACACCTTGGTGACTATAAACTGAGCTGCAATAAACAATATAGTGCAAGGGGTGGAGCAAGATGGCAGATCACAAAAAGCATTTGGCCAAATAACTCCTAGTACACTGAGGAACTGAAGAAAACCAGACTCTGCCTGGAGCAGAGTCCTTGTCTGGAGCTGGGGCTCAGGGTGCACAGCGAGATGGCAAGGGGCCAGATGCAGTACATGAACTGGAGCAGTGGAGCTCTGACACTCTAGGCAAGTTTTCCGCAGCTAGGCTGCTGCAGAGGTCAGGAAGGAAAGAAGCCCTTCTGTGGGTTTCAATTCTCGGTGGAAGCTTTCCGTTGAGAGGAAAACCTGGAAGAGTGGGTGTACTTGAACAGTGTACAGGACAATTGTCAGGGCAGGTGGGAGTGGATTTGCTACCAGTTTGGCAGTACAGAAATCAGAGCAGTGGAGTTCTGACACACTAGGCAAGTTTTCCAGAGCAGGAGCAACCAGCTCCGCTGTAGAGTTTGGGCAGGAGGAAGATCTTCTGCAGTTTTCAGTTCTCGGTGGAAGCTGTGTGTTGAGAGGAATGCCTGGAAGAGTAAGTACACCTGAAGAGTGCACAGGAGCCAGTTGTGAGGGCAGGTGGAGCGGATTTGCCACAGGTTTGGCCGCAACAGAGACAGTCATATTGGGAAAGTATTGGTGGACAGGCTGTGACCAGGAGAAGGTTGTGAGGCCAGGCCTCCTACAGGGACACAGCAGGTCCTTCAGCCTGCTGGGATTGGACCTCCAGTTTTGACAGGTTCAGGGGCTCTCCTACCAGATGGGAACTGTTGTCTGGGGGTACAGTGAGATCTGCCTCAGAAGGATTCTGCAGAGCTTTGAGATCCCAATCCAGTCTGAATGCTGAAGAAATAATCAGGAAATCACCATGGACAATTAATCTGGGACACAGGTCTATGCCTGGGAACTAGAGAGGTTAACAGAGGTGCTGTCTGTCACCTAAAGCTACTGCGCCACCTGGTGTCCCAGCAATATATTGCAACACAAATATATTCACAATGAAGTTGGACCATTCTGAAATACACATACAATATGCTTATATATATATGCTTTTATATGTATGTATATATATTTCTTAATTTTTGCTTATTTTGGTTATTAGAGCTTTCTCGTTTTGTATTGATGTGTTTTGGTTCTTGCTAATTTGTCTGGTTGGTTCTCTCATCATGAGCATGGGCTCTTGTATTTTTGTATTTTGTTACAGTACCTTACTCTCATGTATCCCCTCTCGCTATTTCACTCCCCTACATCCTCTCTTTGAATAATGACTCTTCTTTCTCATCTCTCCCACATAAATTGCTTCTGCAACAGCGTTTTTTTCTTTCTCCTTTTTTTCTTTATCCCATTGCCCTCTCTCTCCTTTATTTGATATAATGATATTTTTAATTTCTTTTATTCTTATTTTATTTTTTTTTAATTTTTTCCCCTTTTTTGCTGAGAGCTGGGGTGGGGGGGGAACAAGGCTGTGGTCTGGCAGGTAGGCCACAGCAGCAATCTGGCTCCAGGGGGCTAATAGACCTTTCAACCTTTGACCCTAGGAAGAAAGTTTTGCCATAATCACACTGCAGAATATTTCTATTTCGTTTTCATCTCTCCTTAGATTTACCATCTTGTTTTTTTGTTTGTTTGTTTCCGCTCTTTTTCTTCCTATTTTTGGCAGAAGAGTCTGGCTCCACTCAGGCTGATAAGGAGTGCCTGATTTCAAGGAAGACACCCAGCCAAACCCCTCAATATCCTTGCGTTACAGGGGTGGCCTTAGCACTGTGCTGATTAATACCATTTCTTGCATCACGTTCATCCTCTCTTCCTGACCTCCGACTCTTAGTTCTCCAATACTTTTCTGTTACTGCTCCTTTCCATTTTTTTCTATTCCTTTAATCTTTCCTTCTGTTTTCATGTTTCTTTCCTTTCCTCTTCTTTCTTCCTACTTGCTCTTTACCTTTCTCCTCCTTTTGGCCTCATACCAAAAGGCCTCTTAATCACCTAAACTCTGAAACAAGGTAATTTCTAGCAAAGGAGGAAATTAGAAGGAAAAAGGAATACAAGGAGGTTAACAAGAAGTCAACAGAAAAATTCAGGCACCATGCAAAACCAAAACAAAGCAAATCCTCCAAAAAACCACAAGACAACATGAACAGAAGACTCCTCTTATAAATAATTAATGGATGTGACAGAAAGGGAATCTAAAATATAGATAATTAAGACAATAAAGGCAATGGATGAGAAATGGAAAGACAGAACCAAAAGTCAGATGAGAGATAGGTAGAATACAGAAAGGATATGGTGGACCTTAAGGAAATGAAGGAGACAATTAGGGAACGTAAAGATGCAGAAGAAAGTATCAAAAATAGATTAGACCATGGAGAAGAAAGAACATCAGAACTAAAAGATAAAGTATTTGAGTTAACCCAGATAGTTACAGAGGCAAAAAAGGAGAGAGAGAAAACAGAGGAGGTGCAGAGAACTATGAGACTCCATGAAGCATTCCAACAGACGAATAGGAATCCATGAAGGGTAAGAAAAATGTCCCAAAAGAATGGAAGCCCTACAGGAAACTATCATAAATTAAAACTTCCGAAGTTTTACTAATGATCTTGACACATTCCTTTCAGATGCATATTCAACCCCCACTCATCTCAACACTAACAGAGCTTCTCCAAGACAGATTGTAATGAATCTGTCCAAAGTTAAAATGAAAGAGAAAATTTTGCAAGCAACTAGGAGTAAGCACCATCTGACCTACAGGGGAAAAGCCACTGGGATGACAGCAGACTTTTCAACTGAAACTTTCCAAGGTAGACAAGCATGGTCATCCACCTTAAACATCCTTCCACAAAATAATTTTCAGCCCAGAATTCTGTATCCTGCTAAACTAAGGTTCAAAATGGATGAAGAAATTAAATCTTTTGCAGATATACAAGCATTGAGGAAATTCTCCAAAACAAAACCAGCCATACAAGAAATACTTAGACCTATTCTCAACACTGAACACCACATTGGACCACCAAACCAAGAAAGTGAAAACCTAGAACCCAAAGGCCAAAACTTAGTTCCAACAATGGCGCAAACTATAAAATTACACAACAGAGCTCAGTAGGGTTGGAGAGCAAGATGGCGGCCGAGTAACAGCTTCCTTGCATCTGGGCACTGTGAGTCTGGGGAGATAAGACTCCAGGCAACTCTAGCTGGTGGGATCTGCCTATAATAATCCCTTTGAGGATACAGGGAGTCAGCGAGAGACTTCTGGATCCCAAGAGGAGGACAAAAACAGTGGAAAACTGGCAAGTAATCACGTGTGTTCAATTGGTCTAATCCTGCCGACAGCTGTAAGTGCAGTAGCAGCGAGACTGCAAACCAGAAACGCCTTACCTGTGAACTGTTTTGGTGTTCTTGAACTTGGCACTCAGTTGAAGTCCCTTGGGGAGAGCTTGAGCGGGACTGCGGAGAACTTTGGGCATTGTCTGGGACCTAAGACTGAGCTACTGAGCCACTGAGCCAGACGGACAGAGCTAATAGTATTTGGCTGAGGGCTGCAGGGAGCCACTGTGACAGAACTGCCCCAACAAGGTCCGCCCTAAGGGTTGCAGAGCAAGGATTGGCGGGACCTAGTAACTTAGTGACTGAGCAGCCTAAAGGCGGGGTCTGAGCCACCTTATAGCCCTAACCCTCAGGGGCAGAGTGAGACTGGATATGGCACACTGGGTAAGTGGATAGCCACTTCACCACTGATTCCAGCAACAAGCACTTTCCTGGGAAAGCTTCTGCTTAGCAAGTCTGCTTAAAGTGCCTTTTAAGAGGGCTGAAGAGAAACTTAGGGTGTCTACCCTGTGGGGTTTGAGAAATCATCACGGGCCTCCAGTCGTATTGGAACATTGTAATTAACATCTCATACCCCAAAAGACCACTTCTTACCCAGACAATATTCAACAAGATATATATACTGCTTTGTTTTTGGTTGTTTTTTACTTTGTTTATTTTGTTTGTCTTTTGTTTATTTTGATGTTGCTGATGTTGTTTTGTTTTTTAATTTCAACCATTCCCGTACCGATTTTTTTTCTTTCTCCAGTTTTCTGGCATAAATACAATTTCCCATTGCTGCCTTTTCCAATAACTAGAACTTCATTTTTGCTATTGTTTCTTACCCCTATTATTTGGTTTTTCACCCAATTTTATCCCATAAAGTTTTCTGTTTCCTTGTTTTGGTTTTATTTATAGCATTTTTGTCCTTCCTCTCTACTTGGAAGAGGTAAGGTACTGTGTCTGATCAGGTTAGCAAAGACTTGCTGACCTCAAGGGAACCACCCAAAGGGGCACCCCCAGAGGTTGGGGTTTTTTAAGGTTGTGTCAAAGTACCCTACTGTACACCTATATTGCTGTGTCTCCCTCTTTCTGAGTCTCTCTTCTTTTTCTCAATATTCCTTTTACCCACCCCCTCTCCTTTTTCTATTTTCTCTTTGTTCTTCTTTCTTTCACCCCTTCTTACTTTTCAACCTTCTCATCCTTCTGGTCCCATATCACAAGGACTCATCAAAACCTTAGTCAACAGGCACGGGAACTTAAAGAGCAAGAGGAAGTGAAAGGAAAATTAGGGCAAGGAAACAGATAAAAGAAATCACTCATGAGGAACAATCAGCAGAAAACTCCAGCCAACATGAAGAACCAGTCCAAAACGACCCCTCCAAGGAAACATGAGGTAGCTACTGCACAGGATTCCAACAATAAAGAAATGTTAGGAATGACAGGAAGGGAATTTAGAATACAGATGATGAAAACAATGAAGGAAATGATGGAAACAATGAATAAAACTACTACGAAAATGGAAAATAACAAAAAGGAAATCCCAAAACAGAATCAAATAAGAGATGAACGATATGAAGAATATACAAAAGGATATAGCAGAGCTGAAGGAACTGAAGCAGTCAATTAGGGAACTTAAAGATGCAATGGAAAGTATCAGCAACAGGTTAGACCATGCAGAAGAAAGAATTTCAGAGGTAGAAGACAAAGCCCTTGAGATAACTCAGATAGTAAAAGAGGCAGAAAAGAAGAGAGAGAAAGCAGAACATTCACTGTCAGAATTATGGGACCTTATGAAGCGTTCCAACATACAACTTATACTAATTCGAGAAGGGGAAGAAACATGTCCCAGAGGAATAGAAGCTATACTACAGAATATTATACAAGAAAATTTCCCAAATATCACCAAAGATTCTGACACACTGCTTTCAGAGGGATATCGGACCCCAGGTCACCAAAACTCTAACCGAGCTTCTCCAAGACACATTGTGATGAACCTGTTCAAAGTCAAGACAAAAGAAAAGATTCTGCAAGCTGCCAGAAGTAAGCGCCAGTTCACCTATAGGGGGCAAATCCATCAGAGTGACTGCAGACTTCTCTAATGAAACTTTCCAAGCAAGAAGACAATGGTCATCTACCTTTAATCTACTTAAACAGAACAATTTCCAGCCCAGAATTTTGTACCGTGCTAAGCTAAGCTTTAAAATTAATAGAGAAATCCAATCATTTACAGATATACAAACATTGAGGAAATTCGCCACAACAAGACCAGCTCTACAGGAAATACATCAACCTGTTCTACACACTGACCATCACAATGGATTAGCAGCAAAGTAAAAACCCAGAAATTAAAAGACACAACCTAACCTCCACACTGATGCAAAAGATAAAACTAAGCAATGGACTCTCACCAAATAAGATGAATAGAACACTACCACACTTATAAATTATCTCAATAAATGTTAATGGCTTAAATTCCCCACTGAAGAGACATAGATTGGCTGACTGGATTAAAAAACACAAGTCATCCATTTGCTGTCTGCAAGAAACACACCCGGCTTCAAAAGACAAATTAAAGCTCCAAGACAAGGGTTGGAAGACAATTTTTCAGGCAAATGCAATTCAGAAGAAAAGAGGAGTAGCAATCTTATTTTCAGATACATGAGGATTTAAAGCAACTAAAGTCAAAAAAGACAAAGATGGTCACTTTATATTGTTCAAGGGAAAAATACAACAAGAAGACGTCTCAATTCTAAATATTTATGCACCCAATTTAAATGCTCCCAGATTCCTGAAACAGACCTTACTCAGTCTGAGCAATATGATTTCCGATAATACCATCATAACAGGGGACTTTAACACACCTCTTACAGAGCTGGACAGATCCTCTAAACAGAAATTAAATAAAGATATAAGAGATTTAAATGAGACCCTAGAACAATGGTGCTTAACAGACGCATAAAGAACACTCCATCCCAAAGATAAAGAATACACATTCTTCTCATCACCCCATGGAACATTCTCCAAAATTGATCATATCCTGGGACACAAAACAAATATCAACAGATCAAAAGAATTGAAATTTTACCTTGTATCTTCTCAGACCATAAGGCACTAAGGGTGGAACTCAACTCTAACAAAAACGTTCGACCCCACACAAAGACATGGAAATTAAACAATCTTCTGTTGAATAAAAGATGGGCGCAGGAAGAAATAAAACAGGAAATCTTTAACTTCCTTAAGCATAACAACAATGAAGACACAAGCTACCAAAACCTGTGGGATACTGCAAAAGCAGTTTTGACAGGAAAATTTATCGCTTTAGATGCTTACATTCAAAAAACAGAAAGAGAGCACATCAACAAACTCACAAGCCATCTTATGGAGTTGGAAAAAGAAGAACAATCTAAGCCTAATGTCAGTAGAAGAAAAGAAATCTCCGAAATCAAATCAGAGATCAATGAAATTGAAAACAAAAGATTCATTCAGAAAATTAATGAAACAAGGAGTTGGTTTTTTGTAAAAAATTAACAAAATAGATAAACCATTGGCTAGACTAATGAGAAATAGAAAAGTAAAATCTCTAGTAACCTTAATCAGAAATGATAAAGGGGAAATAACAACTGATCCCACAGAGGTACAAGAGATCATCTCTGCATACTACCAGAAACTCTATGCCCAGAAATTTGATAATGTCAAGGAAATGGATCAATATTTGGAATCACACCCTCTCCCTAGACTCAGCCAGGAAGAAACAGAGCTTCTGAACAGACAAATTGCAAGCACTGAGATTAAAGAAACAATAAAAAAGCTTCCAGCCAAAAAATGCCCTGGTCCAGATGGCTTCACACCACAATTCTATCAAACCTTCAAGGAAGAGCTTATTCCTGTACTGCAGAAATTATTCCAAAAAATTGAGGAAGAAGGAATCTTCCCCAACACATTCTATGAAGCAAACATCACCCTGATACCAAAACCAGGAAAAGACCCAACTAAAAAGGAGAATTTCAGACCAATCACACTCATGAATATAGATGCAAAAATTCTCAACAAAATCCTAGCCAACAGATTACAGCTTATTATCAAAAAGGTCATACATCATAATCAAGTAGGTTACATCCCAGGGATACAAGGCTGGTTTAACATATGCAAGTCGATAAACGTTATCCACCATATTAACAAAGGCAAAAATAAAGATCATATGATCCTCTCAATAGATGCAGAAAAAGCATTTGATAAAATCCAGCATCCTTTTCTAATTAGAACAGAAGAGTATAGGCATAGGTGGCACATTTCCAAACCTGATTGAAGCTATCTATGACAAACCCACAGCTAATATTTTACTGAATGGAGTAAAACTGAAAGCTTTTCCTCTTAGAACTGGAACCAGACAAGGTTGTCCTCTGTCACCTTTACTATTCAACATAGTGCTGGAAGTTCTAGCCAATACAATTAGGCAAGACAAGGAAATAAAGGGAATCCAAATGGGAGCAGAGGAGGTCAAACTCTCCCTCTTTGCTGATGACATGATCTTATACTTAGAGAATCCCAAAGACTCAACCACAAGACTCCTAGAAGTCATCAAAAAATACAGTAATGTTTCATGATATAAAATCAATGCCCACAAGTCAGTAACCTTTGTATATGCCAATAACAGTCAAGATGAGAAGCTAATTAAGGACGCAACTCCCTTCACCATAATTTCAAAGAAAACGAAATAACTAGGAATATACCTAACGAAGGAGGTGAAGGACCTCTATAAAGAAAATTATGAAATCCTCAGAAAGGAAATAGCAGAGGACATTAACAAATGGAAGAACATACCATGCTCATGGATGGGAAGAATCAACATTGTTAAAATGTCTATACTTCCCAAAGCAATCTACCTATTCAATGCCATTCCTATTACAGTACCAACATCGTACTTTCAAGATTTGGAAAAAAATGATTCTGCATTTTGTATGGAACCAGAAATAACCCCGTATACCTAAGGCAGTTCTTAGTAATAAAAATAAAGCTGGGGACATCAGCATACCAGATTTTAGTCTGTACTACAAGGCCATAGTGCTCAAGACAGCATGGTACTGGCACAAAAACAGAGACATAGACACTTGGAATCGAATAGAAAACCAAGAAATGAAACTAACATCTTACAACCACCTAATCTTCGATAAACCAAACAAGAACATACCTTGGGGAAAAGACTCCCTATTCAATGAATGGTGTTGGGAGAGCTGGATGTCTACATGTAAAAGACTGAAACTGGACCCACGCCTTTCCCCACTCACAAAAATTGATTCAAGATGGATAAAGAACTGAAATTTAAGGCATGAAACAATTAGAATCCTCAAAGAAAGCATAAGAAAAAACACTGGAAGATGTTGGCCTAGGGAAAGACTTCATGAAGAAGACTGCCATGGCAATTGCAACAACAACAAAAATAAACAAATGGGACTTCATTAAACTGAAAAGCTTCTGTACAGCTAAAGAGACAATAACCAAAGCAAAGAGACAACCTACACAAAGGGAAAGGATATCTGTATATTTTGAATCCGACAAATGCTTGATAACTAGGATCTATAGAGAACTCAAATTAATCCACATGAAAAAAGCCAAAAATCCCATATATCAATGGGCAAGAGACATGAATAAAACCTTCTCTAAAGATGACAGACGAATGGCTAACAAACATATGAAAAAAAAGTTCATCATCCCTATCAATTAGAGAAATGCAAATCAAAACCACCCTGAGATACCATCTAACTCCAGTAAAAATGGCCCACATCACAAAATCTCAAAACTGCAGATGCTGGCGTGGATGTGGAGAGAAGGGAACACTTTTACACTGCTGGTGGGACTGCAAACTAGTACAACCTTTCTGGAAGGAAGTATGGAGAAACCTCAACGCACTCAAGCTAGACCTCCCATTTGATCTGGCAATCCCATTACTGGGCATCTACCTAGAAGGAAAAAAAATCCTTCTATCATAAGGACACTTGCACTAGACTGTTTATTGCAGCTCAATTTACAATCGCCAAAATGTGGAAACAGCCTAAATGCCCACCAACCCAGGAATGGATTAACAAGCTGTGGTATATGTATACCATGGAATACTATTCAGCTATTAAAAAAAATGGAGACTTTACATCCTTCGTATTAACCTGGATGGACGTGGAAGACATTATTCTTAGTAAAGCATCACAAGAATGGAAAAGTATGAATCCTATGTACTCAATTTTGATATGAGGACAATTAATGTCAATCAAGGTCGGGGGGGAGGAAAAGCATAGAAAGGGAAGGAGAGAGGGGGATGAGGCCTTGGTGTGTGCCACACCTTCTGGGGGCAAGACATGATTGCAGGAGGGACTTTACCTAACAAATGCAATCAGTATAACCTGGCTTATTGTACCCTGAATGAATCTCCAACAATAACAAAAAAAAAAAAAAGAAAGAAAGAAAAAAGAAGACACACACACAAAAAAAAAATTACATCACAGACTTTCTTATAACAACATGAATAAAATTCTACCACGCATTTGATAATCTCAATAAACATCAATGCATTGAATTCCCCACTGAAGAGGCACAGGTTGGCTTATTCAGTAAAAAAGCACAAGCCATCCATATGCTGTCTCTAGAAGATATACCTAGCCCTGAAGGATAAATCAAGACTAGGGGTTAGGGGAAGGAAAACAGTACTTCAAGCAAATGGAAATCAGAAGAAAGGAGGGATTGCAATCTTATTCTCAGAAAAAAGCAGATTCAAAGCAACAGCAGTTAAGAAAGACAAGGATGGACACTTTATACTGGTCAAAGAAATAATAAAACAAGAAGACATCTCAATTTTAAATATTTATGCACCTAACTTAAATGCTCCCAGATTTATGAAACGGACTTTAATTAGTCTGAGGAATACAGTATTCCATAACACCATAATTGCCAGGGACTCTAACACCCGTTTGACAGAACTGGACAGATCCTCTAAACAGAAACTAAACAAGGATACAAAGGACTTTAAACATGACCCTAGAACAAATGGGATTAATAGACATATAGAGAATACACCATTCCAAAACAAAAGAATATACTTTTCTTCTCATCAACCCATGGCATATACTCAAAATTAGATCACATCCAAGGATATAAATCAAACCTCAGTAAAATTAAAGAAATAGAAATTATATCTTGACTCTACTCAGACAGCAAGGCTATAAAGGTGGAATTCAACTCCAACAAAATCGTGCATCCCCACACAAAGGTATGAAAATTTAACAACCTTATGCTGAATGATAGTTGGGTGCAGGAAGAGATAAAAGAGGAAATTAAATTCCTTGAGCATAACAACAATGAAGACATAAGCTACCAAAATCTGTGAGATACAGCCAAAGCTTTCCTGAGAGAAAAATGTAGTGCTTTAGATGCCTACATCTGAAAAATAGAGAGTACATCACAAACCATCTTATGGAATTGGAAAAAGAAGAACAATCTAACCCTAAACCAAGCAGAAAAGAAATATCCAAAATTAAGTCAAAGTAATGACATTGAAAATAACTCATTCAGAAAATTAATGAAATAAAAAGCTGGTTTATTGAAAAAAACATCAATAAAATACATAAACGTTTGGCCAGACTAGACACAAAAAAGTAAAATCTCTAGTAACCTCAATCAGAAATGATAAAGGGGAAATAACAACAGATGTCACAGAGATACAAGAGATTATCTCTGAGTACTATCAGAAATTCTACACCTAGACATTTGACAATGTGAAAGAAATGGATCAATTTGTGGAATCACACCCTCTCCTTACATTTAACCATGAAGAAATAGACCATTTCAAGCACTGAGATCAAAGAAACAATTAAAAATCTCCCAACAAAAAAATGCCCTGGTCCAGATGGCTTCACACCAGAATTCTATCAAACCTTCAAAGAAGATCTTACACCGTACTGCAGAAATTATTCCAAAAAAATTGAGGAGGAAGGAATGTTCCCCAACATATTCTACGAAGCAAAGATCACCCTGATACCAAAACCAGGAAAATACTCAACTAAAAAGGAGACCTTCAGACCAATTTCACTAATGAATATAGTTGTAAAAATTCTCAATAAAATTCTAGCCAATAGATTACAGCTTATCATCAAAAAAGTCATACATCATGATCAAGTAGGTTTCATCCCAGGGATACAAGGCTGGTTTAACATATGCCAAGTCCATAAACATTATTCACCATATCAACAGAGGCAAAACACAGACCATATGATCCTCTCAGTAAATGCAGAAAAAGAATTTGTTAAAATCCAGCATCCTTTTCTAATTAGAACACTGAAGAGTATCGGCATAGATGGCACATTTCTTAAACTGATCTATGACAAACCCAGAGCTAAGATTTTACTGAATGGAGAAAAACTGAAAGCTTTTCCACTTAGAACAGGAACCAGACAAGGTTGTCCTCTTTCACCACTACTATTCAACATAGTACTGGAAGTTCTAGCTAATACAATCAATCAGGCAAGATTAGGAAATAAGGGCATCCAGTGGGAACAGAGGAGGTCAAACTCTCCCTCTTTGCTGATGATATGATCTTATAGAGAACCCCAAAGACTCAAACACAAGACTCCTAGAAGTGATCAAAAAATACAGTAATGTCCCAGGAAATAAAATGAACATCCACAAGTCAGTAGCCTTTGTATATGCCAGTAACAGCCAGGATGAGAAGCTCATTAAGGACATAATCCCCTTCACATTAGCTTCAAAGAAAATGCAATACCTAGCAATATACTTAATAAAACCAGTGAAGGACCTCTATGAAGATAATTACAAAACCCTAAGAAAAGAAAAAGCAGAAGATATAAACAAATGGAAGAACATACCATGCTCGTGACTGGGAAGAATCAACACTGTTAAAATGTCTATATTTCCCAAAGCAATCTACAGATTCAATGCCATTCCCATCAAAATATCACCATCATACTTTGAAGACTTGGAAAAAGTAATTCTTCGGTTTGTATGGAACCAAGAAAAAAACTATATAGCTAAGGCAATTCTTAGTAATAAAAACGAGGCCAGGGCCATCAGCATACCAGACTTTAGGCTGTACCACAAGGCCACGGTGATCAAAATAGCATCGTATTGGCACAAAAATAGAGACATAGACATCTGGAACCAAATAGAAAACCATGAGATGAAACCTTATCTTTGACAAACCAAACAAGAACATCCACTGGGCGAAAAATTCCCTATTTGATAAATGGTGCTGGGAGAACTGGATAACCACATATAAGACTGAAACTGGACCCACACCTTTATCTACTCACAAATATTGATTCAAGATGGATGATAGATCTAAGTCTAAGGCATGAAACAATAAAAATCCACAATAAGAAAGTGTGGGGAGGCTCAGCACCTGTGGCTCAAGTGGCTAAGGCACCAGCCACATACACCTGAGCTGGCAAGTTCAAATACAGCCCAGGCCCGCCAAACAACAATGACAGCTGCAACCAAAAAATAGCCGGGTGTTGTGGCGGGTGCCTGTAGTCCCAGCTACTTGGAAGGCGGAAGCAGGAGAATCTCTTGAGCCCAGGAGTTGGAGGTTGCTGTAAGCTGTGATGCCACAGCACTCTACCCAGAGTGACAGCTTGAGGAAAGGGAAGGAAGGAAAGGGAGGGAAGGAATTGAAATTAAGCAATACAAAAACTCCTCCAACTCCTGGGCTCAAGAGATTCTCCTGCTTCCGCCTTCCAAGTAGCTGGGACTACAGGCACCCGCCACAACACCCGGCTATTTTTTGGTTGCAGTTGTCATTGTTGTTTGGCGGGCCTGGGCTGTATTTGAACCTGCCAGCTCAGGTGTGTGTGGCTGGTGCCTTAGCCACTTGAGCCACAGGTGCTGAGCCTCCCCACACTTTCTTATTGTGGATTTTTATTGTTTCATGACTTAGGAAGGAAAGGGAGGGCAGGGCAGGGGAGGGAGGGAGGGAGGGAGGGAGGGAGGGAGGGAGGAAGGAAGGAAGGAAGGAAGGAAGGAAGGAAGGAAGGAAGGAAGGAAGGAAGGAAGGAAGGAAGGAAGGAAGGAAGACTTGAAGGCACTGGCCTGGGGAATAACTTTATGAAGAAGACTTCAGTGGCAATTGCTACAACAACAACAACAACAAAAAAAAAAAAAAAATATATATATATATATAAGCAAATGAGACTTAATTAAACTGAATAGATTCTGTACAAACAACAACCAAAGCAAAGTGACAACTGTCAGAATGGGAAAATATATTTGCATATTATCAATTGGACAAAAGCTGATTCTGATAACTAGAATCTACAAAGAACTCAAATTAAGCAATACAAAAAGAGCCAACAAGCCCTTATATCAATGGGCAAGTGAGATGAATAGAACCTTCTCTAAAGGAGACAAGACGAATGGCTAAAAAACACATGAAAAAATGTTCATCGTCACTAATTATCAGAGAAATGCAAATCAAAACCACCATGAGATATCACCTAACCCCAGTGAGAATGGCCCACATCACAATGTCCCAAAGCCACAAATGCTGGCATGGATGCAAAAAGAAGGGAACACTTTTACACTGCTGGTGGGACTGCAAACTAATACAACCTTTTGGGGAAGAAATATGGAGAATCTTCAAAGAACTCAAACTAGACCTCCCATTTGATCCTGCAATCCCATTACTGAGCATCTACCCAGAAGAAAAAAAAATTATTATAAGGACATCTGCACTAGACTGTTTGTCACAGCTCAATTTACAATTGCCAAATTGTGGAAACAACCTAAATGCCCACCAATCCAGTAATGGTTTAACAAACTATGGTATATGATGTTTACCATGGAATACTATTCAGCCACTAGAAAACATGGTGACTTTACATCTTTTGTATTAACCTAGATGGAGCTGAAACACATTCTTCTAAGTAAAACATCACAAGAATGGAGAAGCAAGAAATCCAATGTACTTAATTCTGATATGAGAACAACTGATGCTAGTACACGGTGGCAGGTGGGGGGTGATGGTGTGTGACACACCTCTTGGGGGCGGGACACAATTTTAAGTAGGACTTTACTTAACAAATCCAAGCAACGTAACCTGGTTCTTTGTACCCTCAAAGATTCCGCAGCAATAAAAAAATAAATGACAATCTATACAAATGTTCTTATGATAAAAACATTTTTTTTTCTTCTGAGTAGATGCCTAGTAGTGGGATTGTGGGATTACGTGGGAAGTCTAATTTGAGTTCTTTAAGGATTACCAATACTTTTTTCCAAAAAGGATAAATTTGTTTGCTGGATATGAGATTTTTGAGGCAGGGCAGATAATTTTCCATATATGGTAGACTAGCTATCTCCAGTCCTCCTATATACTCAGTTTCACAATGAACTTCCAATAAAACCGAATGGAGATACCAAAGCCCTGCTTAGGTTATAACAAGGGTAACCTGAATTACTTATTTTTAAAAGTTAACAAAAGAAACAAATAAAAAAAAACCCAATGCAGAATTTAATAAAAGACGTCTATTAGAAACCCACAGCTAATATCATACTTAATGGTGAAAGAATGAAAGATTTTCTGGAAAGCAAGAACAAGACAACTGTTCTCACAACTTACATTCAACACTATACATAAAGTTATAGAAAGTACAATTAGGTTAAGAACAATAAAAGCTGTCTGGATTGAAAAGGAAGAAGTAAACTCCACTCACAGATGATACAACCTTTTTAATAGAAAAACCTAAGCAATACACAACATAAAAAACTTAGAACTTACAATAAGTGGACTCAGCAAAACTTCAGGATACAAAATCAATATACAAAAATCTGTTGTATTTCTATTCTATACGCTTACAATGAACAATCTAAAAATGAAATTAGAACAATTTCATTTATGGTAAGACTCAAAATAAATAAAATGCTTAGGCATAAATTTAAGAAAAGAAGAGCAAGACTTATATACTAAAAACTACAAACATGGAAAGAAATTAAAGATCTAAATGATGGAAAATATTGGATATGCATGGACGGGGATATTTAGTATTGCTGAGTTGGCAATACTCCCCAAATTGATCTCAAGATTCAAAGCAAAATCTCAGCTGGCTTATTTACAGAAATATATAAGCTACTACTCAAATTCATATGAAATTATAAGGGACCTCAAATAGTAAAACGCCTTGAGAAAGAAAACTAAAGGTATAGGACTCACCCCTTCCTAATTTCACAATTTACTTCAAAGCCACAGTAATTAAAGCAATGTCATACTGGCATAAGGACAGACATATAGATCAACAGAGTAGAACTGATAGTCAAGAAATAAACACATACATACATCTATAGTCAATTTATTTTCAACAAGTGTATCAAGAACCTTCAAGGGAGAAAGAATAGTCTTTTCAACAAATGGTGCTGGACAACTTGATACCAAAATGGAAAAAATGAAGCTGGAGACTTCATACCATACACAAAAATTAACTAAAAGTGGATCATATACATAAATGTACGGACTAAAACTATAAAACATTTTTTTAAAAAGGTGCAAAAAACTATAACCTTTGATTAAGCGAGGAATTCTTGGATGTGCACTAAATGCACTAGCAACAAAAGAAAAATTAGATGAATTAAACAGGGAAAATTTTAAAATTTGTGCATAGAAATATGATATAACAAAAGAAAACAGACAACTCACAGAATGGGAGGAAGTATTTGCAAATTGTGTTTGTGAGTGTGTTACAGTTACAGTATTCATAATATAGAACAAACTCTGTTTGTTGCTGTTGTTGAGACCCAGTCTCACCCTCTACCCTGAGCAGTGTACAGTGGCATTAACACAGGCAACCTCAGACTCAGGCTGCCTCAGCCTCCCGAGTCACTGAGATTACAGGCATCTGCCATGACACCCAGCTGGGTATTTTATTTGCTGTGGAGTTGGGGGTCTAACTCTAGCTCAGACAAGTCTTGAACTCGAGCTCAAGCAATCCTCCCGCCTCAGCCTCCCACAGTGCTAGGAGTTACAGGCATGAGCCACTGCACCCAGCTATAAAGAACTCTTAAAACTCAATAACAAGAAGAAAAATAACCTAATTACTAAATAGCCCAAAGACTTGAAGAGACATTTCTCCAAAGAAGATAAACACGGATCAAAGGATGGCTAACTACAGACAGCAGGTGCACATTTCTTCTTTGAGATACCAATTATATGCCCAAACTTCAAATAGATCATCTAGGAAAGAACATTTGAATATAACAGAAAGGCGACAGAAGATACCCAGGGTGAAAGAAAGAGAAATGGAACTGCTTGCTCCAGGTTGCTGACAGCCTTAAAGAGCTCCCAAACTTGGACCCAGGGAAGGGATAAGTTAGAGACCCTTCAGGCTCCACAGCCCTCCTGAGACCTTTGCAATTTTAGCTACAGAAGAGCTCCTCAACGCCCACAGGATTCTAGACTAGCATGGAAGCTACTCGGAGGTCACACACAGGCACTGCTTGAATATACATGCATTTCCACAGGCTTCAGAACTCAGGGCATCTGAGGTGCAAAGCCATTCTAGAAGCCCTTCCCAGAATCCGGTGCTATTGCGAACACTCCCAGGCCAGGGAGGGAGAAGGCAATCTGGGCAATCTCATGTATCCTAAAGATAAGTTCTGCCACTGCAACTGAGGGCAGCTATGGGACTGACGAGCAGTCAGTCCACAAACCTGGCACCTCTTGGCTTTCCTCAAGAGCTGCCCATCAGGCTGCTCCCATAGAGAAGGGCATGCCTACACCAGTAGCCAGCCCACTGTGCTCCTGCTGACCTGCCTGAGTGTTCCACAGGAAGCCTAGGACAAGCCAAACACTCCCTATCAAAGCACTTAAATTCAGGGGACCTGAGAACACCTAGCACTCAAACACACTAATCAAGGATATGGGAAGACTTGAAATCTGGTCTCAAATGGGGATGAAGCCCCTATTGTCAGAAATGAGAGATAAGTATGACATGGGATCACACCTGAGCAGGACATCTTTTGCTTCAAGGGAACCAGGAAAGGATGTGCCCAAGACCTCGGTTTCCGAGGGGAGGGATGAGAGGCTTATGAGTTTCTGTCAGGTGAAATTTATGGACTGGGGAGGCTTCTCCAAATGAAGGCAGAATGCTTGGGACTGTCCAAGCTGGTATGGCCTACTGCCTGTGGCCAGATCAGGGGAATGGGAGTTGAGCAGGTCCCACTATAACCTGATGAGCTGTAGATTTGATACCTGCATTCATGTTTATCACAGCATAATTCACAATCATAAAGATATGGAATCAAACTAAGTGCCCATCAACTGATGAATGGATAAAGAAGAGATGGTGTAAGTATACATACACCATGGGATACTACTCAGCCATTAAAAACAATGAAACAATGTCTTTTGCAGCTACGGGGATGGAATTGGAGGCCATTATCCTAAGTAAAGTAACTCAGGAACAGCAAATCAAATACTACATGTTCTCACAAGTAGGAGCTAAGCCTGGGTACACATGGTCACACAGAGTAGAATAATGGATACTAGAGACTCAAAAAGGGGTAGGGGAAAGGGGGTGAAGGATAAAAAGTTACCTATTGAGCACAATGCACCATACAGTTAACAAGTACACTAAATGCCCAAACGTGACCACTATACAATATTGATAAAACAAAACTTCACTGGTACTTCCTAGAGTCTATTGAAATTAAAAAAAAAAAAAAAGAAGATAAACACATAACGAACAAGTACATAAAAAATTCTTGACACCATTATTCACCAGGGAACTGTGAATCAAAACCACCATGAGATATCACTTTACACCTATTAGGATGGCTATAATAAAGAAGACAGATAATGACAAGTTTTGTCATTGATGTGGAAAAATGTGAACCTTCATACCCTGTTGGTAAGATCAAATGTTTTTTACACCCAATGTAAAAAACTGGCATTTCCTCATAAAGTTAAACATGGAGTTACATGTGACCCAGCAATTTCATTCCCAAGTATATACACTAAAGAATCAAAAAACAGATGCTTAAATAAAACTTACATGGGAATGTTCATAGAAGTATTTTTCATGGGTGTGGGGGCAAGATGGTGGCCGAGTAACAGCTTCCTTGTAACTGGGCACGGTGAGTCTGGGGAGACAAGACTCCAGGCATCTCTGGCTGGTGGAATCTGCCTATAATCATCCCTTTAGGGACAAAGGGAGTCAGTGAGAGACTTCTGGACCCCAAGAGGAGGACAAAAGCAGAGGAGGAAAACTGGCAAATGGTTGCCTGTGTTCATTTGATCTAATCCCGCTGGCAGCTGTAAGTACAGCAGCAGTGAGACTGTAAGCTGTTTTGGTGTTTCTGGACTTGGTATTCAATTGAACTGCCTTGGGCAGGAGTACGGAGAACTTTGGGCATTGTCTAGAACCCCAGACTGAGCCGCAGAGCCAGACCGAACTAATAGTGTTCGGCTGTGGGCCACGCAGAGCCATTGTGAGAGAACTGCTCAGGGTCGCAGAGGAAGGATCGGGCAGGAGCTAGTAATCTAGTGACCGAGCAGCATAAAGGAGGGGACTGAGCTGCCTTACAGCCTTAGCCCTCAGGGGCAGACTGAGACCGGTTCTGGCACACTGGTTAAGTAGATAGCCACTTTAGCAGTGATCCCAGTGACAAGACCTTGCCTGGGAATTTCTGCTTAGCCAAGTTTAGAAGTTTAAAGTGCCTTTTAAGAGGGCTGAGGAGAGATTTCGGCTCTCCACTCTGTGGGGTTCAAGAAATCAGCAGAGGCCTCCAGTCATATCAGCACTGTGATTAACAACTCATACCTCAGAAGATCACCTGTTGCCCAGACAATATTCAGCAACATATATATACTGCTTTTTTGTTGTTGTTGATGTTGTTCTGTTTTTTAATTTCAACCTTTTGCCTATAGATTTTTCCTTTATTTTTTTCTTTCTTTCCTTTCTCTGTTTTTCTAGCTTAAACACAATTTCCCATTGTTGCCTTTTTCAATAATTAGAACTTCATTTTTGCTAGTGTTTCTACCCCTATTATTTGTTTTTTTCCCCCAATTTTATCCTGTAAACTTTTCTGATTGCTTGTTTTGGTTTAATTTATAGCATTTTAGCCTTGCCTCTCTACTTGGTGGAGGTGGGGTACTGTGTTGGAATAGGTTACAAATAGGTGCTAACCTCAAGGGAACCACCCAACTGGGTACTCCCAGAGGTCGGGGTTTTTTTAAGGTTGGGTCAAAATAACCTTCTGTACACCTATATTGCTCTGTCTCCCTCCTTATGTGCCTCTCTTCTCTTTGTCAATATTCCCTTTTACCTACCCCCTCTCCTTTCTCTTTTTTCTTTTCTTACTTTCTTTCTTTTTCTTTCTTTTATCCCTTCTTGCTCATCAACCGTCTCATCCTTCTGGTCCTGTACCAAAAGGACACATCAAAACACTAGTCCACACAAAAATTGATTCAAAATGGTAAAGAACTTAAATTTAAGGCATGAAACAATAAAAACCCTCAAACAAAGCATAGGCAAAACACTAGAAGATATTGGCCTGGGGAAAGACTTCATGAAGAAGACTGCCATGGCAATTGCAACAACAACAAAAATAAACAAATGGGACTTCATTAAACTGAAAACCTTCTGTACAGCTAAGGAGACAATAACCAAAGCAAAGAGACAACCTACACAATGCGAAAGGATATTTGCATATTTTCAATCAGAAAAAAGCTTGATAACTAGGATCTATAGAGAACTCAAATTAATCCACATGAAAAAAGCCAACAATCCCATATATCAATGGGCAAGAGACATGAATAGAACCTTCTCTAAAGATGACAGACGAATGGCTAACAAACATATGAAAAAATGTTTATCAACTCTATATATTAGACAAATGCAAATCAAAACAACCCTGAGATATCATCTAACCCCAGTGAGAATGGCCCACATCACAAAATCTCAAAACTGCAGATGCTGGCGTGGATGTGGAGAGAAGGGAACACTTTTACACTGCTGGTGGGACTGCAAACTAGTACAACCTTTCCGGAAGGAAGTATGGAGAAACCTCAACGCACTCAAGCTAGACCTCCCATTTGATCTGGCAATCCCATTACTGGGCATATACCCAGAAGGAAAAAATCCTTTTATCCTAAGGACACTTGTACTAGATTGTTTATTGCAGCTCAATTTACAATCGCCAAAATGTGGAAACAGCCTAAATGCCCACCAACCCAGGAATGGATTAACAAGCTGTGGTATATGTATACTATGGAATACTATTCAGCTATTAAAAGAAATGGAGACTTTACATCCTTCGTATTAACCTGGATGGAAGTGGAAGACATTATTCTTAGTAAAGAATCACAAGAATAGAGAAACATGAATCCTATGTACTCAACTTTGATATAAGGACAATTAATGACAATTAAGGTCATGGGGAAGAGGAAAAGCAGAAAGAGGGACGGAGGGAGAGGGGTGGGGCCCTGGTGTGTGTCACACTTTATGGGGCAAGACAAGATTGCAAGAGGGACTTTACATAACAATTGCAATCAGTGTAACCTGGCTTATTGTACCCTCAATGAATCCCCAACAATAAAAAAAAAAAAACCTAGTCCAGGGGCAGGGGAACTTAAAGAGCAAGAGGAAGTGAAAGGAAAATTAGGGCAAAGAAACAGATAAAAGAAATCATTCATCAGGAACAATCAGCAGAAAACTCCTAGCAACATGACGAACCACTCCAGAGCAACCCCTCCAAGGGACCATGAGGCAGCTACGGCAAAGGATTCCACCTATAAAGAAATGTTAGAAATGACAGAAAGGGAATTTAGAATACACATAATGAAAACAAGGAAGAAAATGATGGAAACAATGAACGAAACTGCTGATAAAGTAGAAAATAACCGAAAGGAAATCAAAAAACAAACTCAAATAAGAGATGAATGACAGGAAGAATATAGAAAGGATATAACAAAGCTGAAGTACCTGGAGCAGTCAATTAGGGAACTTAAAGATGCGATAGAAATTATCAACAACAGATTAGATCATGCAGAAGAAAGAACCTCAGAGGTAGAGGACAAAGCTCTTGAGATAACTCAGATAGTTAAAGACGCAAAAAAGAAGAGAAGAAAGAAGAACGTTCGCTGACAGAATTATGGGACTTTATGAAGCATTCAAACATATGAGATATAGGTATCCCAGAAGGGGACTTAAAAGCACCAGGGGAATGGAAGCCACTCTACAGAATATTATAAATGAAAATTTTCCAAATACCATCAAAGATACTGACACACTCCTTTCAGAGGCATATTGGATTCCATGTTGCCTCAACTCTAACCGAGCTTCTCCAAGACACACATTGTGATGAACCTGTCCAAAGTCAAGACAAAAGAAAAGACTCTTCAAGCTGACAGGAGTAAGCGCCAGTTGACCTACGGGGGCAAATCCATCAGGGTGACTGCGGACTTCTCTAATGAAACTTTCCAAGCAAGAAGACAATGGTCATCTACCTTTAATCTACTTAAACAGAACAATTTCCAGCCCAGAATTCTATATCCTGCTAAGCTAAGCTTTAAAATAGACGGAAAAAATCAAATCATTTACTGATCTAAAACATTGAGGAAATTCGCCACAGTAAGACCAGTTCTACAGGAAATACTTCAACCTGTTCTACACACTGACCATCACAATAGATCAAGAGCAAAGTAAGAACTCAGCA
Source organism: Nycticebus coucang (assembly GCF_027406575.1). NCBI lineage: Eukaryota > Metazoa > Chordata > Mammalia > Primates > Lorisidae > Nycticebus > Nycticebus coucang. The sequence continues at coordinate 88,760,840 of NC_069804.1, forward strand.
ATTAAAGGACAGAACCTAACTTCCACACTGATGCAAAAGATAAAACTAAGCAATGGGCTCTCACAAAATAGGATGAATAGAACACTACCACACTTATCAATTATCTCAATAAATGTTAATGGCTTAAATTCCCCACTAAAGAGGCAAAGATTGGCTGACCAGATTAAAAAACACAAGTCATTCATTTGCTGTCTGCAGGAAACACACCTGGCTTTAAAAGATAAATTAAAACTCTGACTTAAGGGTTTGAAGACAAATTTTCAGGCAAATGGAATTCAGAAGAAAAGAAGAGTTGCTATCTTATTTTCAAATACATGTGTACTTAAAGCAACTAAAGTCAAAAAAGACAAAGATGGTCACTTTATATTAGTCAAGGGAAAAATACAACAAGAAGACGTTTCAAGTCTAAATATTTATGCACCCAATTTAAATGCTCCCAGATTCTTGAAACAGACCTTACTCAGTCTGAGCAATATGATATCCGATAATACCACAATAACAGGACTTTAACACTCCTCTTAGAGAGCTGGACAGATTCTCTAAACAGAAATTAAACAAAGATATAAGAGATTTAAATGATACCCTAGAACAACTGTGCTTGATAGACGCATATAGAACACTCCATCCCAAAGATAAAGAATATACGTTCTTCTCATCGCCCCACGGAACATTCTCCAAAATTGATCATATCCTAGGACACAAAAAAACCTCAACAGAATCAAAAGAACTGAAATTTTACTTTGTATTTTCTCACACCATACGGCACCAAAGGCGGAACTCAACTCTAACAAAAACGTTCGAACCCACACAAAGGCATGGAAATTAAAAAACCTTCTGTTAAATGACACTTGGGTGCAGGAAGAAATAAAACAGGAAATCACTAACTTCCTTGAGCATAACAACAATGATGACACAAACTAGCAAAACCCGTGGGATACTGCAAAAGCAGTTTTGAGAGAAAAATTTATCTCTTTAGATGCCTACGTTCGAAAAACAGAAAGAGAGCACATCAACAAACTCCCAAGCCATCTTATGGAGTTGGAAAAAGAAGAACAATCTAAGCCTAATGTCAGTACAAGAAAAGAAATCTCCAGAATCAAATCAGAGATCAATGAAATTGAAAACAAAAGAATCATTCAGAAAATGAATGAAACAAGTAGTTAGTTTTTTGAAAAAATAAAATAGATAAACCTTTGGCCAGACTAACTAGAAATAGAAAAGTAAAATCTCTAGTAACCTCAATCAGAAATGATAAAGTGGAAATAACAACTAATGCCACAGAGGTACAAGAGATCATCTCTGCATACTACCAGAAACTCTATGCCCAGAAATTGGACAATGTGAAGGACGTGGATCAATATTTGAAATTGCACCCTCTCCCTAGACTTAGCCAGGAAGAAATACAGCTCCTGAACAGACCAATTTCAAGCACTGAGATTAAAGAAACAGTAAAAAAGCTTCCAATAAAAAAATGCCCTGGTCCAGATGGCTTCACACCAGAATTCTATCAAACCTTCAAGAGCTTACTCCTGTACTGCAGAAATTATTCCAAAACGACGAGGAGGAAGGAATCTTCCCCCAACACGCTCTACGAAGCAAACATCGCCCAGATACCAAAACCAGGAACAGACCCAAATAAAAAGGAGAATTCCTCACCAATTTCACTAATGAATACAGATTCAAAAATCTCAACAAAATCTTAGCCAATAGATTACAGCTTATCATCAAAAAAGTCATACATCATGATCAAGTAGGTTTCATCCCAGGGATGCAAGGCTGGTTTAACATACCCAAGTCAATAAACGTTATCCACCATATTAACAGAAGCAAAAATAAAGACCATATGATCCTCTCAACAGATGCAGAAAAAGCATTCAATAAATTCTAGCATCCTTTTCTAATTAGAACACTGAAGAGTATAGGCATAGGTGTCACATTTCTGAAATTCATTGAAGCTATCTATGACAAACCCACAGCTAATATTTTACTGAATGGAGTTAAACTGAAAGCTTTTCCTCTTAGAACTGGAACCAGAGAAGGTTGTCCTCTGTCACCTTTACTATTCAACAAAGTGCTGGAAGTTCTAGCCAATACAATCAGGCAAGACAAGGAAATAAAGGGAATCCAAATGGGAGCAGAGGAGGTCAAACTCTCCCTCTTTGCTGACATGATCTCATACTTAGAGAATCCCAAAGACCCAACCACAAGACTCCTGGAAGTCATCAAAAAAATACAGTAATGTCTCAGGATACAAAATCAGTGTCCACAAGTCAATAGCCGTTGTACACGCCAATAAAAGTCAAGATGAGAAGCGAATTAAGGACACAACTCCCTTCACCATAATTTCAAAGAAAATGAAATACCTAGGAATATACCTAACAAAGGAGGTGAAAGACCTCTATAAAGAAAATTATGAAATTATCAGAAAGGAAATAGCAGAGGATATTAACAAATGGAAGAACATACCATGTTCAAGGCTGGGAAGAATCAACATTGTTAAAATGTCTATACTTCCCAAAGCAATCTACCTATTCAATGCCATTCCTATTACAATACCAACATCATACTTTCAAGATTTGGAAAAAATGATTCTGCGTTTTGTATGGAAGCAGAAATAACCCCGTATAGCTAAGGCAGTTCTCAGTAATAAAAATAAAGCTGGGGGCATCAACATACCAGATTTTAGTATGTACTACAAGGCCATAGTGCTCAAGACAGCATGGTACTGGCACAAAAATAGAGACACAGACACTTGGAATCGAATAGAAAACCAAGAAACGAAACTAACATCTTATAACCACCTAATCTTCGATAAACCAAAGAACATGCCTTGGGAGAAAGACTCCCTATTCAATAAATGGTGTTGGGAGAATTGGATACCCACATGTAAAAGACTGAAACTGGACCCACACCTTTCCCCACTCACAAAAATTGATTCAAGATGGATAAAGGACTTAAATTTAAGGCATAAAACAATAAAAATCCTCAAAGAAAGCATAGGAAAAAACACTGGAAGATGTTGGCCTAGGGAAAGACTTCATGAAGAAGACTGCCATGGCAATTGCAACAACAACAAAAATAAACAAATGGGACTTCATTAAACTGAAAAGCTTCTGTACAACTAAGGAGACAACAACCAAAGCAAAGAGACAACCTACACAATGGGAAAGTATATTTGCATATTTTGAATCTGACAAATGCTTGATAACTAGGATCTATAGAGAACTCAAATTAATCCACATGAAAAAAGCCAATAATCCCATATATCAATGGGCAACAGACATGAATAGAACCTTCTCTAAAGAAGACAGACGAATGGCTAACAAACATGAAAAATTGTTCATCATCCCTATCTATTAGAGCAATGCAAATCAAAACCACCCTGAGATACCATCTAACCCCAGTGAGACTGGCCCACATCATAAAATCTCAAAACTGCAGATGCTGGTGTGGATGTGGAGAGAAGGGAACACTTTTACACTGCTAGTGGTATTGCAAACTAGTACAACCTTTATGGAAGAAAGTATAGAGAAACCTCAAAGCACTCAAGCTAGACCTCCCATTTGATCCTGCAAACTCATTTCTGGGCACCTATCCAGAAGGAAAAAAATCCTTTTATCATAAGGACACTTACACTAGACCGTTTACTCCAACTCAATTTACAATCGCCATAATGTGGAAACAGCCTAAATGCCCACCAACCCAGTAATGATTAACAAGCTGTGCTATATGTACACCATGGAATACTATTCAGCCATTAAAATAAACGGAGACTTTAAATACTTCGTATTAACCTGGATTAAAGTGGAAGACATTATTCTTACTAAAGCATCAGATAAATGGAGAAGCATGAATCCTATGTACTCAATTTTGATATAAGAACAATTAATGATAATTAAGAACACGGTGGGAGTGGGGGAAGAGGAGAGCAGAGAGAGAAAGGAGGAGGGAGTGGTGGGAAAAGGAAGAGCAGAGAGAGGGAAGGAGAGAGGTGGGTGGGGCCTTTGTGTGTGCCACACCTTCTGGAGGTAAGACATGATTTCAAGATGGACTTTGCCTAACAAATGGAACCAGTGTAACCTGGTGTACTGCACCCTCAACAAATCCCCAACAACAAAAAAAAGAAAATAAGTATTATTCATAGTAGCCAAAAAGTGTAAGCAACTCAAATGTCCATCAACTGATGAACAGAAAAACAAAATGTGGTTATTACCCAATACAATGGAATATTATTTCATAGTGAAAAAAAAGAAATGAAGTACTGATACATGCTACAATGTGGATCAACCTTGAAAATATTAAGCTAAGTCAAAGAAGATTCAATCTTCATGAAATGATTCCATCTTCATGAAATGTCCAGAAATATTTTAATTAATGGTCAGAATAGGCCACTCCATAGAGACAGAAAACAGATTAGTAGTTGCCAAAGGATGGGGGTGGAGCATGGCCATTTGAGAGTGACTTACTAATAGGCATAGGACTTCTTTTCAAGGTTAAGGAAATGCTCTCCTAGAATTCAATGGAATAATTGTGATGGTTATACAATACTGTGAATATATTAAATACCACTCAATTTTACACTTTAAAATGGTGAAATGGTGAATTTTATGTTATAAGTGTTTTACCACAATTTAAAAAAGCTCTAACCATTAAATTCTACATGGGAAGATACACACTAACACTCAGGTTACCGCTATGAATGATAAATGCTTAGAATGATTAAAATAAGGTAAATAATTAAATTAGTTGCTTTATGAAACAAAAAAGACAATTACAGCAATGAGATCATAAAAAGATTAACTCCATTCTACTCTAACCCACTTAAACACTGCATTCCAAAAAATAACTTAATACACACAAACAATACAATATAGGAACTGGAAAATCATGTCTTAACTAGAAATTATAAAGCCAAAGACAAAAGCAATCATAAAAAACATTGTATTTTAGTTGGCAAATTTGATTCTCACAGAGGTATGGATTGGCGAATCTGAAACTACATGTATAATGAGGAAGATTAAATAAGTAAATGGACAGTGAATAGTGGGAGCCAGGATCCTCACTGCTGTAACGGCAAGTTACAGATTATTAAAAAAAAAAGGCAGGTAAATGAACCCTGTGGTACTGGGTTACGGTGAAAAACACTATTATTAAATCATATTTAGTTTAATATATGCATACACACATACACACACACACACACAGATTCATGGATTAGCATACACATATTATTTAGCTCTGTTCACTGAAAGGACCTAGTAGTAATGACACTTCAGTGCCCAGATCATGATGTGTAAATTCAATTTTCTATAAAAGGAAGCACAGCATCATCTTGAAGAAATGACTGATCCCAGGGCTGGGAAAATATAACATGAACCTGGAGCATCTTGTAGTACTAGAAAGTAATAAAGTGCTCAAAACCTTAAAGGATGGAAGCATATCAAAGGGTACTAGAACTAGATTAAAAAGAGCTCCCTACAGCCAAAATGCAACGATTTGAGAACTAAAATTAATAATGTAGTATTAATATTCAACATATAAGCTAAAAATAAATGAGTCTATATTGATATAAATCAGTGAGCGAATAAACGGATAAGAAGGATACATCTTTCTTAAAGAAAAAAAAATCCAGGCAGCACCTGTAGCTCAAGCAACTAAGGCGCCAGCCATATACACCAGAGCTGGCGGGTTCAAATCCAGCCTGGCCTGGCAAACAACTACAAGCAAAAAATAGCCAGGCATTGCACCAGCACCTGTATGTAGTCCCAGCTACATGGGAGGCTGAGGCAAGAGAATCACTTAAGCCCAGGAGTTGGAAGTTGCTGTGAGCTGTGATGCCATAGCACTCTACCCAGGATGACAGCTTGAGACTCTGACTAAAAAAAAAAAAAGGAAAAGAGAAGAAAAAAAAATCCAAATATGTGTACACACTGCCCACTTTAGGAGATGGAGGTTAATTTCTGGTATCCTCCCATTTGAGTAGGCTTAATTTATTGACTGGCTTCCAATGAATAGTGTAGGGGTGGGTAACAGTAGCAACTCTATAGGAGAAAAACTGGGCAAACACTATTTTAACCAAGTGATGAAAGTGAATATCATCTGTGATGCCATCTGTGGACGTGTTTTATCACCTGATACATGGCAAAAGGGTACTTCTTATACCCTGTTTCCCCGAAAATAAGACATCCTCTGAAAATAAGACCTACTTACAGGAAAGATAATATGTCCCCTGAAAATAAGACCTAGCGCCTCTTTGGGAGCACACCTTAAAATAAGATACTGTCTTATTTTCGGGGAAACAGGGTGTATTCGTTCAAAAGCTATAACCTCTTTCTAATCACAAGAAAAACTATATATTCAGATTAATGAACACTCTACAGAATATCTACCTATACATTATTCCTCAAGACATCTGAGAAAATTACAAATAAAGACTGGGAAACAGTCATATATCACAAGACACTGCAGATATGACAGGTAAATGCAATGTGGTACCCTGGATGGAAAAAATTGGTGAAATTCAGATAAACAGTGGAGTTTAGTTAATAATAACAAGCCAACAATGTGTCAATTTCTTAGTTTTGAAAAATCGACCATGGCAATGTAAAATGTTAACAATGAGGGAACTGGTTGCAGAGTATAAGGGAAGTTTCTAGGCTTTTTTTCAGAACTCCAAAATAAAACATTTACTAAAATGCCACCAAATAATAAAACATGGAAACAATAAAAGTTACCCTTTAATTTCTTTTTTTTCTTAATTTCCTATTAAAAAAATAGGCACACTAAGAACCTGAAACTATTTTCAGTTGTTCCAAGGAAATCATGTAAAATACCTGCTGCAGTGGTGGCAGTCACTAGCTTGTAGTTCTCCAAAAATAAACCAACCACAAGATTTTTAGATACCTACTTTAATAATAAGAAAAAGACCAACTGGCTTGGCGCCCATAGCTCACTGGTTAAAGCACTGGCCATATGCCTGAGGGCTGGTGGGTTCGAACCCAGTTGGCGCCTGCTAAGCAACAATAACAACAACAGCCGGGTGTTGTATCAGGCACCTGTAGTCCCAGCTACTTAGGAGGCTGAGGCAAGAGAATCGCTTAAGCCCAAGAGTTTAAGGTTGCTGTGAGCTGTGACGCCACAGCACTCTACCAAGGGCAACATAGTGAGACTGTGTGCCATAAAAAAAAAGGAAAAAGACAAACTTAGACTTTAAGTTTACAATGGCAGAGATACTTTGGTATAAAGCCTCAATAGTATCTTAAAAGTAATATAATGAGACAAAAGAATATTTGAAGAACAAATTATACACGCAAATTAGTAATATTAAATTTATTTTTAGTTTTATAGATAGTACAACTTGTTGCTTTTCCAAGTGGGAAAAAAATTAAATATTCGGCCTTCACATCAGATTACTATCATGTAAGGATTAACAGTACTACAATTATTATTATTTTTTTTTTTTTGTAGAGACAGAGTCTCACTTTATGGCCCTCGGTAGAATGCCGTGGCCTCACACAGCTCACAGCAACCTCCAACTCCTGGGCTTAAGCGATTCTCTTGCCTCAGCCTCCCGAGTAGCTGGGACTACAGGCGCCCACCACAACGCCCGGCTATTTTTTGGTTGCAGTTTGGCCGGGGCAGGGTTTGAACCCGTCACCCTCGGTATATGGGGCCGGCGCCTTACCAACTGAGCCACAGGCGCCACCCTAACAGTACTACAATTATTAACCATATTGGTGGTCCTTAAGAAGACAGGAGATGTGCAAGCAGCAATTCTTCTAATAATGTAAAGACTACTGAAAGACTTAAGAATTGTTTTTCAGAGAGTGGAAAGAGTTCTCATCACCTGATATTCAGAAAGTTGAAAGACTCTTCAACTACGACCCAGGCATCTGATGCTTTTTAAATTATTTACAAGGTATCCCCTGAAAACCCCAAATACTTTTAGATTCAGCAAACAAATTCTGAATAGCTGGCAACATTAAAAGTGATTTTATCTTATTGAAATACTAATAATTTTAAAAAGGCAAAAACCTGAAGCATAAACAAAGACCACCTGTTTAGTAGCTGCTCAATTACTATTTGTTAAAGAAAATATAAACAATCTTTTCATTCAATTTACTTCTTTATATCAGCGCCTGTTAATATCTTACCAGGATCAACTAAAGCTTTGTTAAATATTTCTTTAAGTTTCCGACTCTTCACATTCCTTCCTTGAGCAAGATTTCTGTACATCTCATAGCCTATGATCATAACACCACCATCTTCTTGCCACCTCTGTAGCATGTAGCTTCTTTCCTGAGGACGTTTCACAGTTGCTAATTCAGAGACCTTTGTTGGGAAAATAAGGATTTTTAAAAGTACCTATTAAAAATGTATGAATACTAAATACTCTCATTGGAATGCACATTATTGGCAATTAAAATCTTTATATGAATTTCATACAAATATTTTAAAAGAAAATATTTAAAATATGATACCTCAAGCTTCTCATCATCTTTTAATCCCTCTTGCCACTTCTCAAATTCATTCATCCAATTCAAAGCAGTATTAAGAGGACAAACCACTAATGCTGTGCTGAAATCCAATTTCTCACACAAAAGAACTGTATGAAGAAAACTTACCACCTACAAAAAAAGATTAATTTGCCATCTTCATTATATTTAAATATTCAAGTGAACATATTTATTGTGTATTATACACACAATAAAGTTAATAAATAAAGTACTCTTACATCTTAATAAGCTTTGTTTTGCTTTAAACAATAAAACCACCCACCAAAAAGTTGTAATTTCCAAACCAGGCAAAGTATAGGGAAAGATATCATATTAAAATGATAAAGTTTGACTAAGTGATTCATAAGGCCTTTCTTATGCTAAAGCTCCATAATTCTATAATCAATATGAATAAGATACAACCATACCAACACAGCTACTAAGTCCCTCATCTCCAAGGAGTGTCCCTATAGCCTTCCAGAAAACACTACTGCCACCAAGTGCAGTGGCTCACACCTGTAATCACATCTGTAATCTGGGAAGCCAAGGCGGGTGGACTGCTTGAGCTGGGGAGTTTGAGACCAGCATGAGCAAGAGTTGAGACCCCGTCTCTACTGAAAATAGAAAAATTAGCTGGGTATTGTGGAGGGCACCTGTAGTCCCAGCTATTTAGGAGGCTGAGGCAAGGGGATCACTTGAGCCCATGAGTTTGAGGTTGCTGTGAGCCACAGCACTCTAACCAGGGTGACTGCATATGGGACTCTGCCTCACAAAAAAAGGAAGGGGAAGGGAAAAGGGAAAGAAAGGAAAGGGAAAGAAAAGGGAAAGGGAAAAGGAAAAGGGAAGGGAAGTGAAGGGAAAGGAAGGAGGAAGGGAGAAGGGACAAAGGGGAAGGGGAAAGGAGGAAGGGGAAGGAAGAAAGAAAATACCACTGCCAATTTAGAAGAGAATTGTGTTAAACAGAACTTTTCCATTTGAACATGTTCTGACTCACTGAATCTATAATTACCTCATGATTTAAAATTACCTCTATACTCACTAATTTCACATCTCTGGGACAACCACTATTATTTGGAAATACAGTTTTAATAGTGAAAAAAATATTCTCTCATTCCTGTAGCATGATAGACTATTAAGTTGTAAAGTTAATTTTCACCTCCATCTCTGTAGTTGTCACTGGCCATATCTGTAACTCCCCACTGCCTAACTTCATTAAGAACTCTACACAAACATTACTCCTAAAAGATGCCTTCTCTAATTCAATATCGTCCCTTAACACTTCTTTTCTGAAAGTATATATTTCATATTTTATTAGCAGCTCTCTCCTCCACTAGAATATAAGCTTCTTGAAGAGAGATCTTGTTATTCTTGTTCATTACTTTATCTTCAGCTCTTACAACTGTGCCTGAAACATAATAAAACCCAATGTATATTAATGTATGCACAAAACTAGGATACTTTCACAGTCTTTTTTTCTTACCTGTAAAGTCTTACCAAGGCCCATGCAGTGAGCAAGAATGCATCCTGAACCAGGAGATTTCTTGGTTTTTTTCACAGACTCACAGCAACAATCCCACATGAACTGAACACCTAAAAATGACAGCTTCATTAAGTTTAATTTAAAGGTCCAAGTTAAAAATCTTCCTTTATAAACACAACATTCACAACAAAAACTCCTAAGGAATAGTAGTTTAAAAAATTGAACTAAAAAATATCTTAAATGTAAATGGGGTTATTTTTCTACTATAGTAAACTAGATATAAGTGAACACAAACACACAACAGGTTGGCTTTCCTTCATTCATCTTATCTAAGCTATAAAAACAGACATTCTGCATTCTCTGGCACAGGTCAAAGAAATAATAAGAAAACACTAAAATAGAAACTTTATTTGAAGACGAAATCAGCTTCTTCTTATCAAATATACCTTTAAGTTTATTTATTCAGTCAAAAAAAAACCCAGGAGATAATTTATCATTTCTCACTTTATTCAATAGTAAAGACAGCAGGAACAGGTTCTGGCAACCCAAGAAATGGGAACTTCCCTTATGAATTAATTCACATGAACACTTAAAACTGACTTACTGATTCTACTCTAACAAAGCAGAGGGACAGGGATAGTTTGGTGTCTTTCTAATATCACTGTAGGAACATTATTTAAAAACATACCTAAAAATGCAAAAATAGCATTTCCTGAAGAAGGCTTTTAGGCTTTTAGCTAACTGTACCTCTTCCTATCCTCATCTGTCCTTAGCAAACCACTGAAGAGTAGGTGAAATCAACTTGTAAAATATACCCATTTGTAGGCTCAGTGCCCATAGCACAGTGGTTACAGTGTCAGCCACATACACCGAGGCTGGAGGGTTCGAACCCGGTCTGGGCCAGCTAAACAATAATGATAACTGCAACAAAAAAATAGCTGGGCGCTGTAGCAGGTGCCTGTAATCCCAGCTACTTGGGAGGCTGAAGCAAGAAAATTGCTTAAGCCCAACAGTTGGAGGTTCCTGTGACCTGTGACGCCACGGCACTCTACTGAGGGCGATGTAATGAGACTCTGTCTCAAAACACACATATATATACACACATATACACACACCCATTTGTAAGTAGCACTTCCTTCCCCTTTTATTATACTCATTCTGTTTGCAATCACCCTATTTTGTTTTTCCTTGTTTGCATGTAAGTTCCGTAAGAGCACAGGGATTGTGTATTTTTGCTCACCATTCTACCTCCTTTGCTTAGCACAATATAAGGCACACATTCTGTGTCATACCCAACTACTGGTAAAATTTAACTAAAAATTATTGATCATCTAATAATAGTTTCTTACCATCTACTTGATGAGGTTTCAATTTGATTACCATATTTCTATGAACCTGCACTAAAGGTTCTTTAGTTTCTTCATCTTCATCTAAAACCAACTTGGTTGTTATTGGACACTTGGTGGGTGAAGCATCTTCAATTTCTATTACCTATAAGAAAGGGAGTTGTTGATACTTAACTTCATAGAAATCTTTCAAGCAATGGTCAGTCTTACCAAGGGAGACTCTCCAAATAATAGATGCTTTTACTCCAACACCACACATCCAATATATTGGTTCAGTAAAGCCAGGATAGAGTACAAGTTAATATCTTTTGCAAAATCAAAAACCTCCACAGTACTTTAAATCACCTGTGGTAATACCCATAATTTAGCTCAATGGTTATCACCCAGGATGTCAAAACACATATGTGTTAGGTAGAGTTGTAAAAACAGTAAGTGCTAAGATCTAATCTATGGCACTACCATTAAAATTTAAATAGAAATGCAGTTTGAACAAGGAATAACTCTACTGTTCCAGAGGACAAAAAAAGTGCAAGAGCATTTAAGGATGTCACTATTGGTTAGGGCATTTAATGTAGCAGGAAGGAAGGTAAATATAAAATGTAATATAATGTGACAGACAGCCTCAAACAAGAACTGTCCCACTTAAAATGTCAACATGACTCCCACTGAAAAACACTGTAAATGTTGTAAAAAGGAAAAACATTTAAAAACAATGGTTTCAGAACTACAAGCTCAAAGGGCTCACACCTGTTATTGTAGCACTCTATTGCTTGACCACAAGAGTTCCAGAGCAGCCTGAGCAAGAGTGAGACGCCCTCTCTAAAACTAACCTGGCACTGTGACAAGGGCCTGTAGTCCTAGCTACTTGGGAGGCTGAGTCAAGAGACCAACTTGAGGCTAAGAGTTTGAGGTTGCTGCAAGCTATGATGCCACAGAACACTAACCAAGGGCAACAAAGTGAGACTCTGTCTCAAAAAAAAAAAAAGGAAAACACAAAATCATGACAGGAACTTATATAAAATATCTTGTAATCACAAAAGGAAAGCAATGATGACACGTTCTTTGTTTATAAGAAAACTTAACGAGACACACATACATTGGCACAAGTATGTGTATGTGTCTGTATTTTTTGCTATCTTATCCTCATTTCTATCTATTACATATTGCATTCAATAACTGCGTAAGGTAAGTACAAGTATTACCATTTTACATATGAAAATACCTGAGTTATAGAGAAGTTAAGCAACTTGCACAGGTCATACAACTATTAAGTATTATAACTCCAAGATAATACCCAGAGAACTGGCCTCCACAGTCAATGCTCTTAACCTATACAAAATACTATTTAGGTTATCAAGCACGAAATGTCCAATTTCCTTAAAAACTAAGTTCAACAGTTGATATCTCTGAAATTTCAGTTTGATACTTATTTTACTGTTATTGTGAAGGTACATCCTCATTCTTTCAAACATATTGTTTGGCTTGTGATTATCTTTCAGACATTTTTAGAGCAATTTTTATAAAACAATGGGTAAGTCAAATTGGCAAGGTAAAGAAGCTGGATAGATAGATGGGTTCTGCATGACTTAAACAAGCATCAGGAGAGAAATCATCTTGAAGCCTGCCTTTCTTTCCTGTCATGACATAAAGGCAAATCACTTATACGCTGCATTATTATGTATGATGAAAAATGGATTCTTTTGACAATCGTTAAGTGTTCAGTGCAATGGATGAATGAAGATGAAGTGCTAAAACACAGTCCAAAACCAAATATTCATCCAAAAAAGCTAATGGTGTAGCTGGATAGATGGGTTCTGCATGACTTAAACAAGCATCAGGAGAGAAACCATCTTGAAGCCTGCCTTTCTTTCCTGTCATGACATAAAGGCAAATCACTTATATGCTGCATTATTATGTGTGATGAAAAATAGATTCTTTTGACAATCGTTAAGTGTTCAGTGCAATGGATGAATGAAGATGAAGTGCTAAAACACAGTCCAAAACCAAATATTCGTCCAAAAAAGCTAATGGTGTCTATTTTGGTGGTCCAGCACTATAATTATCCACTACAGCTTCATGGAACTTGGTCAATCAATTACAATGGAGGTCCACTGCAACCATTTGGACGAAATGATGAGGATACTTGAGATTAAGCAACCAAGATTTGTCAATAGAGACAGACCAATCCTCTTGCAAGACAATATTCAACCACATATCATACAAACAACACCGCTCAAACTACAGAAGCTGGACTTGGAAACTCTCTGTCATCTACTATATTCACTAGACTTTGTACCAACAGACTACCACTTCTCCCAGGCTTTGAACTACTTCTTTCAAGGAAAAATATTCAATTATCAATAAGCTGTGGAAAATATCTTTTATAATTTCATCACCATTTGCTAAGTTTTTTCACAGCTAGAATAAAAAGGTTACCTTAAGATAGCAAAACTGTATTAATACTTCAGGCAAATATTTTTGTTAATTGTACTGCATCTTGTTTCAGATATAATAAACTAGGTTTTTGATTCAAAATCGAGTATTTCATATTTAATGACCTAATGATTTAATTTTTTGATAATTTAATTTTAAAGACAGAGAGGGGATGGCAAGATAGCAGACTAGAAGCAGCCTTCCTGCACCACTATCAAGGAGAGGATTGAAAGTTGAAGGTAGATGGCCACATATAGATGGGCCTTCTTGGAAAGAACATTGTGAAATACCAGAGAAGCAAGGTGAAGTGAAGAAGGTCACAGAGAGATTCATTATTCAAGACTAAAAAGGGATATGAACAGAAGAGGCATCATAGACACCACTTGTTAAGCTCTGCAGGGACTGCCTCTGTGGGACCTAAGCAAAGGGAAAGCCCAGTGGCTCCAACCTGTAGCCCCAACCCTGAGACCCCTTCCATATGGAGAGCGGGCTGTGAGATGGCAAGGCCCCCACAGCCTGAGGAGACATTCAAGGAACTACCCCCAACTGCTTCTCCTCCTTGAACAATAGGCTTTTCTCCTCTGCCAGAAGTCATATCACCCCTGCAAACTTTCCCTTTTATCTTTTACTTTCCCTTTTACCAGTAAGTACAGTAGCTTCTCCTCTCTAAAGTTAATCTTTACCCTATATGCTAGATAATCATCAAACAAAACCTTGTAAAGATAATAATATTCCTTTGCCAAATTTCCCACTTAGTAAGTAACTTTGCTAAGATAAGTGACCTAGATTAGATACTATATAATAAAGCTGTTTTCACGGTTCAGTGTTGCTTTAGCTTCAGCTGCTCAGTCCTCAGGATCCCATCCTGTCTCTTATGTGATTTATCTTCATCTCTTGTGTGAATTATTTCCTCAATTCCCCACCATTCCCACTCAGGTTCATTCCTCTTCTTTGTGCTGGTTCCCAAAACCCCCACATTGCCAATAGCTCTACATAGCTCTACCTCCATGGGTCCCCCACTGATGTCTGACCACACAGTCCCTGCTGCCCTCCCCTTAGGCCATACCTCTGCCCGCTGAAGCTCTAGTGTTATTGCTGGGCACATCAATTCTACCCAAGGCTCCTCCACTGCTAGAGGTTTTATGGCTCTACCCCTAAGCCTCCAGAACTTCCACCAGGCCCAGCTCCAAAGCTCCTGGCCACTGTCAAGGCCCACACCCCAGGTTCCCACTTGCTATCTGGGGAGAATGACACTATGGTCCATCCCTCCATCATGGATTTGCCAACCTCGAAATACCATCACACCTGGACCAAGTTAAGCAAACATCCACAGCCCAGACACCCATGACCATTGCCTAGATAGCCTCACACAGCTGCCACAACAACTTCCATGGAGAGACCCAGGCAGAGAAATGCCCCAGCATTTCTCCAGCCAGCCACAGTGAAGAAGAACTCACTTATCCCCCAAAGCAAGCTTCCAACAGCAGTCTAGGGGACAAGCTACCATTCCACATGAAGATCATATAAAACTGTCTTGATCTGTGGTAATCATAGATGAAAAGGACAAAAAATAACAGCTGCATTAAAGGTTCTCAGTGTGCCTGTCTGTCCCCTACAAGGTTAATCTTCCAGAGTAGGACACAAAAGTACATCTAGGAACCTCTACTTCTTGTCACTCAGTAGCAGAGTTCCTGGCAAAGGAGAACAGGTACACTGCAAACCTATTAGCCCAGAGCTGGGAGAGGAGGATTAAGATGAGAAGAAATCATAAAAAGAACTCTGGCAACATCAACAAAAAACAAAACAGTTCAACACCTCCAAGAGATCATAATGTATCATAGCAATGGATCCCAAGCAAAAGGAAATTGCTGAAATGTCACAAATGGAACTCAGAATATGAACGGTAAATAGATTCATAGAAGAGAAAGTTAAAAACCAACACAAAGAAGCAAAAAAAAAAAAAAAAATTTAAGACATCAATGAAAACAATGAGAAAGTCACCAAAGGGATAACACAAAAAAGGATATAATAGAACCTAAAGAAATGAGTCATTTGGGGAATTTCAACATACAACAGAAAGTTTCAACAATAAGCTAAACCAAAGAAAGGAAAGAATCTCAGAGCTTGAAGAAAAAGCTCTTGAACTAAGAGACACAGTCAGTCAAAGCTACAGAAAAGGCAATAAAAAATAATGAACAACCACTGAGAGAAATGTAAGACTATGTAAAGTGAAATAATATACAAATTATAGGTACCCCTGGAGGGAGAACAAGAAAAAGGAAAAAAAAAAAACATGGAAAATCTATTTAAGGGTATTATTATTGAGGAAATATCCCTGGTATCACCAGAGATGGAAATATCCAGATACAAGATGGTTTTCAAACACTGGAAAAAAAATCACAGCAAATAGGACATCTCCAAGACACATAGTCATCAAGTTGGCCAAAGTAAAATGAAGAAGAAAATTCTCCAAGCAGCAAGATCAAAAAAAAGAAAAAAAAAGGAAAACCCATCATCAGGCCAGCAGCAGACTTTTCAGTGGAAAGCTTACAAGCCAAGAAGGGATAAAGGCCCCACTTTTAGTCTTCTTAAACAGAATAATTTCCAGCCAAGAATTTTTCGGTCTTGTAAAAATAAGCTACATAAATGATGGAGAAATAAAAACTGCTCCAGACAGGCAAATGCTAAGGGAATTTGTAACTACCAGACCTATCCTGCATGAAATATTCAAAACTGCACTATACATGGAACAGCTCCATAGATACCAATCAGTGTAAAACAAACCAGAAGTTAAATCTCACAGCTCTTATAGACACAGACTGGATGAATGGATGAAAAGAAACACAACCAATATCTCCTATGTCCAGGAACCCATCTAACCTGAAAGGACTCATATAGACTCCAAGTGAAAAAAAGGAAAAAAAACAATAGTCCACACAAATGGAAAGCAAAAACAAGCAGACACAGACATTCTCCTATCACAAAAAATAAGACTTTAAAATAAACAATGGTAAAAAAGACAAAAATGGTCATTATACTGGTAAAAGGAGTAATTCCACAAATAGATATAATAATCCTAAATATGTATGAAACGAGCTCAGAGCTCTATTTCACAAGCAGATATAATAATCCTAAATATATATGCAACTAGCATATAAAGCAAATCCTTCTAGGTCTAAGCAAAGAGATAAACAGTAGCATCATAATTTCTAGGGATTTCAACACCCCACTGACAGAAATGGACAGATCAGTGAAGCATAAAATCAATACAGAAAACACTGGAATTAAACAGGACTATGAAACAAATGACCTAACAAGAATTGACATTAACATTCTACCCAAAATCTGGTGAATATACATTCTCATCAGCACATGTGACATTTTCCAAGATTGATCATATCTTAGGAATCAAAGCATATCCTAGCAAATTAAAGGGAAAAAAGATCAAAATCATACCATATATCTTCTAAGATGAAAATGGAATAATACTAGAAATCAATTCCAAGAGAAATACTCAAATATACACAAAGTCACAGAGAAACTAAGATAGAAATCAAACTATTCCTCAAACAAAATGACAAAAAGGACAAAAGCTATCAAAATCTATGGGATACAGTAAAAGAAGTCACAAGGGACAATTGATAGCCTCAAATGTCTACACAAGAGGACAAAAAGAACAAAAATTAACACCCAAATGTCACATCTTAAGGAAAACAGAAAAAGAAGAGCAAACCAAACCCAAAGCTGCTAGCAGAAGAAAAGAAATAGACAGCCGGGCATTGGCACAAGCCTATAATCCTAGGTCCTTGGGAGGCTGAGGTGGGAGGAGTCTGAGATCACCATAAGCAAGAGTAAGACCTTGTCTCTATCAGAAAAAAAAAAAATAGAAAATAGATGGGTGTAGTGGCAAATGTCTGTAGTACCAACTGCTCAGGAGGCTAAAGCAGGAGAATCGCATGAGCCCAAGAGGTTGCAGAAAGCTATGATAATACCCACTGTGCAGGTGACAAAGCCAAGATACTCACACTAAACAGCTCAGAGCAGAACTAAACAAAATGGATCCCCCCCAAAAAAATGCAAAGGATCAATGAAACAGAAAGTTGGCTCTCTGAGAAGGTAAACAAAATCAATAGAAATCTAGCTATTATGACCAGAAATAGAAAAAAAACAAAGGATCCAAAGAACGTCAATCAGAAATGAAAAAGGAGATATTACAACTGATACCACAGAAATATCCATAAATACTATGAAAATCTCGACACACATAAACTAGAAAACATAGAGGAAATAGATAAATTCTAAGAAAAACACAACCTCCTAAGACTCAAATCAGGAAGAAATAGATATATTGAACAGACCAATAACTAGCAGTGAGAATGAAGCAGTAATAAAAATTCTCGCAACAAAATAAAAGACACAGATAATACAGATTCACAGCCAAATTTTACCAGACCTACAAAAAAGATCTGGCACCTATCTTATAGAAATAATCAAGAGAATAAATAGACAACCTACAGAATGGGAGAAAATATTCACAAATCATACAGCCAATAAAAGGCAAATATCCAGAATCTATAAAGAATTCAAATCAGCAAGGAAAAATCAGACAACCCCATTAAAAGTGGGCAAATGATATAAATAGAAGTTATTCAAGAGAAGATAGACAAATGCCAACGAATATATGAAGAAACACCAAACATCACTAAATAATCAGGGAAATGTAAATTATGACCATAATAAGATATCACCTTACCCTTATTAGAATGGTCGTTATTAAAAATTCAGAAAACAGCAGGTGCTAGTGTGGATGCAGAGAGAAAGCAACTTTTATATACTGTTTGTAAAAAAACAGTATGGAGATTCCTCAAAGAAATAAAAGTAGGCTTACATTTGACCCAGCACTCCTACTATTGGGTACCTACCCCAAATAACTCATTTTATCAGAAAGATACCTGCAGGCTTGGTGTCTGTAGCTCAGAGGCTAGGGTGCCAGCAACATACACAGAGGCTGGCAGGTTCGAATCCAGCCCGGGCCTGCCAAACAACAATGACAACTACAACCAAAAAATAGTCGGCATTGTGGTGGGCGCCTGTAGTCCCAGCTACTGAGGAGGCCAAGGCAAGAGAATTGCTTAAGCCCAAGAGTTAAAGGTTGCTGTGAGCTATGATGCCATAGCACTCTTCCCAGGGCAACATAGTGATACCTCTGCTCAAATGTTTATCACAACACAATTCATAATTGCAGAGATGTGGAATCAACATAAGTGCCCCTGAATTCATGTGCAGATTAAGAAAATGTGATACGCACACACTCATACATACACCATGGAATATTACTCAGCCATAAAAAGGAATGGAAGAATGCTTTTACAGCAACCTGGATGGAACTGGAGACTATTATCCTATGTGAAGTATCTCAGGAATGGAAAAATAAACACCACATATACTCTGCAATAATTGGAAGGTAAACTAAACTATGGACACACAGGGGCACACAGAGTTTTATGTACTGGTCAGTGGAAATCAAGAGGGGGGAAAACCTACCTATAGAGTACAATGAACACTATTTGGTTCATGTGCAAACGAAAAACCATGAATTAAGCATTATAAAAGGCATGCGTGTAACAAGAACATTTGTACCCCCCTTAATATTTTGAAAACAGGACAAAGGGTTTGAAGAGAGAAGGACTCAGATTTGGCAGAGAAGACCAAGGTGGGGCCCATAATGATGCGGGAGATCTGATAGAGTGCATGTCCTGAAGGCAGGCGGGGAAGGCGGCTGCAGAAGAGGAAGCCCCGTGTGTCCTGTGCCCGACAGTGCTCGGAGGACTGGTGCGGTGACAGAATTTGGGTGGAGAGACCCAGAACTGCCTGAAGTGATTCACATGTTGCAACATCAGTTTCCTTCGGTCCAGTCTAATGCTGCAGCCTATTTACAACACCTCTGTTTTGGAGACAATAAAATTAAAGCTGAGATAAGGAGACAAGGAGGCATACAGCTCCTGGTGGACCTGTTGGACCATCGCATGACGGAAGTCCACCATAGTGCCTGTCGAGCTTTGAGGAACTTGGTGTATGGGAAGGCCAACGATGATAACAAAATAGCTCTGAAAAACTGCGGTGGCATCCCAGTGCTGATGAGGTCGCTCCGTAAGACCACGGACCTGGAGATCCGGGAGCTGGTCACAGTTGGAACCTCTCGTCATGTGACGCACTCAAAATGCCCATCATCCAGGATGCCCTCGTGGTATTGACCAATGCGATGATTATCCCCCACTCAGGCTGGGAAAATTCACCTCTTCAGGACGATCGGAAAATACAGCTGCATTGATCACAGGTGCTGCATAATGCCACTGGGTGCCTAAGGAACGTCAGTTCGGCTAGAGAGGAGGCCCGCAGAAGGATGCGGGAGTGTGACAGGCTCACAGATGCTTTGCTGTATGTGATTCAGTCTGCGCTGGGGACCAGCGAGATCGATAGCAAAGTTTGTTGCACTTGCATAGATTAAATGTGTTCAAGAATAAAGTCGCCCATGGGACAAAACGGCAACTAGCAGTAGCTCCATTCTGAACGCTTCTTTGGTGCCCATCAAAATCCAACATTCTTCCTGTGTAAGAATCCAACATTTTCTAGGCAGAGCTTCTAATTCCAGCCTCAAACTGAAGCATCTCACTTTTACTTTGCAATGAGTGAAAATTTAGATCCAGGGTCCTCAAACTTTTTAAACAGGGGGCCAATTCACTGTCCCTCAGACAGTTAGAGGGCGGGACTATAGCTTAAAAAAAAAAAACTATGAACAAATTCCTATGCACACTGCACATATCTTATTTTGAACTAAAAAACAAAACGGGAACAAATACAATTCACACCGCTTCATGTGGCCCGTGGGCCACAGTTTGAGGACACCTGATTTAGATTGTTGTACATTACTCAAACCGCAGGTGTTCCAGATAAGTGTATAAACTTTTGCATAAACATTGTTGACAAGCTTCTAATTTTTATTTAATACAATCCACTCTCCAAAGAAAAAAAGGATGTTAAAACTTCCTGAGATGTGAATAACCCTATGTTCTTATAAGTTAGTCTTTTAACAACTATTATATGTATTAGCATCATTTAAAAATAAATGTCACTGTGGTATATAAGTATGCTACCAAATTGTCAACTCATCTATGTCCATTCGATGTGTTAGTTCATAAGCCAAATAGGATGGGCTGGGCCTTTCTAGTGTTTGAACCATTTTATTTTATCTTCTTTCAATTAGCTGTTATTTACTCTAAATATACATTTGTAAACTAATTTTAAAATACCCTAGTATAACATAAATTTTATCCATACTTTTAAAGTAATACATTCAATAAATGTGATATTTTAATCAAAAAAATATTTTGAAAACAGAATCGCTTATATAAACATTTTATGTTTCTGTTAAAAGACATGATTCTAAAATTATAAACTTTCTGACATTTAAGAAATAAAATTTTTAGCCATTCTTTAATTTACAATTTTAACTAGGAACAAATGGATTTTATTAATGTTCAATATAGAAAGTTTCAAACATAAATAGAAGTAGACAAAATAATGAACCCTATTACCCACTACTCAGTTTCAAAAATTATCAACGTATGGCCTGTTTTCTTTCACAGATAACCTCTAACCCATTCTCCAACTCCCCAGATCCCACAAATTATTTTGAAGCAAACACACGAAAATAAAAATATGTAAATGCTTGTAAATATCTCTTTAATAGGACACTTTATCTTTAAAACCATAACTATAGGATCATTGTGTCATCTAAAAACTTATGATTAAGTTACAGATTTACAATAAATTATCTCAGCAGATACTACGTTTACATTGAATTGTAGGTAATATGCAAATCAACCCTGGGAAACACTGTGGTGAAGCAGAACTAGCATAAGCTATTTAGAGCCAACTTCTATTTTTTTAATTGATTATTTATTTATTTATTGTGTGTGTGTGTGTGTGTGTGTGTGTGTGTGGTTTTTGGCCAGCGCTGGGTTTGAACCCACCACCTCCACCATATGGATTGGCGCCCTACCACTTTGAGCCACAGGTGCCGCCCAGAGCCAACTTCTATTTTATCAAGCTACCACAACTCTCTTAAGCTTCAGTATCTGAATATGCAATCTGGGAAAGATTATCAAAAAGCCCTCAAAGAGTTGTTGATGAGATCAAATAAGGCAATGTACATTGAACAGGTGTTAAGTATTCACTAAATTATTATTGTGTCCTAGCCTGGATGGGTACTAACTTCATATCATTAGGGCAAAGCCATTAGATGAAAATGGAAAATTCCCTAAATGTCTTATCCAGTTCCAAGGTGTGCTAGGCAGAACCCTAAAACATCTCCAAGATTCACAACCTCCGGTATAAATGCCCTGTATCATCCTCTTCACTTGAATGTGGTTGAGACCTATAAATATGATGGGATATCATTCCCTTAAGTGGGTTACTTACCATGTCACTCTGACTTAATCAAAACTTCGATTCTCTTAGATGAACACGGCCTAATTGAAGGGAGCCATTTATAAGACTGAAATGCTTTCCTGCTGACCTCAAAGATGAAGCACAATGCCATATTACGGAGAGAACCCTCTATTTGCCAAGAACCTAAATATTACATGTGCAATGAACTTAATTCTGCCAACAAGAGGGGGACAATCCAAGATGGCAGCCGAGTAACAGCCTCCCTGCAACAGGGCACAGTGAGTCTGGGGAGATAAGACTCCAGGCATCTCTGGCTGGTGGGATCTGCCTATAATCATCCCTTTGAGGATACAGGAAGTCAGCAAGGGACTTCTGGACCCCAAGAGGAGGACAAAAACAGTGGAAAACTGGCAAGTGGTTGCGTGTGTCGGATAGACCTAATCCCGCTGGCAGCCATAAATACAAGCAGCAGTGAGACTGCAAACTGCAAAGGCCTTACCTGTGAACTGTTTCGGTGTTTCTCGACTTGGCACTCAGTTGAACTGCCTTTGGGGAGAGCCTGAGCAGGCGTGTGGAGAACTTTGGGCATTGTCTAGGGCCCCAGACTGAGCTGAGCCAAACAGAGCTAATAGTGTTTGGCTGTGGGCTACAGGGAGCCAGTGTGAGAGAGCTGCCATGGCAAGCTCCCCCCTCAGGGTCCCAGAGCAAGGATCGGGCGGGAGCTAGTAACCTAGTGAATGAGCAGCCTAAAGGCAGGGACTAAGCTGCCTTACAGCCTTAACCCTCAGGGGGAGAGTGAGACCCGTTTTGGCACACTAGAGCCTCAGGCTGTTGCCCTGGGTAGAGTGCCATGCCATCACACCTCACAGCAACCTCAAACTCCTGGGCTTGGTGCCGCCCGGACCTCCATAAGAGTTGTGCCGCCACCCCCGACCCATAACCCACGCCCACCAGGCCTCCGCATGCCCTGACCAGGAACTACGGGAGCCGTGCAACCCCGTGACCTCCCTCCTGTATCCTCCCTGCCTCCACACTGGCCCACTCATCTCGCCAGGGATACTGGTAGCTGTGTGCCCTCTGGAGCCCTCCCTGCCACTGCACCGAGCCCTTCTCCTGGCCAGGGACTGCTGGAGCCTTGGGCTCTCTGTGCCAAAGTCACTGGGCGCCAGGTACTCCCAGAACCGTGCGCACCACCTCCCGCCCTGTTGCTAGATCTGGGTGTGTCACACTCTGGAGCTGCTTCCACAACCAGAACTCCCTGGCTGGGGAAGCCCCAGAGGAACTACAAAGCGGCACTCTCTACAAAGATCCCGCAACAAGAGAGTGATCCCGCTGGGGTCTAATCTTCGAGAAACACCTCCCCAACCCTGAGGAAGGCCAGAGGCAACAATAAAAAACAATCATATCTCAAACATATCTCAAGAATTCAACGAATTCAAAGACCAAATGACCAAAGATTTTGACACATTGACAAAAGAAGTTGCATCCCTCAAAGATCTGAGAAACACAGTAGAATCCCTTAGTAACAGAATGAAGCAAGCAGAAGAAAGGATTTCTGACATTGAAGACAAAGATTTAGAACACTCCCAAACTCTCAAAGAGGAAGAGAAATGGAGGGCAAAAACAGATCACTCTCTCAGAGAGGTCTGGAATAATTCGAAGAAAACCAATATTCGTTTTATAGGGATCACCAAAAGCGACGAAGTAGCTTCACAAGGCACAGAGTCTCTTCTCTATGAGATTATGAAGGAGAACTTTCCAGACATGCCAAGAGATTCTGAAATTCAGATAGCAGACAGCTTTAGAACCCCAGTATGACTCAACCCAATAAGACATCCCCCAGGCATATCATAATTAACTTCCCTAAAGTTAATATGAAGGAGAAAATTCTGAAAGCAGCCAGACGAAAGAAAACCATCAACTACAAGGGCAAAAATATTAGAATAACTGCAGATCTCTCTGCTGAAACCTTTCAAGCTAGAAGAGGATGGTCATCGACTTTTAATCTCCTAAAACAAAATAACTTTCAAGCCAGGATCCTGTACCCAGCTAAACTGAGTTTCATTTATGATGGAGAAATTAAATACTTCAATGACATTCACATGTTGAAGAAATTTGCCATAACTAAACCAGCTCTCCAGGATATTCTCAGACCTATTCTCCATAAAGACCAACACAATCCTCCACCACAAAAGTAAACCCACCCAGAAAATTTTGATCAAATTCCAACTTCCACAGTCGTGAAAGGATTAAAAACGTCCACCAAACTCTGGAAAGGCTTATCACTATTCTCAATTAATGTGAATGGTTTAAACTGTCCTCTAAAGAGGTACAGGTTGGCTGAATGGATACAAAAACTCAAGCCAGATATCTGCTGCATACAGTAATCGCATCTTACATTAAAAGACAAATATAGACTCAAGGTGAAGGGATGGTCATCTATACTCCAGGCAAATGGAAAACAGAAAAAAGCAGGCATTGCAATCTTATTCACAGACGCAATAGGCTTTAAAACAACTGAAATAAGGAAGGATAAGGAAGGACACTTCATATTTGTTAAAGGTAATACTCAATATTATGAGATTTCAATTATTATTATTTATGCACCCAACCAGAACGCACCTCAATTTATAAGAGAAACTCTAACAGACATGAACAACTTGATTTCCTCCAGTTCCACAGTAGTTGGAGATTTAACACCACTTTAACAGTGCTGGATAGAACCTCCAAAAAGAAGCTAAGCAAAGAAATTTTAGATTTAAGCTTAACCATTCAACATCTGGACTTAACAGACATCTACAGAACATTTAATCCCAACAAAACTGAATACACATTCTTCTCATCAGCCCACTGAACATACTCCAAAAATCGACCACATCCTAGGCCATAAATCTAACCTCAGCAAATTTAATAAAATAGAAATTATTCCTTGCATCTTCTCAGATCATCATGGAATAAAAGTTGAACTCAATAACAACAGGAACCTGCATACCCATACAAAAACATGGACGCTAAACAACCTTATGCTGAAGGATAGATGTGTTATAGACGAGATTAAGAAGAAAATCACCAAATTTTGGGAACAAAACAACAATCAAGACACGAATTACCACAACCTCTGGGATACTGCAAAGGCAGTCCAAAGAGGGAAATTTATAGCACTACAAGCCTTCCTCAAGAAAATGGAAAGACAGGAAGTTAATAACTTAATGGGACATCTCAAGCGACTGGAGAAGGAAGAACACTCCAACCACAAACCCAGCAGAAGAATAGAAATACTACGGTGCATCTTAGAATGGGTACAGGCGAAACTTACTAAATGCAAAATACAAATGCCTACATACAGTAACTAAGAAAATGCCATGATGGCTACGTTGAACAGTTTCATGGGAATATTTCAGATTGTATATCAAACCCGCACATTATACCCCTTGATTGCACTAATGTACACAGCTATGATTTAACAATAAAAATAAATTTAAAAAAAAGAATAGAAATAACCAAAATCAGAGAAGAATTAAATGAAATTGAAAACAAAAGAATTATACAACAGATCAATAAATCCAAAAGTTCGTTTTTTGGAAAGATCAGTAAAATAGATAAACTTTTGGCCAACCTAACCAGGAAAAAAAAAGGAGTAAAATCTCTAATTTCATCAATCAGAAATGGTAACTATGAAATAACAGACCCCTCAAAATTCAAAAAATCCTTAAGTAATAATACAAGAAATTCTACTCTCAGAAATATGAAAATCTGAAAGAAATCGACCAATACCTGGAAGTACACCACCTACCAAGACTTAGCCAGAATGAAGTGGAAATGATGAACAGGCCTATATCAAGTTCTGAAATAGCATCAACTATACAAAATCTCACTAACAACAAAAGCCCAGTACCAGATGGCTTCATGTCAGAATTCTACTAAAACATTAAAGAAGAACGAGTACCTATATTACTAAACCTCTTCCAAAATATAGAAAAAGAAGGAATATTACCCAACATATTCTACGAAGCAAACATCACCTTGATCCCCAAACCAGGGAAAGACCCAACAAGAAAAGAAAATTATAGGCCAATATACCTAATAAATATTGATGCTAAAATACTCAATAAGATCGTAACAAACAGAATCCAACAACACATCAAAAAAATTATACACCATGAGAAAGTGGGATTTATCCCAGGGTCTCAAGGCTGGTTCAATATACGTAAATCTATAAATGTAATTCAGCACATAAACAAACTAAAAAATAAGGACCATATGATTCTTTAAACTGATGCAGAAAAAGCTTTTGATAATATCCAGCATCCTTTCATGATCAGAACACTTGAGAAAATTGGTATAGAAGGGACATTTCTTAAACTAATAGAGGCCATCTACAGCAAACCCATAGCCAATATTGTACTGAATAGAGTTAAATTAAAATCATTTCCACTTAGATCAGGAACTAGGCAAGGTTGCCCGTTGTCTCCATAACTCTTTAACAATGTAATAGAAGTTTTAGCCATTGAAATTAGGGAAGAAAAGGCAATCAAGGTTATCCACATAGGGTCAGAAGAGATCAAACTTTCACTCTTCGCAGATGATATGATCGTGTATCTGGAAAACACTAGGGATTCTACTACAAAACTTTTAGAAGTGATCAAGGAATACAGCAATGTCTCAGGCTACAAAATCAACACCAATAAATCTGTAGCCTTTATATATACCAACAATAACCAAGCTGAAAAAACAGTCAAGGACTCTATTCCTTTCACAATAGTGCCAAAGAAGATGAAATATTTGGGAGTATACCTAACAAAGGATGTGAAAGATCTCTACAAAGAGAACTATGAAACTTTAAGAAAAGAAGTAGCTGAAGATGTTAACACATAGAAAAACATACCATGCTCATGGCTGGGAAGAATAACATTGTTAAAATGTTTATACTACCCAAAGCAATATATAATTTTAATGCAATTCCTATTAAAGCTCCATTGTCATATTTTAAAGGTCTTGAAAAACCAATGCTTTGTTTTATATGGAATCAGAAAAAACCTCGAATAGCCAAAACATTACTCAGCAATAAAAACACAGCAGGAGGAATCACGCTACCAGACCTGAGACTGTACTATAAATCGATAGTGATCAAAACAGCATGGTATAGGCACAAAAACAGAGAACTACTTCTCTGGAACTACTATTCTGTCTGGAACAGAATAGAGAACCAAGAGATGAATCCAGCTACTTACCGTTATTTGATCTTTGACAATCCATTTAAAAACATTCACTGGGGGGAAAGATTCCCTATTTAACAGATGGTGCTAGGTGAACTGGCTGGCAACCCGTAGAAGATTGAAACTGAACCCACACCTTTCACCATTAAATAAGACAGACTCTCACTGGATAAAAGATTTTTTAAACTTAAGACATGAAACTATAAAAATACTTGAAGAAAGTGCAGGGAAAACTCTTGAAGGAATCGGCTTGGGTGAATATTTTATGAGGAGGACTCCCCAGGCAACTGGAGCAGTATCAAAAATGTACTACTGGGACCTGATCAAACTAAAAAGCCTCTGCACAGCCAAGAACACAGTAAGTAAAGCAAGCAGACAGCCATCAGAATGGGAGAAAATATTTGCAGGTTATACTTCCAATAAAGGTCTAATAACCAGAATCCACAGAGAACTCAAATGTATTAGCAAGAGAAGAACACGTGATCCCATCTCAGGGTGGGCAAGGAACTTGAAGAGAAACTTCTCTAAAGAAGACAGACGCACAATCTACAAACACATGAAAAAAAGCTCATCATCCTTATTCATCAGAGAAATGCAAATCAAAACTACTTTGAGATATCACCTAACCCCAGTAAGAGTAGCTCACATAACAAAATCCCAAAACCAGAGATGTTGGCGTGGATGTGGAGAAAAGGGCACACTTCTACACTGGTGGTGGGAATGCACACTAATACGTTCCTTCTGGAAGGATGTTTGGAGAATACTTAGAGACCTAAAAATAGACCTGCCATTCGATCCTATAATTCCTTTACTAGGTTTATACCCAGAAGACCAAAAATCACAATATAACAAAGACATCTGTACCAGAATGTTTACTGCAGTCCAATTCATAATTGCTAAGTCATGGAAGAAGCCCAAGTGCCCATCGACCCACGAATGGACTAGCAAATTGTGGTACATGTATACCATGGAATATTATGCAGCCTTAAAGAAAGATGGAGACTTTACCTCTTTCGTGTTTACATGGATGGAGCTGGAACATATTCTTCTTAGCAAACTATCTTAGGAATGGAAGAAAAAGTATCCAATGTACTCAGCCCTACTATGAAGCTAAATTATACCTTTCACATGAAGGCTATAACCCAACTATAGCACAAGACTATGAGGAAAGGGCCAAGGAAGGGTAAGGGAGCGGGGAGGTTAGGGTGGAGGGAGAGTAATGGGTGGGCCACACCTATGGTGCATCTTAGAATGGTACAGGCGAAACTTACTAAAGGCAGAATACAAATGTCTACATACAATAACTAAGAAAATGCCATGAAGGCTACATTGAACAGTTTGATGAGAATATTTCAGATTGTATATGAAACTAGCACACTGTACCCCTTGATTGCACTAATGTACACAGCTATGATTTAACAATAAAAAAAAATTCTGCCAACAAGAGAGCTACAAAAGTACACAATCTTAGATGAAGGTACAACCCTGATTAATCTCTTACTTTTAGCATGGTGAGACATTAAGCAGAGAACACAGGAGAACCTTTAGCTAGGCCATCCCCAACTTTCTGACCTATATAACCCTAAGATAATAAATTTGTCTTGTTTTAAGAGGTTAAGTGTATAGTAATTTTTTAGTGCAGCAATAGAAAACTAATACACAAGTCTTTTTTTTTTTTTTTTCCCCAGAGACAGAGTCTCACTTTGTCACCCTCGGTAGAGTGCTGTGGCATAATAGATCATAGCAACCTCCAGCTCTTGGGCTTAGCTGATTCTCTTGCTTCAGCCTCCCGAGTAGCTGGGACTACAGGCGCCTGCCACAATGCCCGGCTATTTTTTTCCTGCAGTTTGGCCATGGCCAGGTTGGAACCCGCCACCCTCGATATATGGGGCTGGCGCCTTACTCACTGAGCCACAGGCACTACCCAATACACAAGTCTTAATTAAGATTTTGTAACCATACATTCATCACTGACCTGATGATATTTTTGTGATCAAGGGCTATCTCTGGGATTTGGGATTAGTGCATCTTCACCATGAATGAAGGAAGAGATAATTCATAAAGAAATAATCAACTTATTAACAATGAGTTAGATGTGTTATGCACTCAATCAATAACGTGAGGAAATTTTACATAACTAATAATAGCATAATAAAAGGCAATGAAATGGGAGAACAACTTGGGACAAAAGATCTGGAAAAAAGATCAATGAAGCTATGGTAAAAATTAAGACATGAAATGTGTCCTATATCTGAATTAGAGGGTAGAAAAACAAAAAAGACCCACCATTTGACCCACACGTTAAAACCCTAAGCCCAACTTCTTCTTTGGAACTAGATTTATCCTCCTGCTGTAATCAATTAGAAAACAGGCAAAATATATGAAAAAATATGTTCAGACATGGGATAAGATCTTGATCCTGAGAAAACCAACAAGGAAAGCCCTATATTCTCCCTGAATTGGTGTGTAAGGGTACATTCCAGAATCAGGAAAAGAAGGATCCCAAGAAGAGCACTGGAGATGTGCTAAGTTAACAAAACAAAGGTCAGGCTGAGATGACTAGAAGCTGTGGGGCAGAGCTGCAAGGAAAAAAAGGTAGCACAAAGACCTCTCAAATTCAAAATAAGATTGACTGTGAGTCACAGCTGAATATTAAAATGTACACATGAGGAGTGAAATTCTGTGAGCCAGGCAAAGAAAAACTAAAAAGCTGTGAGCTAAACAGTTCCTATACAATGTTGTAAGGCATTCTATTTTAACAAGGCAGAGCAGAGTATCTTCTTGTATAACTCAGGACATTCAGTAGAGATCACAGAAGGGCGATACCTTAGCAGTGGGGCAAAATAATTCATAAATTTAAGAGTACTTAAGATGCACATTAATCAAACTTTTATAAAACTACAAAATGAAACTGAACTAAAAGTGACATAAATGTCTTCTGAAACAATGCCAAGCCATCTCTAACACAATTGCATATAGCCACTCAACAACATCTAATTTACAATGTCTACTTTTTAACAAAATATTACTAGATTTGTTAAGAACAGGAAATATGAATAACAAAGGGAAAATAGTTAACAAAAACAGATAAGAAATGACAGAGATGATGAAATTGCCAGACAAGCACAGTAAACAGTTGTAATAAATGTTCACATATTAATGATCATTATCAAGGCTTTTGGAATGCAGTTTCTCAATTGCTGTGGACATGACCCTAAAAAAAGACTTTCCACTAGGTTTTCTATCTGCTACTTTGAAAGAACTCAGCCTACTGGGAACATTTTATTAACCCATTATTAGACTATTGTTTTACCTCCATTGCCTAAGTGTGAGCACTGTCCAAGTGGAAATACAAACCAAGCAACTGTGATTGTCTAATATATTTTACAGCAGACAGAGCACATAGCTGGATCTCTCATGCCTTTGCAGAAGAGATTTGTCTAGCTAATTTTCATTGTAATTCTTCCAAATGGCTAATAACTAGGGGGTTTGTGGAACTAAGGGAGGCTCGTTTTAAATGATCATCTCTGGAGATTTAAACTTTTTTTATGTTATTGCTATGTAGGGCTGAAAGGACAACTGTGGCTTGAGGACCTGTTCTATTTAACATCGCTGTCTTGAAAGTAAATCTTCAGTGATTCCAGCCTTTGAGACAATAAGGCTACCCTTGATGGACAGCAGAAGGAGAATCACATGTGAAATACCTTGAATAAAAATTTCCTAATTTTGCTTAATGCCATAATAAAAACCAACACTTTTTACACCAAAAATTGTTCAAACAATGAAAACAAACTGTGAACATAACAAAAAAAGGAATAGGAGATAATTAAAAAATCAAAATGAATACCTAAAAATGAAAATTACGGTATACTGTAATTCACTGAATAGGATTAATACCATAATAGTGCAGAAGAAAAGATCAACAAAATTGAAAACAAAGCAAGAGAAACTATACAAAATGAAATACAGAGGGGGGAAAATGAGGAAATTTTTGTGGGACAATGTTCAATAGTCTAATATATATGTAACTGGACAGGCACAGCGGCTCACAGTTATAATCCTAGCACTCTGGGAGGCTGAGACAGGACGATCCATTAAGCTCAGGAGTAAGAGACTAGCCTGAGCAAAAGCAAGTCCTAGTCTCTACTAAAAAATAGAAAAATTAGCCAGACACTATGGCAGGCACCTATAGTTCCAGCTTCCCAGGAGGCTGAAGCATGAAGATTGTTGGAACCCAGAAGTTAGAAGTTGCTCTGAGCTAATTTGATGCTACAGCACTCTAGCCAAGGTAACAGAGTGAAACTATGTCTCTAAATAAATAAGAACAGAAAAGAAAAAATATAAGAAACAATGGCTAGAAGTTTCAAAAAAAAAATAATGAAAACTATAAACCCATAAATACAAGAAGTTCAAGGAACCCTGAGCAGGATAAATAGAAAGAAAATTAAAATAATCAATTCCCAAAAGCCAATCATTAACAAAAAATCTTAAAGTAACAGAAAAAAATATTTTGAAACAATTTTTAAGAAAAAAAAGACACAATATGTAAATAACAGCAAAAAGAAGAAATATCACAAACAAAATATCATAAACAATCAACATCTTTAAAAAAAAATCAACATCTTTGAGGGCAGCGCCTGTGGCTCAGTGAGTAGGGTGCCGGCCCCATAGGCCGAAGGTGGTGGGTTCGGACCCAGCCCCGACCAAACTGCAACAGAAAAATAGCTGGGCGTTGTGGCGCGTGCCTGTAGTCCCAGCTGCTCAGGAGGCTGAGGCAAGAGAATCGCATAAGCCCAAGAGTTAGAGGTTGCTGTGAGCCGTGGGAGGCCACGGCACGCTACCCGAGGGCGGTACAGTGAGACTCTGTCTCTACAAAAAAAAAAAAAAAATCAACATCTTTAAATGAGATGAAAAAATATGTATCAACTTAGAATTCTATATCTATGTGTAAACAACTTTCACAACTGAAGTGAAAATATAGAGATCAGTAAAACAATGAACTAGGAAGCTCTTAAGTTCTAAGTTCCCACACAGAAGTGTTAAGAAAAACAAGGAGAAATTTTCTGAACCAACTCTGTTAGAGTATTGGGAAACAAAATTTTATAAAAACCAAAAAAATGCCCAGTCCAGAAAAAGCCATTGTAGCCAGGCACAATGGTACCAGCTACTTGGGAGGCTTAACTGAGCCAAGCATTTATAGACCAGCCTGGGCAACACAGTATATTCCAGTCTCTAAAAATGAAAAGGAAAAGACAGTAGAAAAGGCTCAGCACCTGTGGCTCAAGCTGCTAAGGCACCAGCCACATAATCCTGAGCTGGCAAGTTCAAATCCAACCAGGGCCCGCCAAGCAAGACGGTTGCAACCAGAAAAAAGCTGGGCATTGTGGTGGGTGCCTATAGTCTCAGCTACTTGGGAGGTGGAGGCAGGAGAATTGCTTGAGCCCAGGAGTTGGAGGT
Organism: Nycticebus coucang; assembly: GCF_027406575.1. NCBI lineage: Eukaryota > Metazoa > Chordata > Mammalia > Primates > Lorisidae > Nycticebus > Nycticebus coucang. The sequence goes on from NC_069804.1 coordinate 88,793,718, forward strand.
TGCTGTGAGATGTGGTGCCACAGCACTCTACCCAGGGCAACAGCTTGAGGCTCTGTCTCAAAAATAAATAAATAAATAAAATAAAACAGTAGAAAAAAGTTATAGCATTTTACTTGCCCTTACCCTACCACCTCAATGGTTATATTTTCAAAGCAGCAGCACCCTAACTCCCTGTATTCTTCTCCAAACCACAGGGAGCACAGTAGACCTTATCTGCAAATTACTATATACATGTGATCTAGCCGGCCTGGGGGACACCTGAAGGACTGATATAAGGCTCTCACCATTGCTTCATTTAACTCAGAACTCTTCCAGGAAAAGACAATACAGGTAAGACACACACATACAATACTTTCTAAGACCCAGAGGAGAAGATTGGGATGAGACAGTTTGGAATTTAGGGCATTCAAAAACAGACAAGTATACAGGATAATTCAGAAGACCATGAATATGCCTAGGCAAGATATGTGCTTAGAAAAGACCTAAGTCCCTTAAATATTTCCCTGAGGCTGATCTTTAGATTCAGTGGAAATTTTACAAAATATTTACAAAATATTCTCTACATCTTGATCATCTCTTTATAAAATTTTATAATTAATATTTTGTAAATAGTAGCACACTTAGCTACAATTTCCCATTTTCCCTATGAATGGCAACTTTAGGGGTTACCTCTGGGATACCCTGTACACTGATAAAAGAACCAACTTACCAAAAACTGTAATTATAAATAAATGTAAAACAAACACTAGAGCTCCAAAATGCACGATGGCAAGACAGAAAAAAGAAATAGTTCTACAGTAATAGTTGTTGGCTTAAATACCCCATATCAATAATGCATAAAATAAACAGACAAAGATCAGTAAGGAAATACAGTAGAACCTCTGTAAGTTGACCACCCAAGGGACTGTAACAAACTGGTCAACATACTGGGGTGGTCAACATACAGAAGTAGGCCTGCTGTACTGATATGTGCATGTGGTACATATCCGGTCTACAAAAATTAGGTATGACTTCTTTGCCTACTTGCTCTGGCAATGGAAGCCCGTTTACTGTCTAGGCAAATGTATGCTGCTTTGTAAACTATCTTACTCTGTAAGCCTATCTTTCTCTTTCTCAATAAACTTTGTTTCAACCTTGTCTTAAAAAAAGAAAAAAACAGCCTTGGTGAGTAGGGCGTCAGCCACGTGCACCTAGGCTGGTGGGTCAAGCCCAGCTCAGGCCTGCTGAACAACAATGACAACTGCAACCAAAAAAAAAATCTGGGCATTGTAGCAGGTGCCTGCAGCCCAGCTACTTGGGAGGCTGAGGCAAGAGAATCGCTTAAGCCCAAGAGTTTGAGGTTGCTGTGAGCTGTGATGCCATAGCACTCTACCTAAGGCAACATAGTGAGACTGTCTCAAAAAAAAAAGAAAAGAAAAAAACAAAGAAAGAAAGAAAATTAGGTCAACAGGAAGCAGAGTAAGATGGCAGAGTAAAGACAGTGTCTTTGCAACTGGGTACTGGGAGATTGGAGAGAGAAGACTCCAAGGATCTCTGGCTTGTGGGCTCTACCCAGAAACATCCCTTTGGAGGGCATAGGGAGGCACCAGGAGTTGGCAGGACCCCAGGAGGAGGAGGAAAGCAGCAGAAAAATGGCAAGTGGATGCATACAGTCTGAGTCTGGCCTTGATGGCTGTGGCTACAGCAATAGCTATTACAGCAGCTGAGAGATTGCAGATAGGGAAGGCCTTCCCTGTGTTTTTTTTTTTTTTCTTTTCCTGGACTTGGGCACTAGGTTGAGTTACATCGGGAGAAGTTGGAGCAAGCGCCTTTCAACAGTGCCCAGAGCCCAGGACTGAGCCAGGGAGGAGTGGAGCATTCAATGTTCCACTGCAGGCCAGACACAGCCATTGTGGGAAAGCTGCCCTGCAGGCTCGGCCCTAAGGGTCCCAGAGTGAGGTGCATGCTGGGAGACTTTGAACAGCGCCCAGAGGCTGGGACTGAGACTCCAAGGAAAAGCGGAGCTTTCGGTATTAAGCTACCGGCTCCAGTGCAGCAACTAGTGAAGAGCTGCCTTGCAGGCTCAGGCTTCAGGGGCATGAAGCGAGGCCACTTCGGGTGCACCCAATAAATGGGTAGGTAGCCACTTGGGGAAAGATGCAAGCTACACCAGCTTTCCTGGGAAAGCCTCTGTTTAGCTAAGGGTCACAGTTTGAAAAGGTTGAGGCATGGCTATTAAGCAGGCTCCCAACCCTACAGTGTGTGAGGGCAAAGAAGTCAGCAGAGGACTCCAAGTCTCCAATTTATACAGCTCCACCAGCATTGTGATTAGCATCTGATTCCCCAAAAGATCGTCTGTTGCTCAGGCAATATTCAGATATACAGATATTTAGTTATTTTTGTATTTCTTTTTCAAAAATTTTCCCCCTGGATTTTTCTTTCTTTCATCACTTTTCTTATGTACATATAACTTTTTATTGTGGCCTTCTTTAATAATAAGAACTTCATTTTGGCTAGTTTTTCTGCTCCTGTTACTTGTTTTTTTCCCCAACTTTATCCTGTGAGGTTTTTTGCTTGTTTTGGCTTTATGTGATTTTTGTTTTCCTTCTCTATTTGGTAGAGAGGAGGTACTGTGTCTGCTCAGGTTGGCAAAGAGCTTCAGACATCAAGAGAATCATGTGACTCAGCATCCCCAGAGGCTGGGTTTTTTTAGGTGTGGGTCAAATTACCCTACTGTACACCTGTATTACCACTCTCTATCTCTTTTTGTGCCTCTATCCTTTTTGTTAATCTTCCTTTTTACTCCCCTCCTTCCTTTCTTTTTTCTCTTTTTATATCTTTTTATCCCTCCTTGCTCTTCAATCTTCTCATCCTTTTAGTCCTATACCACAAGGACACAACAACACCTTAGATCAGAGGCACGGTAACTTAAAGAGCAAGAGAAAGTATAAGGAAAAAGTAGGGTAAGGAAACACATAAAAAGAAAACACTCATGAGGAAGAAACAGCAGAAAATCGTGGCAAAATGAAAAACCAGACAGGAGCAACCACCCAAGGGATCATGAGGTAGCTACTGCACGGGACTACACCTGAAAAGAAATGTTAGAAATTACAGAAGGGGAATTTAAAATATTGATGATAAAAACAATGAAGGAAATTGCTGAGAATGTGGAAAATAACCAAAAGAAAATCCAAAAATAGAATCAAATAAGAAATGAACAATCTGAAGAATACAGAAAAGATATACCAGAGCTTAAGGAATTGAAGCAGTCAATCAGGGAATTTAAAGATGCAGTAGAGAGCATCAATAACAGGTTAGACAATGCAGAAGAAAGAATCTCAGAGATAGAGGACAAATCTCTTATGCTAACTCAGACATTTAAAGAGTCAGAAAAACAGAGAGAAAGCACAACGTTTACTGACATAATTACAGGAATCATGAACCATTCAAACATACGAGTTATAGGTATCCCAGAAGGGAAAGACAAACGCCCCAGAGGAGTGAAGACCTACTAGAGAATATGATAAATTAAATTTTTCCAAATATCACCATTCTGGCACACACCTGTTGGAAGTATAGCAACACATAAGAAAAGATTCTGCAAGCCACAAGCAATAAGTGCCAATTGACCTACAGGGACAAATCCATCAGGGGGACTGTAGACTTATCAAATGAAACTTTTAAAGACTGAAGACAATGGTCATCTGACCATCTAAACAAAACAATTTCCACCACAGAATTCTATACTGTGCTAAGCTACGCATTAAAATTGACATAGAAAGCAAATCTTTCACTGATATGAAAACATTTACCATAGAAAGGAAATTTACCACAAGACCAGCACTACAGAAAACACTTAAACCTATTCTAAATCCTGACCATCACAATGGACCACCAGCAAAGTAAACACCCAGAAACTAAAGGACAAAAACTAGCTTCCACAACGATAAAAAAAGTAAAACTAAGGAATGAACTTTCACAAAATAAAATAAATAGAACTCCACCACACTTACCAATTATCTCAATAAATGTAAATGGCTTGAATTCCTCGCTGAAGAGACACAGACTGGCTGATTGGACAAAAAAACACAAGCCATCCATTTGCTGTCTGCAGTAAAAACACCTTGCCTCAAAGGACAAATTAAAACTCAGTATTAAGGGATGGAAGACAATTTTTCAGGCAAACATAATTCAGAAGGAAAAAAGGGCTGCAATCTTATTCTCAGATATAAGTTGTTTTGAAGGAACTAAAGCCAAAATAAACAAACTCGGATACTTCTAATTAGTGAAGGGAAAAATACAACAAGAAGACAGTTCAATACTAAATATTTTTTTTTTTTTTTTTTTGTAGAGACAGAGTCTCACTTTATGGCCCTCAGTAGAGTGCTGTGGCCTCACACAGCTCACAGCAACCTCCAACTCGTGGGCTTAAGTGATTCTCTTGCCTCAGCCTCCCGAGTAGCTGGGACTACAGGTGCCCGCCACAGCGCCCGGCTATTTTTTGGTTGCAGTTTGGCCGGGGCCAGGTTTGAACCCGCCACCCTCGGGTATATGGGGCCGGCGCCTTACCGACTGAGCCACAGGCGCCACCCTCAATACTAAATATTAATGGAAACAACTTAAATGCTCCCAGATTTATGCAACAGACCTTAATTAGTCTGAGCAATAAGGTATATTATAGTACAGGATAGCCAAAAAGTGTAAGCAACTCAAATGTCCATCAACTGATGAACGAAAAACAAAATGTGGTTATTACCCAATACAATGGAATATTATTTCGTAGTCAAAGAAAAGAAATGAAGTACTGATACATGCTACAATGTGGATCAACCTTGAAAATATTAAGCTAAGTCAAAGAAGATTCAATCTTCATGAAATGATTCCATCTTCATGAAATGTCCAGAAATATTTTAATTAATGGTCATTCCATTAATTTAATTAATTTAATTAATGGACATTCCATCTTCATGAAATGTCCAGAAATATTTTAATTAATGGTCAGAATAGGCCACTCCATAGGGACAGAAAACAGATTAGTAGTTGCCAAAGGATGGGGGTGGAGCATGGCCATTTGAGAGTGACTTACTAATAGGCATAGGACTTCTTTTCAAGGTTAAGGAAATGCTCTCCTAGAATTCAATGGAATAATTGTGATGGTTATACAATACTGTGAATATATTAAATACCACTCAATTTTACACTTTAAAATGGTGAAATGGTGAATTTTATGTTATAAGTGTTTTACCACAATTTAAAAAAGCTCTAACCATTAAATTCTACATGGGAAGATACACACTAACACTCAGGTTACCGCTATGAATGATAAATGCTTAGAATGATTAAAATAAGGTAAATAATTAAATTAGTTGCTTTATGAAACAAAAAAGACAATTACAGCAATGAGATCATAAAAAGATTAACTCCATTCTACTCTAACCCACTTAAACACTGCATTCCAAAAAATAACTTAATACACACAAACAATACAATATAGGAACTGGAAAATCATGTCTTAACTAGAAATTATAAAGCCAAAGACAAAAGCAATCATAAAAAACATTGTATTTTAGTTGGCAAATTTGATTCTCACAGAGGTATGGATTGGCGAATCTGAAACTACATGTATAATGAGGAAGATTAAATAAGTAAATGGACAGTGAACAGTGGGAGCCAGGATCCTCACTGCTGTAATGGCAAGTTACAGATTATTTAAAAAAAAAAAAAAAAAAAAGGCAGGTAAATGAACCCTGTGGTACTGGGTTACGGTGAAAAACACTATTATTAAATCATATTTAGTTTAATATATGCATACACACATACACACACACACACAGATTCATGGATTAGCATACACATATTATTTAGCTCTGTTCACTGAAAGGACCTAGTAGTAATGACACTTCAGTGCCCAGATCATGATGTGTAAATTCAATTTTCTATAAAAGGAAGCACAGCATCATCTTGAAGAAATGACTGATCCCAGGGCTGGGAAAATATAACATGAACCTGGGAGCATCTTGTAGTACTAGAAAGTAATAAAGTGCTCAAAACCTTAAAGGATGGAAGCATATCAAAGGGTACTAGAACTAGATTAAAAAGAGCTCCCTACAGCCAAAATGCAACGATTTGAGAACTAAAATTAATAATGTAGTATTAATATTCAACATATAAGCTAAAAATAGATGAGTCTATATTGATATAAATCAGTGAGCGAATAAACGGATAAGAAGGATACATCTTTCTTAAAGAAAAAAAAATCCAGGCAGCACCTGTAGCTCAAGCAACTAAGGCGCCAGCCATATACACCAGGGCTGGCGGGTTCAAATCCAGCCTGGCCTGGCAAACAACTACAAGCAAAAAATAGCCAGGCATTGCGCCAGCACCTGTATGTAGTCCCAGCTACATGGGAGGCTGAGGCAAGAGAATCACTTAAGCCCAGGAGTTGGAAGTTGCTGTGAGCTGTGATGCCATGGCACTCTACCCAGGGCGACAGCTTGAGACTCTGACTAAAAAAAACAAAAAAGGAAAAGAGAAGAAAAAAAAATCCAAATATGGGTACATACTGCCCACTTTAGGAGATGGAGGTTAATTTCTGGTATCCTCCCATTTGAGTAGGCTTAATTTATTGACTGGCTTCCAATGAATAGTGTAGGGGTGGGTAACAATAGCAACTCTATAGGAGAAAAACTGGGCAAACACTATCTTAACCAAGTGATGAAAGTAAATATCATCTGTGATGCCACGTGGACATGTTTTATTATCTGATACATGGCAAAAGGGTACTTCTTATATATTCTTTCAAAAGCTATAACCTCTTTCTAATCACAAGAAAAACTGTATATTCAGATTAATGAGCACTCTATAGAATATCTACCTATACAGTATTCCTCAAGACATCTGAGAAAATTACAAATAAAGACTGGGAAACAGTCATATATCACAAGACACTGCAGATATGACAGGTAAATGCAATGTGGTACCCTGGATGAAAAAACTTGGTGAAATTCAGATAAATGGTAGAGTTTAGTTAATAATAACAAGCCAACAATGTGTCAATTTCTTAGTTTTGAAAAATCGACCATGGCAATGTAAAATGTTAACAATGAGGGAACTGGTTGCAGAGTATAAGGGAAGTTTCTAGGTTATTTTTTCAGAATTCCAAAATAAAACATTTACTAAAATGTCACCAAATAATAAAACATGGGAACGATAAAAGTTACCCTTCCTATTAAGAGCTTTAATTTTTTTCTTAATGTCCTATTAAAAAAAAAATAGGCACACTAAGAACCTGAAACTATTTTCAGTTGTTCCAAGGAAATCTTGTAAATTATCTGCTGTTCTTGTTTCATAAACCAAACAAGAACATACACTGGGGGAAAGAATCCCTATTCAATAAATGGTGCTGGTAGAAGTGGATAACCACATGTAAAAGACTGAAACAGGACCTGCACCTTTCTCTACCCACAAAAATTGATTCAAGATGACGTAAATCTAAGCAAGGCATGAAACAATGAAAATCCTCAAAGAAAAGTGTGGGGAAAACATTTGAAGATATCAGCCTGGGGAGAGACTTTATGGAGGGACTTCTGTGGCAACTGCAACAACAAAAATAAACGAATAGGACTTAATTAAACTGAATAGCTTCTGTACAACTAAGGAGACAACAACCAAAGGAAACACACAACACACAGTTGGAAAGGATGTTTACATATTATCAACAGTACAAAAGCTTGATAACTAGGATCTACAGAAAACTCTAATTAATAAACAGAAAAAGAGTCAGCAATCCCTTATTATCACTGGGCAAGAGAGATGAATAGAACCTTCTCTAAATAAGATAAATGGTGCGGGGGGGGGGATAAATGGTACGGCACCTGTGGCTCAAGGAGTAGGGCGCCGGCCCCATATACCATGGTCCCAAGCAAAAACTGTAAAAAAAAAAAAAAAAAAGACAAATGAATGACTAACAAGCATATGAAAAATGCTCCTTGTCACTAATCATCAAAGAAATGCAAATTGAAACCACCGGTGAGATATCACCTAACCCCAGTGAGAATGGCCCACATCACAACGCCCCAAAGCCACAAATGCTGGCATGGATGTGGAAAGAAGGAACACTTTTACACTGCTGGTGGGACTGCAAACTAATACAACTTTTTTTGAAAGGAAGTATGGAGAATCTTCAAAGAACTCAAAACTATACCTCCCATTTGATCCTGCAATCCTATTACTAGGCATCTACCCAGAAGAAAAATAAATCCTTTTATCATAAGGACATTTGCACTGGACTGTTTGTCACAGCTCAGTTTACAATTGTCAAAATGTGCAAACACATTTGGTGGTTGTGCCCACCAACCCAGGAATGGATTAACAAGCTATGATGCATGTATAAAGATGGAGACTTTACATCCTTTGTATTTAATTGGATGGAAGTGGAACACATTATTCTTTTTTTTTTTTTTTTTTTTTTGTAGAGACAGAGTCTCACTGTACCGCCCTCGGGTAGAGTGCCGTGGCATCACACGGCTCACAGCAACCTCTTAACTCTTGGGCTTACGCGATTCTCTTGCCTCAGCCTCCCGAGCAGCTGGGACTACAGGCACCCGCCACAACGCCCAGCTATTTTTTGGTTGCAGTTTGGCCGGGTCTGGGTTTGAACCCGCCACCCTCGGCATATGGGGCTGGCGCCCTACTCACTGAGCCACAGGCGCCGCAACACAAGAATGGAGAATCAAGAATCCAATGTACTCAATTCTGATATAAGGACAATTGATGACCTAGTATATGGTACGCCGTAGGGGAAGGGGAGTGCAGGAAGAGAGAAGGAGGGAGGGTGGTGGGAGGTCACGGTATATGACACACCTCTTGGGAACAGGACACAATTGTAAGAGGGACTTTAACAAATGCAATCAGTGTAACCTGGTTCTTTGTACCCTCAATGAATTCCCAACAATAAAAAAAGGAAAATTAAGTCAACATAGGAAGCTGGTCAACTATGGAGGTTCTAATATATAGGACTATGAACTAATCAGATGTAACTGATACATAAAGAACACTCCACTCAACAATGGCAAAATACACATTTTGTTAAGTGCATATTCTCAAAAATAGATCATATGAAAGAGCAAAAATGAAGTCTTCTTCTTTTTTATTTTTTTGAGAAGAGTCTTACTCTGTTGCCCAGGCCAGAGTGCCCTGATGTTCAATTAGCTCACAGCACCCTCAAACTCCTGGATTCAAACAATCATCCTGTCTTAGACTCACAAGTAGCTGGGACTACAAATTCCTGCCACAGTGCCCAGCTATTTGTTTTGTACTTTTAGTAGAGATGGTCTTGGTATTGCTCAGGCTGGTCTCAAAATCCTGAGCTCAATCAATCCTCCCACCTTGACCTCTCAGAGTGCTAAGATTACAAGTATTAGCCACTGCACCAGGCTTAAAAGTATCTTTTCCAGTCAAAATGGAATGCAATTAGTAATCCATAACAAAACAATGGGGAAAAAATATGTAGAAACTAAACAAAACACTCCTAAACAACTAATAAATCAAGTAAGACATCACAAGGGATATCAGAAAATACACTGAGACAATGAAAATAAAAACAGAGAATTCAAAAACTTATGGGATACAGTAAAAGCAGCACTAAGAAGATTTATAATGGTAAATGCATACATTAGAAGAGAAGATCACAATCAATATTACAATAGTATACATGTGATGCATGTATAAAGATGGAGATTTTACATCCTTTGTATTTAACTGGATGGAAGGAAATAGAAAAAGAAGCTCAAACTAAACCCTAGCTAGAGAACAGAGGAAAAAAATACTAGAGCAGAGATTAATAAAATAATTGATGGATAAAAGAGACATATAATAAAGCAAGCACAAAAAAATGTTAACAAATGAAGAAGATAGGGTAGGTATATTAGTGTTCATTATTATAGGTCTTTATATTTACAAATATTCATAAAATTTGGGGAAAATAAAGTTTTGAAAAGGATGAGAAAATATATGCTATGTATTATTCAAAAACAAATGTACACTTAAGATTTATATATTTCACTGGAAGTAAATTTTACATAGAAAGGAAAACATGTAAAGAAATGTTGAACTCCAGATAATGGTATGCATGCTAAAGCATTTGGGTTAAATGAAATATTGGCAATTTACTTTGAAATACATATAAAGATGTACTGATGGATAGATTGATAGATAAAAAGGAATGTAACAAACCAAATATAGTAAAACATGAATGGAAAAATCTAGGAAGTGATTTCATGGAAATCACTGAAATTCTTTCAATCTTGTTGCATGCTTGAAACTTTTCATAATATATTAGAAAAGAAAGATGAAGTGGCTACATTATCATCACATAAAGTATAATTCAGATGAAGAAAAATTACCAGACATACAGAGATATAATAGATAAAGTTAATGGGTGAATTCACGAGAAAGATGTAACAATCCTAAATGTACATGTACCGTACAAAAGAACTTCAAAACATAGAGAGCAAAATTTGAGAGAACTGTAAGGAGAAAGATACATCAATAATTATAGTTGGAGACCTCAATACTCCCTAATTAGACAGAATACCATTAAAAATAGAGAAGAACTAAATATCATCAACCAACAACATAACCTAAGCAAAATGTATATACTATTTCACTCAACAACAGTAGAGTATAAACGTGGAACATCCACAAAAATAGACCACATTCTTTCTCACAGAATATTAGAAAATATCCTGAGCACAGTAAAAATGAAAACAAAATACCAAAATTTGTAAGATGCAGTGCTTAAGTAGTATTCAAAGTGGCAAATTTTATACCTTTGAATGCATATATTAAAGAAGGAAAAGCTCAAATTTACTTTCACTAGCTAGAAAAAGTAAAGCAAAAGTAAGCTCAAAGAAGGAGGAACATAATAAAAATAAGAATGAAAATCAAGGAAATAGAAAGATCAAACAATAGAAGAAAATGAGTGAAACTCCACACTGGTATTTTTGAAAAGACAAAAAAATTGCTAAACCTCTAAAGACACTAATCAAGAAGAAAAAAGATACACAAATTACAACAGAAATGAAAGACAGGACATCATGGTAGAGCCTATAAATAATAAAAGATCATGTGGGAATATCATAAACAAATTTACATGAATACATTTGATTACTTAAAAAATGAATAATTTCATTTCAATTACAATTTAGCAATTGCAAATTAGCAATTTTAAAGATAAAATTTATCAAAACAGATGTAAGGCTGAGGTGGGTGGAGGGCCTGAGCTCACAAGCTTGAGACCAGCCTTAGCCAGAGTGAGACCTTATCTCTAAAAATAGCCAGGCATTGTGATGGGCGCCTGTAGTCCCAGCTACTCAAGAGGCTGAGGCAAAAGAATTGCTTGAGCCCATTGAGGTTGCTGTGAGCTATGACATCACCGCACTCTACCGAGGGCAATAAAAGAAAACTATCTCCCAAAAAAAAACAGATCTAAGAAGAAAAGATCAAAGCAGTCCTACATGTATTAAAGAAAAATAATCTGTGTTTTTTTTTTTTTTTTTGAAAACTCCAGGCCCATTGCTTCATTGGAGTACTCAATCAAACATATAAGAAAAACTATAATATTTACCTTACAAACACTCTTTAAGAAGACGAAAAGAGGAATAATTACTTCATAGGTACAATGTACACTATTCAGATAATGATTACACTATATGTCCAGACTTTACAACTATGTACCACATCCATATAACAAAACTATTTGTATTCCCTAAATATATGAAAATAAATAAATAAAAAGATGAAAAAGGAAGTAGGAAGATCCTCTTCATTATATGAAAACAGCAGACAATGTCATAACGAGAACAGAAATCCAGCCTTCCTACTTAACAATAAAGGTAAAAATCCTGCTGAAATACTAGCAAGTGTAATACAACAATATATAAACTCTAATATACCATGACCAAGCAAGATTTAGTCTAGAAATGCAAGACTGATTTTCTGTCATTCCAAAAAATGCATTAAAGAGCATTTGAAGAAATTTAGCATCTATTTATAATTTAAAAAGAGAAATAAATGATAGATTGGGAAGAAATTAGCAAAATGATTTTTCCTTACATACAAAATGAATGTATATGTAAATATCCTAAAGAATATAGCAAAAATGTGATTAGAACTATTAAGTAAATTTAGCAAGGTCTTAAAAAACAAAGTCATACCAAGATTACTTTTAACTGCACTTTCTTTAACATCAAAAAAGTGATAAATTTAACAAAATATGTACTAGACCTATACAATTAAAATTCCAAACAGTGCAAAGAGAAATTAAAGGAGATATAAGTAGAGAGGTATATTTATGCAAAAAGACACAAAACATTGTCAAGATGTCAATTCTGGCCAATTGACCTTAAAGATTCAATACAATTCCAAGAAAAGTTCCCCCAGGACTTCTGTAAAACTTAAAAACATAATACTAAAATTTATATGGAAATGCATAGAACTGAGACTAGCCAAAATAATTCTGAAAAAAAAAAAATAAAGTTGCGAGAGCTATACCACAAAAAAAAAAAAAAAAAAAAAAAACAGATTTAAAGTACCCCTCTAAGTCTGATCAGGCCTCTAAATCCTACCACCAGTTTACAGGAAATACAGACATCAATGAAACTATACCACAGGGACACAAACACCAAAACTCAGAGTACAAATAATCTGGTTTCTAAAACAAATGAACTATGGCCAGGCATGGTGACTCACACCTGTAATTCTAGCACTTTGGGAGGCCTAGGTGGGTGAATCGCCTGAGCTCAGGAGTTCCAGACCAGCCTGAGCACAAGTGAGACCCCATTTCTAACTAAACAATACAGAAAAACTAGCCAGGTGTTATGGTGGGCACCTGTAGTCCCAGCTACTTGGAAGGCTGAGACAAGAGGATTGTTCAAACCCAGGAGTTTTAGGTTGTTGCTATGAGCTAACATGATGTCACGGCACTCTACCCAGGGCAACACAGTAAGATTCTGCCTCAAATAATAAATAAATAAAAATCCAAAAAATAAAACAAACGAACCATAAGAATGGGAGAACAAAGAGAAGTAACCATTTGTAGGAAAATTAACAAACACTAAATTTTTAATATTTTTATATTTCTATATCAATATATGGAGAAATATTTTAAAAATTTGGGATGAATACTGTAAATAAAGGTACATTTAGCTATAATTTCCCATTTTCTCTATGTATGTATGGTGACCTCTGGGTCACGCTATAGATTAAAATGGATAAGAGATATAGTATCCAAATGCAACAGAGTATGCAGCTCGACTTTGTCAGGCTCCTTATTCACACTAACTATTTTAAGAAACTGCTACTGTGTTTCTGAGGAAATAAGGAAATTATATGTAATAATGGTATTACAATAATATTTAAACGGTCCTTATCTTCTGACAATATATTCTCAACTATTTAAAGATGAAATAATATAATTTCTGAGATTTCCTTCAAAATAATATGAAGGCAGGAGAACAGATGAAATGAAACTAGCCCTGTGTTAATAACTATTGAAGTTGGTTTAATAGATACACAGAGGCTTATTATACTATTCTTTCTCCTGTTATTTAAAAATATTTATAATGAAAAGTTCATTAAATAACTGAAATCCTTTATGGATTTAAGATATAATTTTGAAACACTTTTCTATCCCAAATATAGCACAATCATTTTGGTGATAAAAGAATTAACTCTTCCCATGTACTTAAGTAAATTGTATAGCTGGGTTTTAAAGTTGCATAGACTCCTACGAATAGGAAAATACAATTAAAACTAGAAATCTGTACTCTACTCTTGAAATACTCAAATATATCTATGAAAAGTATACCTCAAATTTTAAAAATCATAAATAATTTGGTTACCTCTCTCAATTTTTCTCGCTCACGCTCCCTCTCAGCAATACGTTTTCGTCTCTCTTCTTCTTCCTTAAGAGCATTTTGTGTCTCTGTTCTTAGTTTGTCATCTTTAAGAATCTTTCGAATTTTCTTTCTGCCTTTTCCAGGAGACTTGGAATCATCATTTTCATCTTCCTCCTCCTCTTCCTCCTCCTCTTCTTCTTTTTCTTCTTCTTCTTCAGAATTACTCTAGAAAATTTAAATGATCACAGGTAAACAGTACAAAATTGTGTAATTTATTCATTTCTTATTACATTAACTACCATATCAAGAAAAGGTGGGATAAAACAAGCTGCAATCCATTAGAATTATTTACCAATAAAGGATGTTAAAAAAACAACAACAACACAATCAAAAATGGGCTAAATCCCAAAGCTGCAAATGCTGGCACAGATGTGGAGAGAAAGGAACACTTTTATACTATTGATGGAATTGCAAACTAATACAGCCTCTTTGGAAATAAGTATGGAAAATCCTCAGAGAACTCAAAATAGACCTTTCGTTTCATCCCACAATCCCATTACTAGGTATCTACCCATAAGAAAAAAATAATTTTATCATAAGGACATTTGCACTAGATTGTTTATCACAGTTCAATTTACAACCAAGTTGGAGAACATTTTCTTTAGTAAAGTATCAAAGGAATGGAAAAGCAAGTGCCCAATATATTTAACACTAATATGAATCTAGTAAACGAACAAATACACCCCCACATAAGAGAAATACTCAAATTCATGGTGGGGGAGGGGAAAGAGGAAGGGAAATTAGAGTACTCTCATCTAATGGGCACAATGTAAGGGTATATAGCACACCTGCTGGGTGAGGGGCACAATTATCACAGAGACCTTACCTAACAAACACAAACACTGTAACCTAATCATTTGTACCCTTCACAGTAATCTGAAATTTAAAAAAAAAAATGAGCTAAGGACTAGAATAGACAATTCTCAAAAGAAGATTTACAAATGGCTAATAAAAACATAAAATGATGCTGAACACTACTAGCGAGGTAAAGGCGAATCAAAACCACAATGAAGTAACATTTTATACCTATTAAGATGCTTATTATTAAAAAACCAAAAAGAAAAAAAGAAAGTAAGGATGTAGAAAAATCAGAACATTGCTGGTAGAAATGTTAAATGCTACACCCACAATATATACTTTAAAGAATTAAAAGCAGGGACTCAGATATTTGTACAATCATATTCACAGTAGCATTACCCAAAATACCCAAAAGGTTGAAACAACCCAAACGTCCATCAAAAGATGAATGGATATATAAAATGTGGTAAACACATACTATTGAGTATTATCTAGTCTTAAAAAGGAATGAAATTCTAATATATGTTATAACATAGATGAACGTTGAAAATATTCTATCAATAAAATAAGCTACCCACAAAAGAACAAATATTTCTATTCCATTTATATGATTTACTTAAAATAGACAAATTAATAGAGGCAAAAATGAAAACAGAGGTAACCTGGGGATGGGGGACAAAAGAAAATGGGGAATTAATGAGAAAAGAGTTTCTGCCTGTGAATGTAACTAAAACCACTGAACTGTATACTTTAAAATGTTCAAAAATTTCTTTTCTTTAAGAGATATCTCTGTGAACCAGGCTGGAATGCAGTGGCACTGCCATAGCTCAAATGAAACCTTTAAGATCAGGGCTCAAACAATCTTCCTGCCTCAATCTCCTAAGTAGCTGGGACTATATGCATGCAACACTAAGCCAGGCTTTTTTTTTTTTTTTTTTTGAGACAGAGTCTCACTATATCATCCTTGGTAGAGTGCCATGGCACACAGCTCACAGCAACCTCAAACTCTTGGGCTTAAGAGATTCTCTTGCCTCAGCCTCCTAAGTAGCTGGGACTACAGGTACTTGCATTAATGCCAAGCTATTTTTTGTTGTAGTTGTCATTGTTGTTTAGCTGGCCTGGGCTGGATTCAAACTCGCCACCCTCAGTGTATGTGGCTGGCATGGTAACCACTGTGCTACAGGCGCCGAGCCAATGTTTTTATGTTTTAATAGAGACAAGGTCTCACTATATTGCCCAGGCTGGTCTCAAATGCCTGGCCTCAAGCAATCCTCCTGTCATCTCCACCCACATTAGTAAGATTATAGGCATGAACCACCGAGCTTAGCCAAAAAATAACACTCTTCCAAAAGAGAATTATGTTGACAGAATAAAACATATTTACACACGCTTTTTAATGTAAACCTGCTTCCACACAAGAAACTCAAATTGGTTAAGTGCATTGTCAGAAAAAATTTATTCACATATACGTGATCATTAATGTTTTATGTCGTCAGAAAACACAACACTTCACATCACTTCCACAGCCTTATCAATCTAAAATAATGTATTAGAATGGTTTGAAATTTCCATTAGAAATTAATGTACAGAAAAAAATAATGCTCAAGTCTATACTTCTATCTATTTAGAGATTTAATAAACCAATCCTTCCACAAGTGTAAAATGTAAATGAACCAGCAGAATGTTAATGAATGGAACACAGAAGTTGCAACATACTACTATAGTGTACTATACCAGTTATAATTCAAGCCTATGGTAACCATTATTATTACCTTGTTTTCACTGGATAAATCTTCTTGAACTTTAATACGTCGTCTTTTCTTTTTCTGTTTATAACTCCGTTGATTTTCTTCCAATTCTGCTTTCTTTGCAGACCTTAAGAAAATTCAAAACACAAAATAAAATACTTCATGATGAATTTCCATCAATGAATTATGCGTTGTTTTAAAACCGTCCAACTTTTGGGTACATTCCTAAAAACAAACAGGCAAAAAAAGCGAGGTATGGTGGCTCATGCCTTTAATCCTAGCACCCTGGGAGACTAAAGCCAAATTGTTTGAGGTAAAGAGCTCAAGACCAGCCTGAGCAAAAAAGGAAGATGCCTTCTCTACAAAACATATAAAAGTATTAGCTGGGCACAGGTAGTGCATTCCTATACCCCCAGCTACTCAGGAGGCTGACGCAGGAGGAATGCTTGAGCCTAGGAGTTTGAGATTGCAATGAACCATAATGGTGCCACTATACTCTAGTCTGGGCAAAACAGTACAGTGACACCCTGTCTGGGGGAAAAAAACCCCACAGCCACAAACAAATTTGGTAGATTCAAAACAGATATTCTAGCAGAAGTCTAACCCTCAATTTCAATCCAGTGATCAACCTTTTAAGGTATACAGAGAGGTAGGTTTGGTATATGAGTAGTAAGACAGAGGAAGGGACTTTATGACTCTTCTTCTAGTGAGAAATATAAATGGCCAACATACATATAAAAAACATTCACCATCACTAAAAAAAGCAGACTGAAAAAGATGAATACTATTTTCTTCATAATAGATGACAGAGACATAAATAAAAGAACAGCAAAACTTTTGGTGAGGAAAAGAATTTCTGGCCTCAGAAATTAGTACACAAGGCTTGGCATCTGTAGCTCAGTGGCTAGGGCGCCAGCCACATACACTGAAGCTGGCAGGTTCAAATCCAGCCCGGGAATGCCAAACAACAATGACAACTACAACCAAAAAATAGCCAAGCGTTGTGGTGGGCACCTGTAGCCCCAGCTACTTGGGAGGCTGAGGTAAAAGAATCGCTTAAGCCCAAGAGTTGGAGGTTGCTGTGATGCCACGGCACTCTACTCAGGGCAACAAAGTGAGACTCTGTCTTAAAAACAAAAAAAAAAAAAAAAAAACAGAAATTAGTACACAAAACTACATTAATCCAGACCAAAAAATTAGAAAATAACCAATGTTTGTAAGAATGTCAACAAAGTAGAACCCTTGTACACTACTGGTAAAAATACAAAATGATACAGTTGTTATGAAATACAGTATAGCAGAGTTCCTCAAAAAATTAAAAATAAAAGCACCACACTATCCAACTCCATTTCTGCATATATACTCAGAAGAATTAAAAGCAGGGACTTTAAAATTCACACACCCACATTCACAGAGGCATTATTCACAAGAGCTAAAGGGTAAAAGCAACCCAAATGTTCATCAAGAGATGAATGCATAAACACAATGTAGTACTTTGCATCAGTATTCAGCTTTAAGGAGGATAAAAATTAGGCCAGGCTCGGTGGCTCATGCCTGTAATCCTAGCACTCTGGGAGGTCCAGGCGGGTGGATTGCTTGAGACCAGCCTGAGCAAGGGCAAGACTCCATCTCTACTAAAAATAAAAAAACTGAGGTAAGATGATCGCTTGAGCCCAAGAGTTGGAGGTTGCTATGAGCTATGACGCCACAGCACTCTACTCAGGTCCACAGCTTGAAACTCTCTTTAAAAAAAAAAACAAAAAAAAAGGGCGGCGCCTGTGGCTCAAAGGGGTAGGGCACAGGCCGCATATGCCAAAGGTGGCAGGTTCAAATCCAGCCCCACCAAAAAAAAAAAAAAGGATAAAAATTGACACATACTACAACACAGATGAAATTTAACAACGTGATGCTATGTAAAATAAGCCAGTCGTAAAAAGACAAATACTGTATGATTCTACATATATGAAGTTCCTAGAATAATAAAATTCATAGACACAAAACAGAATGGTGGTTGCCAGGAGCTGCAAGAAGGAGCAAAAGGGAAGCAGCTGTTTAATGAGTATAGCATTTCAACTTTGCAAGGTAAAAAGTTTTTAGAGATTTGTTGCAAAAAACTGCAAATGTATTTAATACTACTATATTATACTCTTTAAAATGAATAAAATGGTAAAATTTTATGCTATGTGTATTTTACCACCATTAAAAAAGTAATGAAGTACTGATATAGGCTACAACATGGATGAACTGTAAAAATACTACGTTAAATGAAAGAATCCATTCATAAAAAGACACATATTAGGGCCAGGCACAGTGGTTCACACCTGTAATCCTAGCACTCCAGGAGGCCAAGGCAGGTGGACTGCATGAGCTCACAGGTTCAAGACCAGCCCCAGCCAAAGAAAGACCTCTCAAAAATAGCCGGACATTGTGGCGGGCACCTGTAGTCCCAGCTAATTGAAGGCTGAGACAAGTGAATCACTTGAGCCCAAAAGTTTGAGGTTGCTGTGAGCTGTGATG
Source organism: Nycticebus coucang (assembly GCF_027406575.1). Classification (NCBI taxonomy): domain Eukaryota; kingdom Metazoa; phylum Chordata; class Mammalia; order Primates; family Lorisidae; genus Nycticebus; species Nycticebus coucang. The sequence goes on from NC_069804.1 coordinate 88,812,718, forward strand.
CCATAGCACTCTACTGGGGGCAACAAAGTGAGACTCTGTCTGAGAAAAAAATCAAAAAAATAAAAAAGGACACACATCATATGAATTGATTCATATGCAATGTCCAGAATAGGCAAATCCACAGAGATGGAAAGTATATTAGTATTTGTTAGGGGATGAGGGCAGGGAGAATGGGAAAAGACTGCTAATATGTAGGGGTTGTTAAAATGTTCTAAAGTTATACAGTAGCATGGGCTGCACGACTTTGTTAATATTCTAAAGACCACTGTGTTCTGCCCTTTAAAATATTGAATTTCATATTTTGTGAATTATGTTTCAGTTTTTAAAAACTATTATTGTATTTCATTACTTTATATTTCCCAAAGTATAATATGTTACTATACTTTCAAGCACAATTTGTTAAGTAAAAAATCTCAAATGTTTTAAAACTTACAAGTGCAGATAGACATCTACATAGACATACACACCCATACTAATAAAAACACAAATAGAATGTTCATTTGATAAATTGCAGAAGGATTATGTCATTCTAGGGGGAATTAAAAAATCTTAGAATGGTTAGCATTATCTAAAATACTATGCTAAGAAAGAAGCCAAATTAAAAAAAAACTGGAAATCAAGACCAGTAACTGCATATATTGTAAGAACAAACACAATTTTATTACTAAATTAAGACCAACAATTAGCATTCATTGATAACTTACTATTTTACATGTACAGTCTCATTTTATGTGTACGATAGTCAGTAAATATATTATAATCTTCCATTATGCAGATGAGGAAACTGAGGCATACAGTATATATTACACACAGAAAGCAGTAAGTTAGATTGAGGCAGTTTGGCTCCAGAGGCCCATAACAACCAGAAATTAGATACAGGAGTGTTTTTGCACACTGAAAATCCACCCAAGTTAGAACATAACAATTCAACTATACATAAGATATGCTTATACACTTCTTAAATTAGTAATTTTAACAATTAGTTTTAAGTCAAAACATTATAAATTCCACTAACTTAATTTCATTGGTAAAGTAAAAATTCTACAAATAAAGTAAAGGAATAGTCATTTGGATTAATTCCTAAAATGTTTAAAAAAGTAATTTAATACTTACCTTGTTCTGGGCCGCTGTTCATCTTCAGATTCACTAACTTCTTCACTAACTCCTGATTCCTGAAAATCAGAATCTTCTGAATCTTCACTGCTCACTTGAATTAAAAAAAAAAACTAATTATTAAATGTTTTCAAAAAATAACACAATTCATTTAATTTGCCAATAACTTCATATTAAAATGTAGGATATTATAAGAACATCAGCACTATATATGTGAATGGACACTACATCATATGACTTAAATGGCATCTATAAATATAATTCAAGTATATTCTAAATATAATTATAAAATTAAGGTTCTAAAAAAACAAAAAACCAAATAAACAAAAAACAATAAAAAAAAGAAAAAGAAAAAATATGGTTCTAAATTAAATGTAAGTATTCAACTGCATATGGACTGACAAAATGAGACTAAATTACTGATTAATAAAATATGCAATTAATTACTGAAAGTAAATTAAAGAAGAAGTCTGCCTATTCAAAACTAGCAAAGTATTCTGGCCAAGACTAAGTAAGATGATTATAATTTTTTTTTTTTTTTTTGGCTGGGGCTGGGTTTGAACCTACCACCTCCAGCATATGGGGCCAGTGCCCTACTCCTTTGAGCCACAGGAGCCGCCCTGTAAGATGATTATAGATTCTACCCTCCAATGATGACAACTAAAACTATGGATAAAATACATAAAGAAACAATCTAAGGGCTCTTAAAGGGAAACAAGAGGAGGCACAGCAGGGATTGAAATCAAAACTTGAGTAATAACTCCTCTATACTTGGAGAAGGTGGGGCAGCTGTCAGTGCCCTTGGTTATTTTCCCCCTTTGTTTCTTGGCTTTGACTGGAAGGCAGGCTGAATTCTATTAAGTATGCAGAGAGTGCTGAGAGCAAACTGGAAGAAACCCCCTCTTTTTAGCCGTACCACTAGGAAAAGGGGGCCCTACGTGTCACTAGAATATGAGGGTAATCTTTAATTTTGTTTTTCTTTCTCATTTCTGAAAAAGAAATGAGAAATACCACAATTGCCATGCTGACAAAGACATAAAACTCCAGGAGAAAGGCTCGGCAACTGTAGCTCAAGCAGCTAAGGCACCAGCCACATACACCAGAGCTGGTGGGTTCGAATCCAGCCTGGGCCTACCAAACAACAATGACAACTACACCCAAAAAATAGCTGGATATTGTGGCGGGCGCCTGTAGTCCCAGCTACTTGGGAGGCTGAGGCAAGAGAAGCACTTAAGCCCAGGTGATGGAGGTTGCTGTGAGCTGTGATGCCACAGCACTCTACCTAGGGTGACCGCTTGAGGCTCTGTCACAAGAAAAAAAAAAACAACTCCAGGAGAAGATCCATCTTTCTGGGCAGAAGAAGTAGGGAAGGGAAAATACAAGATGAGCCTAGAACTTCTATCTCATTGTACCAGAAAATAAAACAGTGCTCAAACAACGATGGACACATGTTAAAAGGACACAGGATGCAACCTGAAGGAACTCCCAATAGCCACAGTTGCAAAAAACTGGGTACATGCAGTGGCTCATTCCCGTAATCCCAACACTTTGGAAGGACTGAGATGGGAGGATCACTTGAAGCTAGGATTTCTAGACCAGTCTGGGAAACATAGCAAGATCCCATCTCTATTAAAAAAAAAAAAAAAAATACAAAAATTAGCCAGGTGTGGTGATGCATGCCTATAGTCCCAGCTGCTTAGGAGGCTGAGACAGGAAAATCACCTAAGCTCATTGCAGTGAGCTATGATTGTGCCACTGCATTCTAGCCCAGGTAACAGACCAAGATCCTATCTCTTAAAAAAAAAAAAAAAAAAGGCTCAGGGGCAGCACCTGTGACTCAAAGGAGTAGGGCGCTGGCCCCATATACTGGAGGTAGTGGGTTCAAACCTGGCCCCAGCCAAAAATTACAAAAAAAAAAAAAAAAAAAGCTGGAACAATGGAATAATTTGAGCAATGAAAAATGTAACAATATTGGATTACAACTCACAAAATAAAAATCTATAAGTCCATAGTGACAGAAATAATGCAATCAATAAATGGTGTATTAAATAGCTCTCCCAACGGCAAATAACAAAGTAGTAAAAGCTTCAGGCAAGATGGATACTAAAATTAGTGGGCTTAAGGATAAAAATAAATGTGATATTTGCAGTCTCAAAGAATCTCCCCATAAAATATTCATTAAATACAAATAGAAAAATAACATCTTTTTCTTTGTACTGGAAAAAAGCAACAGATACCAACTCAACCAAGTAATCAAGGTTAACAATAAGATTAATAAGACATATTGATATCATATACTTTTGATATGTACTGAAAAGAACACATCATTTCTGAGATATTCTTGTCAAAATGCATAATAACCTTACTTAAATCATGAAAAAACATTAGACAACTACATAGCAAGAAACATTTGAGGCCTTTTTGCCAACTTGCCCTCGTAGTGGAGGCCCATTCCCTGTCTATGGTGAATGTATTCTGCTTTGAAGGTTTCTTATTTTGTAAGCCTTTCTCTTCCTCAATAAACTTTGTTTCATGCTTGCCTTAAAAAAAAGAAATAGTTGAGAAAATAATAGATCAATACTCTTCACAAGTGTCACGGTCAAGAAAGAAAAGACTGAGGACCTCTCAGACTGGAGCAGATTAAGAAGAAATTACAGGGCGGCGCCTGTGACTCAAGGAGTAGGGCGCCAGCCCCATATACTGGAGGTGACGGGTTCAAACCCAACCCTGGCTAAAAAAACTGCAAAAAAAAAAAAAAAGGAAGATATTACAAATGAATGCAATGTGGGGTTTTGGATTAGATCCTGCAGCAGAAAAAGGACATTAGTGGGAAACCTAATGGCATTTGAATAAAATCTGTTGTTTACTTCAGAGGTCAGAAAACATTTATGCAAAAAGCTTAATATCCAACTTCTTTACCTCATTGATTTATTTCAAGTGGTTCAATACTATTAGAATAGTAACATCAAATCTTACTGCTAATTCACACGTAGACTGAGATAGATTTACTTCCACTATAGCTTTCAGTTCATCATTAGTGTATTCACCTTAATCTGAGGTTGCCCACATGGCTCATTTTCAAGATTATAATCACCAGAATGGAACTTCTCAGACCATCAACCTACTGTGTCAAATCCAATGCTCTGCATTGGTTACATGAAGGATCTCATATTTGAAAATGAAATGAATTTTTTACTTATCCACAGTTTCACAAAAATTGCTCTTAAAAATTTGAAAGATAATCACAAGCCAAAACATGCATTTGAAAATGTGAGGCTGTACCTTCATTAATAATAAAAATAAGAAGTGTCAAAGTGCAGTATCAGAGATATCAACTGTTAAACTTGTTACTTAAGGAAATTGGATATTTCATACTCAATAACCTAAATAACAATGTCAATGTACTTAATACCACTGAATTTTACATTTAAAAATTATTACAATGGTGAATTTTATGTTATGTATATTTTACAATAAAAAAATTGCTAAGCAACTGTGAAATTGGGAGACCATCCAAAACACATTTTGATATGTGTGCCACATGCACACACAAATCCTGCAATTAAGTAAAATTTTAAGTTTAGTGTTAATTTTTCACTCAAAATTTAATTTAAAAAAATTTTCAAACCTACCAAAAACTTGGAAGAATTGTTGAATGAACACTTATATCTCTTCTCTTAAATTCACTCTTTTTTTTTTTTTTTTTTTTTGTAGAGACAGAGTCTCACTTTATCGCCCTCGGTAGAGTGCCATGGCATCACACAGCTCACAGCAACCTCCAACTCCTGGGCTGAAGCAATTCTCTTGCCTCAGCCTCCCTAGTAGCTGGGACTACAGGTGCCCGCCACAACGCCCAGCTATTTTTTGGTTTGCAGTTCAGCCGGGGCCGGGTTTGAATTTGCCACCCTCGGTATATGGGGCCGGTGCCTTACTGACTGAGCCACAGGCACTCATTTTTATAGTATGCCACATTGACTTTTTCTCTCTACGCATGTCCTTTTTTATGTTGAACCATTTGAAATTGAGACATCATGACACTGTACCCCTAAGCATAAGGATACTGCCCTACATAACTAAACACCATTAGTAGACATTAAAAAATAATATTAATATCATATAATATAAAGGTAATATTTAAAGTTTCAAAATTGTCACTAAAACGATTTTATAAAATTTTTCCAAATTAGGAGAAAATTAAATACTTTGTTCTTATACCTCTTTAATGCATTTCAATTTAATTTTAACTTAATGATTAGACTTAATAAATAAGGTATTCTCTTTTGATTTTTTTCCCCATCTCCCAATTCAAGTTTCCAAACAATATGGGGACACTAGTTCATAAAACCTGAAAATCATGTAACTTCAAATGTACTATCAATCACGTTAGACACATAAATATGATGGGATTTTAAGAGTTTACTCTGTCCTATACAAATAACAGAAACACTTGGGTAATAAATTATCCACAGAAGTAGGCAGTAGAAAAACAGATCACAGAAAACTTGGGTTTTAATAAAATCTCAAATGTAATTATCTATATATTGAGCTAAGTCTTAGAGGCAATATCAGTATCACTCCTTTAGTTGAAGATGAACAGGAATATATTTTGTTACATATAAACTATAAAATTATTAAGTTTCTTTTAGAATCTGCAAGAAGAGCTTGTAGTTATGCTGTAAAGAAATTTAAACATTCAAAAAATGACATACTATTATTTATTTATAAATATGAAAATGTCCATGACACATTAACTGCATGTGTGTGGGGGGGGGAGGAATTCCTCCACCTCTTTAATAGAGAACTCTTTCTCAAAAGCCCAATACATGTTTAGGATTCAAAGATTCTTTCTTTAGCCCTCCATTTTCAAAATCTGACAGCTCTGATGAACAACCTGAACTATTTTTGTGGCATTATACATATACCATGACAACTCTAAAAACCTGACAATCATCCTAGACTTTTCCCTTGGTATCATTTAAGAAGACCTAGTAGTTCTACCTCCTGTATGAACCAGGTCAACCTTCCTCTTCTCCAATAACCCCACTTGGCGTCAACTCTACCAATACCTTCCAAATAGATTTAATCCTTTCAGTCTCACTGAATAACAAGCAACTAATATGATCACATTGTATCTTTGATTAAAGCTTTTTGACAGGGAAAAAAGTGGTCACACTGAGTTTGGGATTCTTGGGTAGAAGTAATAAACATCCTTTTCCTTGATTGGGATGTCCTCTTTGTGTGTTCATTAAGCTGTCCACTTATATGCACTTCTTTTTATGTGTAGAATACTTCAAATAAAAGGATATTTTTGCCCATGATCACATTAATGTACACAGCTATGTTTTAATAAAAAAAAAGTTAAAAAAAAAAATCCTTTTCTTTTTTTTTTAAGTGATGTTGGCCAGGTGAGGTGGTTCCCACCTATAATCCCAGTACCTTGGGATGCTGACATAGGAGGACTGCTTGAGACCAGGAGTTCCAAACCAGCCTGGGCAACACAGTGAGACCCTATTTTTCACAAAAATAATTTTTAAAATTTAGCTGGTTACCCTCAATGAATCCCCAATAATAAAAAAAAAGTACAAAAAAAAATTAGCTGGGTATGGTGGAAGGCACCTATAGTCCCAACTCCTTGAGAGGCTGAGGTGGGAGGATTGCTTAAGCCTAGATGTTGAGATTATAGTCAGTTCTGATTGTGCCACTGCACTCCATCCTGGGCAATAGAGCAAGACACTGTCTCAAAAAAAAAAAAAAAAGTAGTGGCATTCCTCTTGGAATATACTAAAAACTATTACACTGTACATTGTGAATGGGTGAATTGCATGGTTTATGAGTTATATCTCAATATATCTGTTAAAGTTTAAAAATAAATATAATAATAATAAAAACTTTTCAATGATTCTCCAGGCTTCAGAGCCTATTGTACTTCTCAAACACATCTAAAAATGCTTTCCTATTCCTAGTGGCAAAGAACAGTTCATCTGCCTTCAGGGGATGGATAGTATGTATAGTCTTTAGAATCTGTCCAAAAAAAGCAAGAAATAAATTTGAATTTTGTTACCCAAAATTCTTGGGAAAATGTATTTTCTTTGCCCAAAACATGATTATTTGATATAGAAAAGCTCTTCCCCAAATCTCAGATCAAATACATAGAACCTATAAAGAGAGGTACCCCTTGGTATACTACCAAGGACTCCATTTTGAGTAACACAGGCTTACAATGGTCTCCAAAATCGAGTCTCTGTCTTATAGGCCCAGCCTTACCTCCTATGAGGTCCTTTCCCTATTCTTACCGATAGTCTAGCTTATACCATTTTAAGTTTACCCCCTTCACCACATGCCAAACATTTTATACAGGCTTATACATTATTTTGTCCTGTCTGTACTGTAAATCTTCATAACACATCTACCTGTTCCCCATTTGAAATTTTATTTCCTTGGTGAAACCTTTACTTTTCATGAAGGCTTCTCTAAGGATATCACTCATTCCGCAAGAAGCTAAAGAAATCCTCCTTTGTGCCACACTATATAATTCTTCTGTTACATGATTTGCCCTTCACAGTGCTATAATTTTTTACAATATAAATGTAAATAATTCTTACTAACCCAGTAACTACCAAAGCTAGTTAAAGATCAGAATCACTGAGATGTTTTTAAAACATTTTGATACCTAGGGCCCGTAACAATTTATTATGATATAATCAGCTTGGGACGGAGCCCAGTCATACGTATTTTAAAACTTCCCAACTGATTCACGTGTGTAGCCAGGTTGAAAACCACTGTACCGGGCGGTGCCTGTGGCTCAGTCGGTAGGGCACCGGCCCAATATACAGAGGGTGGCGGGTTCAAACCCAGCCCCGGCCAAACTGCAAAATAGCCGGGCGTTGTGGCGGGCGCCTGTGGTCCCAGCTACTCGGGAGGCTGAGGCAAGAGAATGGCTTAAGCCCAGGAGTTGGAGGTTGCTGTGAGCCGTGTGATGCCACGGCACTCTACCGAGGGCGGTACAGTGAGACTCTGTCTCTACAAAAAATAAATAAATAAATAAATACTTTTCGTGTCAGCTCGGCGCCTGTAGCTCGAGCGGCTAAGGCACTGGCCACATACACCAGAGCTGGTAGGTTCAAATCCAGCCCAGGCCTGCAAAACAACAATGACAACTACAACCAAAAACTGGCTGGGCGTTGTGGTGGGTGCCTGTAGTCCCAGCTACTTAGGTGGCTGAGGCAAGAGAATCACTTAACCCCAGGAGTTGGAGGTTGCTGTGAGCTGTGATGCCATAGCGCTCTACGCAAGGCGACAGCTTGAGGCTCTGTCTCAAAAAAAAAAAAAAATTTTTTTTTTTTCATGTCAACTAGGTTTCTGTGTTATCTTCTCATTCTAAATGTGTTTGTTTTGAGACAGAGTCTCATTCTATTGCCCAGGCTGGCATGTGGTGTATGATCATAGTGCACTGTAACGTTGAATTTCTGGGCATGAGATATTCGGCCTCCTTAGTAACTAGGACCATAAGTACATGCCACAATGTCCAGCTAATTTCTTTGTAGAGTCAAGGTCTCACTATGTTGCCCAGCCTGGTCTGGAACTCCTGACTTAAAACAATCCTCATACCTCAGTTTTCCAAAATGCTGAGATTACACACATGAATCACAGCTCCTGGACCACTCTAAATTCTTTATTTCACTCTCCTGTAAGAGAATAGTTGTTTCCAGTACACTGATAGTCACTTAATACAGATGGTCAATTGTTTGAGCAAATATACCTCTATTTCATTACTATAATTAGTTTATAAAACCAGTATATTCCTTACTTTCAGAATTAAAATGTCTTACCCTTCCTTCTATTTCGGCCTTTGGCTTCTTTATGGTCTTTAGACTTTGTCCTTTTTTCTTCTCCAGATTCTCCATCACTCACAGTCAGTTTGTGCCTCAAAAGCCTATGTCTGTATCTTGGCTTCTTAGATTCTTCAGAATCTGAATCTGATTCAAAATTAACTTGACTTTTTGTGTCTAAATAAAGAAAATAAATCAATAAAACCCTTCTATTCACCTTTTCCCTTTAAAATGCTTTAGAAAACCGTTTTTTCTATTGACAATTACCATAATTTATGAGAAAAATCAAAGCTGCGCATATACCTTGGTATCACTGGTGATGTCAAGTAACTTACACATAAGACTTGATATATTACTATTATTAAATATTGACCAAATATCACCAATACACATTCATAGAATTTTTGTAAGGTATAAAATATTTTTCTTTAAAAATTATCTGTTTCTTGGCAATAACTGATAAAATTAGAGTAAAAAAACTTCCACAATTATTACAAGAGTCTCAAAAGGAGTCATGGTAATAAAGTGTTACACAATTTTTTTTTTGAGACAGAGTCTCACTATGTCACACTCGGTAGAGTGCCATGGCATCACAAATGCCCAGCTATTTTTTTGTTGCAGTTGTCATTGTTGGTTAGCTAGCCCAGGCCAGGTTCAAACCCACCAGCCTCGGTGTATGTGGCCGGCGCTGTAACCACTATACTACAGGCCCTGAGCCAATGTTCAACAATTTTTAATAAATTCTAAATGCACATATTAAGGGTTTCTTGGTCAGACATTTTTCAAAGACTGAACTGCTAAAGGAATCATATTAACATCTTCTCTTTGGGGAACTTACCCTCAGCTGCTGTGTTTTCTTCATTTTGTTTTCCAATTCTTTTTTTCCCTTCTTCTGGTTCATCATCTGAGGATCCATCCTCATCAGAGGAAAGATTGGCTTTAATTTCTTCTAAAAGCATCTTTTTGGCAATTCTTGAGAGGAAAAAAAAATTAAACATATTTGGATGTGAAGTTAATCAAATTAAAAACAAAAAACAGAATTCTCTGTATCACAACAGAAATAAATGTGCCAATAGATTTTATATTATAAATAAAAGGTTAGCAAAACGTTTTAATCTAAGATATAAACAAAAATTTTTGCAAATGTTCTTTCTATTCATCATTTCTCAATTCTATACAATTCCACAATATATTGAGAAATGTGAAGGACATTTTCTGTTGACTATTTTGATGAATTACAATTTGATGCTAGATAATCTTTCTTTTTTTTATTAAATCATAACTGTATACATTGATATGATCATGGGGCATCATACACTCGCTTCATAAACCATTTGACACATTTTTATCACAGTGGTTAACATAGCCTTTCTGGCGTTATCTCAGTTACTGTGCCAAAACATTTACATTCTACATTTACCAAGTTTCGCAAATACCCCTGTAAGATGCACCACAGGTGTGATCCCACCGATCCCCCTCCCTCTACCCAGCCCCCATTCCCACTTCCCCTATTGTTAAGTTGTAGCTGGGTTATAGCTTTCATGTGAGAGTCCCAAATTAGTTTCATAGTAGGGCTGTGTACATTGGGTACTTTTTCTTCCATTCTTGGGATACTTTACTAAGAAGAATATGTTCCAGCTCCATCCATGTAAACATGAAAGAGGTAAAGTCTCCATCTTTCTTTAAGGCTGCATAGTATTCCATGGTATACATATACCACAATTTATTAATCCATTCGTGGATCGATGGGCACTTGGACTTTTTCCATGACTTAGCTATTATGAATTGGGCTGCAATAAACATTCTGGTACAAATATCTTTGTTATGTTGTGATTTTTGGTCTTCTGGGTATATGCCCAGCAGAGGAATTACAGGATTGAATGGCAGATCTATTTTTAGATCTCTGAGTGTTCTCCATATATCTTTCCAAAAGGAATGTATTAATTTGCATTCCCACCAGCAGTGCAGAAGTGTTCCCTTTTCTCCGCATCCACGCCAACATCTCTGGTCTTGAGATTTTGTGATATAGGCTAGTCTCATTGGAGTTAGATGATATCTCAAAGTAGTTTTGATTTGCATTTCTCTGATGATTAAAGATGATGAGCATTTTTTCATATGTCTGAAGGCCGTGCGCCTGTCTTCTTCAGAGAAGTTTCTCTTCAAATCCCTTGCCCAGCCTGCGATGGGATCCCTTGTTTTTTTCTTGCTGATGCGTTTGAGTTCTCTGTGGATTCTGGTTAAAGCAGTTAAGGACTCTATCCCATTCACAGTAGTACCAAAGAAGATGAAATATTTGGGAATTTACCTAACAAAAGACGTGAAAGATCTCTATAAAGAGAACTATGAAACTCTAAGAAAAGAAATAGCTGAAAATGTTAACAAATGGAAAAACATACCATGCTCATGGCTAGGAAGAATCAACATTATCAAAATGTCCATACTACCCAAAGCAATATATAATTTCAACGCACTCCCTATTAAAGCTCCATTGTCATATTTTAAAGATCTTGAAAAAACATTACTTCGTTTTATATGGAATCAGAAAAAACCTCGAATAGCCAAGACATTACTCAGAAACAAAAACAAAACAGGAGGAATCACACTACCAGACCTCAGACTTTACTACAAATCGATAGTGATCAAAACAGCATGGTATTGGCACAAAAACAGAGAAGCAGATATCTGGAACAGAATAGAGAACCAAGAGATGAATCCAGCTACTTACCGCTATTTGATTTTTGACAAGCCAATTAAAAACATTCAGTGGGGAAAAGATTCCCTATTTAACAAATGGTGCTGGGTGAACTGGCTGGCAACCTGCAGAAGACTGAAATTGGACCCACACCTTTCACCATTAACTAAGATAGACTCTCACTGGATTAAAGAGTTAAACTTAAAACATGAAACTATAAAAATACCAGAGGAGAATGCAGGGAAAACCCTTGAAGAAATTGGTCTGGGTGAGTATTTCATGAGGAGAACCCCCCGGGCAATTGAAGCAGCTTCAAAAATACACTACTGGGACTTGATCAAACTAAAAAGCTTCTGCACAGCTAAGAACACAGTAAGCAGAGCAAGCAGACAGCCCTCAGAATGGGAGAAGATATTTGCAGGGTATATCTCTGATAATCTTTCAATCCTATATTTGCTTTACTGCCGTCATCCAACAGCTACAATGTCTGACAAGCCAACAACAGCAAATTAACTTACTTGGACAAATGGCTTTCCAAGACAAAATTCCACATGAGAGATTTTATTCAACAGCAAAGCATATTCTTGAAAAATCAATGTGTCATAAACCATTATATTATGAAACAGCACTTCAAACTGAAGAATATTGTTGGACCCTAATTTCAATTTACTTCACAAATTCTATTAACCAGATGAAAGCATATACCAAATATGCTTTCTTGAAGCAATCAGGAACTTCTAAAAATATTCAAGCTAAGGCAGAGAAGGGACATGAGTGCTATTAATTACACACAGTAAAAAAAAAAAAAAAAAAATACCATACATGAGCTTTCACTTCTGGAAAAAATACAGTGCAGTGGCCTCACTCACACCAAAATTTCTCAGAATGCTCCACAATGATCAATTTGCTAATGGAAATATTAATTACTAGAATCTTGAAAAAATACTTCATTAATATCATGTTAAAATAAAATATATTCCTAGAATATTTCCCCATTTGCATTCAAGAACGATATCTGAAAATGTAAGATAAAAGAAATCATACGCTTTTTGTGCAAGAAAGGTATTTTGGTAAGTCTGGGTGTCCTTTTGATATAATTTCATAAAATCACAGTAACAAAGGAACACTTTTTAGAAAAGTTCAAAAAGAAGATGGTGTGCTTCTGTTAGTTAGCCATGAGCTAAACGGTATGGGATAAACATCCTCTCTGTATGCAATCAAGACTAACTTTCTAGCTCAGTCAAAAACTTCAAGCTGGGATTATGGAACCTTTGTTGTTTCTGAATTTGAAACCCCTCTTTACATTTCTTAGCATCTACCCACATTTTAATAAAAAATTTGATAGTAGCAGATGTTAATACATGTTGATTCCTCCTTAATTTTGATAGGTAGATTGTTCATTACTATTTACATTAAAACATACATAGCAAAGGCAACTAAATAGATTAAAGCAAATACACAATCACTTCCATAAATGCTTAGTATAGGCCTTTTGATGCTTTCTCCCTCAAATAGATGAATCAGAAATACCTAGACAACACAGAAAAATCACCATTTGCTAAAGGCAGGAACAGGAAGGTTTAAATTTCTGAGGTTTTCTGCCCTGATTTATATTTTAATGAAGTGAAGATTAGATCACCCCAAATTAAACCTTACTAGAACTGAACTAAAAAGCTTTGCTTCTTTTAGACAAATGGTTTACCCACAGTAAACTTTTTTTTTTGTAGAGACAGAGTCTCACTGTACCGCCCTCGGGTAGAGTGCCGTGGCGTCACACGGCTCACAGCAACCTCTAACTCTTGGGCTTACGTGATTCTCTTGCCTCAGCCTCCCGAGCAGCTGAGACCACAGGCGCCCGCCACAACGCCCGGCTATTTTTTGTTGCAGTTTGGCCGGGGCTGGGTTTGAACCCGCCACCCTCGGCATATGGGGCCGGCGCCCTACTCACTGAGCCACAGGCGCTGCCGTGTGACGCCACGGCACTCTACCCGAGGGCCGTATAGTGACACTCTGTCTCTACAAAAAAATAAATAAATAAAAATAGGGATTAATACAAGGTTGCCAACTTTTCATTTTGCCAAGAAAAAAAAAATTAACCCAAATACCATTTACTTTCCTCATTTTTATAAAATAAAAAATATTTACAACATACCTTCCCAAAATTAGAAAACAGTTTCAGAATAAAAGGAAGTCCTTAGGGGTGGGGGAAGGGGAGAGGAAAGAGAGGGAAGGAGGGAGGGGGTGGGGGAAGGGAACAGCAGAGAAAAGGAAGGAGGGGGGGTCACGGTGTGTGACATACCTTTTGGGGATTATAAGGGGGACTTTACCTAATAAATGCAATCAATGTAACCTGGTTCTTTGTACCCTCAATGAATCCCCAACAATAAAAAAAAAGTATCTTTCTGGAAAAACCTCTCTAAAATCATCTTTTCTTTTATTTCATGGATATTTATTGCAATGTTGTCTATAACAGCAAAGAAGAAGAAAAAATTTAAACATTCAATATCAGAAAACGATTAAATGGAGTGTTATCACATGACTATCCATAAGATAAAGAGGTATAATATAATTTAAAATTATATTCTAAAAAAGATTGACAAAATATTCATTAGGTGAAAAAAGTTATTTATAAACCATTAGGCACAACATAATTCTATTTTGTAAAAAAAAATTCTAAACTTTTAATCAACTTTCTATGTGGCATAGCATTAAAGGTTTTTTCCCTACTCAATCTATATTAAAATTACCTTTAATGTTGTCATTTCTTATAGACCATGAAAACTTCTTCCAACTAATTTGCACAATAAATTTTGGAGTGAATATGTAGGTGTGTATCAAATATACGAAGCATTGGATATTAGAAGTGGAAAACAGTTTAACTGCAGTTATAAGGAGATCGTTTATCATCATTTGGGTGGAACAATAAATAGCCAATAAAAACTCCTATTCTAGTTATCATAAAGGTTAGTTCAACAATCTGATTAAAGTTTGTGTTTACAAGTTCAAAAAAAGTCTGAAAATTCTATTATTAGCTATAAAGATTTGGTTATTAACTGTGGAAACCACTATTTTTTTCCTTTTAAATGCTAGACTCTTAATATGTCTACTAACAGCTCAAAATATGTAAAACTATCTAATTCATTCTCAACTTTCAGACTGTCATGAAACTAAGAAATACGCACATAAAATTATATATCTACTAACAAATAAACCATAGAAAAATCATAAAAAATTAAATCAGATCCACAAACTGAAGAATTACAATTTATCAACAACTTCCAATAAGACCATATTATATAGAACAATCATGTCATTTTAGAAGCACAAAAATTACAAACTTCAGAAAATGGTCTCCAAAATCATAAGATACATATAGCATGATGGACTTTACCCTCTCTAATTTTACCTGGCTAAGATGTTTTATTTTTGGCCTCTAACATCATCTGATGATAGAAGACACTAAAGCTATGTAAATTAAAGCCTAAAAAGAATAAACTAAATCATTTTGTATAAATTATTACCAATTGATCAAGTCCAATATATCAACAACCCTCTCCCCCCACCATCCTAAAAGCCTAATTAGAACTAATTAGAACTGACCTTCATCCTGAGTAGTCAGCAAGCATGCTGAAGTGAGATATGCCCCATCTATAAAGCCTGCTGTGATATGCTTTAAGGGAAAACTTCACCATCTTAACTCTGGAGTCATGGACCACAAAGACTTCAAGGACATCACTGGAGAACCAGCAGAGGATGGCAAAGCATCATTTTGGAGACCTCAGCTGGACCCACGCTGTATGCATGTGATAGATGTATAGTCATAATCCCTAGCTGATTCTGTTCTAGGAAACTTCTCTGAAGTTTCCTTTCTTGATGCTTTCCAGGATATTTCTAGAAAAGTCATCTAGGCAACAAGAATCTTAATGCTGGAATCTTAATGCTCAATATTGCATCTTGGGGCAAGTGTGGTATCCAAAACAGTCCTGACTCTATCAGAAGCATTAGAGGCACAGACTGTGCCACTTTTGTGGCAGAAAACCTGGGCAGAATTAGAAGAAATGGAGCCACTTCTCCATTTTCCTGAAAGGGAGGGAAGGGAAAGAGAAGCAAAACAAAACAATATGGAAAGGAGAGTAAAAACCCACAAACAATGATTGGAACTGGTACATGAGAGAATAAATAATAGGACCCCAAAACCCACATAAACTAAGTCTTCTAAATCACATAATGAACACTAAGATAAGCCTTATTATACTTTCATCTACTGAAAGAAAGCAGAAATAATAGTAAGAAATGAGCCTAACAAACCAAGACAAATTAAGTAATCAGGGAAACAGGAAGGAAGGAAGTAATGGAGGGAGGGAGGGAGGGGAGAGGAAGGGAAAGGAACATAAAATGTTAGAGCTACAAGGACCTTAGAGTCTACCTCTGTCATTTTACAGATGAGGAAACATGCTTAAAGAGTGAAATGACTCAGCCAAAGAAACAAAGCTGGTTAATGGCAAAGCTAGGAGTAGAACCTAAAATCCTAAATTTCAATCTTATATAAATTTTACTATGCCAGTGCTAGCTAGTCTCTACTCATTAACACTTCTATGCAAATGAGGTTTTGGGAAAATACATTATAGTCACTTTTTTTTTTTTTTGGTAGAGACAGAGTCTCACTTTATTGCCCTCGGTAGAGTGGTGTGGCATCACACAGCTCACAGCAATCTCCAACTACTAGGCTTAGGCGATTCTCTTGCCTCAGCCTCCCGAGTAGCTGGGTCTACAGGTGCCCACCACAAAGCCTGGCTATTGTTTGTTGCAGTCTGGCCTGAGCCGGGTTCAAACCCGCCAACCTTGGTATATGGCACCGGCACCCTCCCCACTGAGCCACAGGAGCCACACAAAAGGGAAAATACCTTATAGTCACTTTTTAAAAGACATCTGTATTTCACTGATTTCAAATTTATGTATTTATAAATTAAAGAATTCACACTTTGATTTTAAGATTCAAAAAATAGTTCTAAATATTTTGAGTCCAGCCTATTGTATCTCTAAACTTCACTACAGGTACTACTTTATCTTTTAAGAAATTCTGAGAATAGGTTTGAAGAAACTTGCTTAAAAAATACATTTTATGAAGGCCCTAAATACAGGACAACCATATACAAGGTGATAAAAATTTGTTTAAAATTTGTTTCTATCTACAGGATAGACATAAAGTTTGTGTTAAATTGCACAAATTTTTGTGTATCACAATAGAATATTTAATTAGCATAATTCTAAATAGGATCACATTTTTTCAGTTTGTACACACTTTGTCATCCACTCATGATTTTTTAATTAAAGCATTTTAATTCCTTTCTCTGTTCAGCTATTAATGCTGAGATCCATCCATATTTAGTTTTATAAGCTTCTCCCTGTTTTTTTGTTTTTTTTTGGGGGGGGGTTTTGGCTCATTAATTTTTCTGTTTGTCATGGAAATGTAAGAGTGGAATATTAATACATCTAAGTTTAGTTCTGTAATGTCAGGAATTTTTCAAAAAAAATTAAAAGATGGACTGGAAAAAATAAATAAATAAATAAATAAATGCTCTTTAGAGATACAAAGTTAACTATCTAAGCCTGCAGGAGTGTCCAACTTTTTTTCTGTTCTAACATATACTAGAAGAAGAGTTGTTTGGGGCCACACACTAAATATCCAAACACTAAGGAAAGCTAATGAGCAAAACAATAAAAAGGATTGTTTTGCAAACTTTTCTCAGTGCCTGATAACAGAGATAAGCAAAACAGGCTTCAAATCTGCTTGCAGTCCCACAGGCTTCAGATTGTATATCCCTGGGTACCACACCATATAAAGGCTGATAAAGTAAAATAATTCAAAGGCGAATAGCTAGAGAATTTTAAATATTTTCTGTGAGAATAGAGTGATAAACATGTATCTTTCTAGTAGGATATGAGGCTTCATTTTAATAAATGTCATGTACTTAAGAGGTAAGAATTAAAAAACATTTTGTAGAATTATTATGAATTCTTCAAAATTTATATTAGTATATATTTAAATTTATAGGTCAGGTTCAAAATTAGTATCTTAAGGCATAATAATCTATACCTCAAAATAGCAAAATTCATGAGAATAATGAAGTCACCAAATAATCAAAAAGCGATGATTTAAAACATTTTTTTGGTCACATGTTTATAGTTAATGAAAAGTAGCTAATGAAAGTTTTCTTTTTTGTTATGGTGCCAGAAAAATTAATATCAAATGATATTTTTAAAAAGACTTAGACGTAGAAAAATAAAAACTATATGAAAATTTTTTTTTTTTTTTTTTTTTTTTTAAATTTTGAGACAGAGTCTCAAGCTGTTGCCCTGGGTAGAGTGTGGTAGCATCACAGCTCACAGCAACCTCCAACTCTTGGGCTTAAGTGATTCTCTTGTCTCAGCCTCCCAAGAAGCTGGAACTATAGGTGCCCACCACGATGCCCGGCTATTTTTTGGTTGTAATTGTCATTGTTGTTTGGCAGGCCCAGGCTGGATTCAAACCCACCTACAGGCGCCAAGCCAAAACTATATGAAATTAAGAACCCACAAGGCCGAACTTGGTGGTTCACGCCTATAATCCTAGCACTCTGGGAAGCCAAGGCAGGTGGATTGCTTGAGCTCAGACATTCGAGACCAGCCTAAGCAAGAGCGAGAACCCATCTCTAAAATTAGCTGGATGCTGTGGCGGACACCTGGAGTCCCAGCTACTCAGGAGGCTGAGGTGGGCAAACTGCTTGAGCTAATAGTTTGAGGTTGCTGTGAGCTATTATACCACAGCACTCTACGGAGGGCAAGAAAATGAGACTCTGTGCTTCCACTCCCAAAAAAAGAAATTAAGAACCCACAAATTATTAATAATTTATACATAGACTCTAATGGTTGGATAGACCTGATTGTAGACAAAATGGTTACCCAAGTTTAGGAAAATTTTAACAAGAAAACATATATTAACATTGATACAAATGTAGGAAATTTGATCATATTACAGACCTAGGTTAATATTTCTATACTTGAGGCTTGGCGCCCCCCTGTGGCTCAAGCAGCTAAGGCGCCAGCCACATACACCTGAGCTGGCAGGTTCAAATCCAGCCTGGGCCCACCAAACAACAGCTGCAACCAAAAAAAAAAAAAATAGCCGGGTGTTGTGGTGGGCGCCTGTAGTTCCAGATACTTGTGAGGCAGAGGCAGAATCACTTGATCCCAGGAGTTGGAGTTTGCTGTGAACTGTGATGTCACAGCACTCTATCCAGGGCAACACCTTGAGGCTCTGTCTCAAAAAAAAAAAAAAAAATTCTATACTTGAAAATAGAATTTACTCAAGTCTCAATTTTGTTTTGAAATTTCAAAATTAAAGACAAAGGAAATTAACCTTCTGACTAGGAACAACACCTACAGGCATTCAAACAAGATTGGTAGGTGCAAATGACACCTGTAGGCATTATTTACCTTGCAAACAAAAACTTGACATGTTACCTAACTTGAGTCTATAAGCATCATACCCTTCCTTCTCAATTATTTTTCACAACTGTGCTTGAGATAATTTGTATAAATAGTAGATTCTTGCCAGAGTTTACATAAATGGGAGTACGATAAATTTGATGAGTTGTCAAGTTCAGAAGACTCGATCATTGTTGTAGAATTTGGATATAGAGATAGCTTTAAAAATATTTCTTACAAAAATCATAAACTGTCAAGTACCTCAGAATCTGATTTGGAAAACGAAAACGTAGAACCTATTTCAAATTTAAAAGAAGTCAATCCTCGGCAAATTCAATGGAGAGAAGACAATTTGAATCCAAAAATATATGATTTTGATGCCAATATATCAAGAATAAAAGCCAATATTCAGAACAAATCAATTTTAGAAGTCTTCCAGCTGTTCTTGTCAGAACATTTAGTTAATCATATTGTTCAACTCTGAAGGAAGAACTGTTTCTGATAATAATTCATTCCATCTCACAGAAAGGCATTTTCCAAGCAATCAAAAAGGAATAA
Source organism: Nycticebus coucang (assembly GCF_027406575.1). NCBI lineage: Eukaryota > Metazoa > Chordata > Mammalia > Primates > Lorisidae > Nycticebus > Nycticebus coucang. Next base: position 88,832,377 of record NC_069804.1, read on the forward strand.
GGCAAAATACCCCAAAGGAGATGTGATGTTTGTACAAAACATAAAAATCAAAGTGAAACATGATATTAATGCATATACTGCAATGTTGGATTACGCATTGATTGTGTTTTGAGTTCAACCATACAAAAAAGGATTCTTACATTTTTATTGATATGGCAAAGCTTCATCATTTCATATTATTTTTGTTTATATATTACTTTTATAAATATAAATATAAAACACTGAAAATGAAACCAACTTGGGTGAATTATTTTGATTAGTAAGAAACCAAAGACCATACAGTAGTGCACCGTGTATCTTAATGGTTGTTGCTATGGCTGCACGCCTCAATTGGCACTTTTCCTTTCTGAGTGCTCTATCATCAAAGGCTTAAGTCAGAAAAATGAATCACTTTCGCTAATAACAGAAACCCAAACTCTTTATTTTCTTCTCTGTTTTTTCTTTTGAGGAAGACCTATTTCTCATTTTCTTAAAAGTCCCAATAGCACCAAAGAACAGAGAACAATAAAGAGAGGCTGAATACAGTGTTTAAATCTTAAGCAGAGAAGAAGAAAGGTCACCACTACTGACCACCTTTATTTCCCCACTAGGAATTCTAATACAAAAAAAGAGATCCAATACTAGCTACTGAGCACCTATGTTATACTTAAATAACTTACAATACTTATCTGTCCTATAAAAACAAAATAAATAGGAAAAAAATTACCCTAAGATTGCTAGAAATTTAAAACCCTTACTCAAACAGAAAAATAAGTAAAACAATTTAAAATATCACTTTTGTTTTACAAATACAATAAAGGAGAAGCAAAGCAATTTTGCTAACCAAACAGGATCACCATGGGGGAAAAAAATCACAGAAAAAAATTATTTCAAGTTTACCAAATTTACATAGAGAATAAATAAAAATAAGTGTAGGAGATGAACATTAGGGAAAGTGTTTAAAATGGAAACCAAATGAAAGTCAAATAATTAAGGGACTATTAATTTTGCTGAAAAATCAGGAAAACAATCATTAAACATCTTCATTACCATGAACAACATATATAAATCGTTATATCATACCATATCGTTGTCTCTGACAATATATGCTGGATTAACAGTAAAGCACATTTATCAACAGAATACCCACAACAAGCTACTAGGAAAAAAATAATCATTTACATATTTTCTAGTTTGAAAGGCAAAGGATTATCAAATAATACTACAACAATATTGGAGATTTTTAAGACTATGGTCTAGTCCCTCTGTAATTAAGCAGAACATTTACAAACAGTAGACAATTTCTTTTAGCAATTTCCAAATCAAATTTTGCTCCTATAAAAATAAATTTATTTAGCTCCACTTACAGAGAAATTATGAAAAAAAAAACACAATAGAGTATTGCTAGACCCAGCTAAGTTTCAACAGTAAGGAGAGTATGTGTATGTATGCATTTGTGTTGCAGTGGAGTATATCCACATAAAAATGTCAGCTTTTAGTCAAAGTTGGGGGCAAGGGAAAGAATACTTACTCAGTAAAATCCAGCAATTTGGTTTTTAACTCTCAAAATTTCAATCTTAAATATTTTTCACATCCTATAAAATATAGAATAAGGAATATTCCAAAAATTCCTTTTTAGGGAGGAATAGTCTTGGTCAGTGATCATTCACTATGTAATCTCTAAAGACAAGCCTGGTTTAATAATTGATCTTCAACACTAATAGTGTTAGGCTTGATCACACATCCATCTTATTCCTGGGGCTCATTCACAGGGCAGATATTAAATTAAAATATATGATATGAGTAGAAAATGTTTGGTAAAAATATCTTGTATTATACCAAAAACACAAAGGAATCACAATACATTTTCAATGCCAGCCTAATTACTGAATTGCAACAATATACATATTAAAAAATTATATAAATATAGTTTCAAAGAAACACACAATTTAAAACTAACAGGTATTTGAAAGGCAAATGAAACATTACCCTAATGTCACATTCAAGTAACAGACTTTAAAATTATACATATAATTTTTAAAATCTGACAAACTATTTGATATTATTCTGTCTTTCAAAAAGTAGATGAAGGCTAAGCTATAAAAGTTAAAGTAAATTTTCAGTCATATAAAATACTAAATACAAGGTTAATCTATATTCACATTTTTTCCTAAGAAAGCTCAACCAAAAAAATAATAAAAGAGTGTTGGCCAGATGGGGTGGCTCAAACTGATAATCCCAGTACTCTGGGAAGCTGAGGTGGAAGGATTACTTAATGCCATGGGATTGAGATCAGCCTGGGCAGCATCTCAAGACCTTCTTGCTACAAAAAAGAGAAAAATCAGCCAGGCATGGTAGAATGCACCTGCAGTCCCAGTTATTACAGAGACTGAAGCAGGAGGATCACTTGAGCCCTGGAGTTTGAGATTGCAGTAAGCTATGAGGATATCAGTATACTCTAGCCTGGAAAACAAAGTGAGATTCTGTCTCAAACAACAACAAAAAAAGCCAAGTGTAATGGCGCACTTCTGTAATCCTAGCTACTTGGGAGGCTAGAAAAACCACCTGAGGGTGGCACCTGTGGCTCAAGGAGTAGGGCGCCGGTCCCATATGCCAGAGGTGGTGGGTTCAAACCCAGCCCCAGCCAAAAACCACAAAGAAAAACCACCTGAGCCCAGGAGTTAAAGGCTGCAGTTAGTATACATGTAACTGCGTTAGTATACACCAGCCTAGCCAAGAGAGCAAGACCCTGTCTCAAAAAACAAAAAAGTGTTCATCAACTTATAATATATTGCCCTTGTTCATTAAATAGATGTAATTAAAAAGAAATTAACTTACAGGTTAGATCATTCTATCACACAATAATATAACTTTGCTTTAAAATATAAATCTAAATGACCTCAAAAGCTTTAGTTTTAAAATAGAATAAATAACTATGAAATCGGTTGCAAAACATTCACACAAATATGTTTGCAAAATTAAAAATATTTACTTGTTTAATTTCAACATCTCAAAACTTCTTTAGCTACAAACTACCCTATAATGTATTGACTCTAACAACTTATTTTAAATCTCATGAAAAGATGCATTGTCATTAAAATTAAATGCTTGAACAAGAAAAATGTTTTACACAAATTTACTGCATCCAAATAGTTAAGCATTTGCAATAATACACTATTTACCTCTTTATAAACACCAACACTGAAAATATATTATAAAACGATTAAAAGGCAAAGCATATGAAATTTATACATAATTTATACACAACTACACAACTGTGTACAAATTTACACACAATACACACATTTACAATATGCTGCCTAGCAAAATATATCCTACTCAAAAAATATGAAGTTGGGAAAAATAATTCTAATACTTAATCATGATCGACAATTTTTTTTTTTTTTGTAGAGATAAGAGTCTCACTTTATCGCCCTCGATAGAGTACCGTGGCCTCACACAGCTCACAGCAACCTCCAACTCCTGGGCCGAAGCGATTCTCTTGTCTCAGCCTCCCGAGTAGCTGGGACTACAGGCGCCCGCCACAACGCCCAGCTATTTTTTGGTTTGCAGTTCAGCCGGGTCCGGGTTTGAACCCGCCACCCTCGGTATATGGGGCTGGCGCCCTACCGACTGAGCCACAGGCGCCGCCCATGATCGACAATTTTTTAAAAGTTGCTTAGTGCATATTCAAATACATCATCTATACTAAAATAGTGCAATAATGTATTTGTATCCCCACCATAACTAGATAACCCAAGGGTATTAGATTATTTTATAAAAGCACATCAAACTGAATATAAAGAAAGACATGCTCAAAGTAAAATTCAATTCTTCTCAAAAGTACTAAACAGGGTTATATTTTTTAATCACAAGTACAAGATAAAATTAAAGATACTTTCCAATATTTTCTAGTTACAGAGAGAGATGATCAGGTGGTACTTATATTTTGATAAATTCTTAAGAAAATTTATCATACCTTAACAAAACTCTTGACGGTTAAATATGAAGTTAAGGTTCATCACTCACAGTTAAATTAGGATCCAGAATGTTTTAAACATTACTAGCCTTTTCATAACATTTGAAGTCTCAGGATATACAGAAAAACAAATAGTGGCATATATAAATGAAGAGGAATTAAAGCATTTTAAAAGAGACTGAAGTTTTAGATGCTGTCATAATTTGGCTATAATGATATACTATCAATTCCCTGAAGAATAAACCGTACGCCTGTATCACTGAATTCCGGACTCCACCCCATCCCATAAAATAACTGCATATACATTTTTAAATTTTAAAAAAAGGAAGAAAGCAGAATCTGAGTTTGTGCCCACAATTAAGATCTAGTCAAAAGTATTATAAAATTGTTCACTTTAATAAAAATTGTTTTCTTCTTAATTATTGGAATGCTGATCTTTAAGATAGCATCAGGAAGATACAAAATAGTTATACCAACAGCTGGCCCCACAGCATTTATTTAAATAATGTCTTACAAAATTATGACACAAAAATTACATGTATATTTTCATTTTTTTTAACATTAGAGCTTACTATTTAGAATAAATGGTTAATACAGTAGTCTTTAATAAAATCATACCACGTCTATCATAATTTTAGTACTAGAACTAATAGGAGAAAATTGAATCCAACCTTTTCATTTTAAAAATAGAAAACTTTGGCAAAAAGTAGTAAAGTCACTTGCCCAAGAATACACAGTTGTTAGAAACATTAGAAGTCAGATATTCTTATCCACATTATTTCAAAATTCTGTGCACTAGACCACACTAACATCTTATTGAAGATTATAAGCATGGGATATACTATTGTCCAGGAAGTGTTTAAGATATGTAGAAACATCATGGTTATTCTTTAATACCTTTGTTTTCTTTAGGCCTCACCACTATGAAAGTGTTTTTTTTTGTCCCTTCTCCCAGCCACCCCTAGTTAAGTAAATCTATACAGGCTACGGATTATATTTAAATTATTGTTTAAGTCTTATTAAAATTAATAGTATCATATTTCCATTCTATTTGAAAAATTCTTAAAATCTAAATCAGTCCAGGTACCTTGCAAATTGATATTTATTTTGAAAACTATGTCTTAATCTTAAAAGTTATCTTTTTATTACTCAATAGGTCTTAATAAATAAATAGGACCACCATACTAGATGACAATTATAAACAATTACAAACAATAATCAAATATAAAGGAGAAAGATGTCTATTGTTATTAATTTATTAAGATATGATTTAGTTTCATCAGTAAAATAATTTATCAAAATTAAGATAGTCTCAAAAACTTATCACAGTTTACAGGAAAAAATAAAATTGACAGTTGTGGATTTATAACACACCCTATGCTTAGGTGTGTTAATACAGATATTTACTTTCTCTTAAAGTTTCTGAGTTTTAGCCCGTTTTCTGGCCTTTCTTTCAAACTTGCAGGAACATTGTGAATGAGTCTTTCTAAGGTAGGCACTCCTTGCTTTTACAACCTGCTTGCTGTTCCATTGCTGCTGTTTGTGCCCAGGCCTAGGGTGTGTTATAATCTTTTTAAAGTCCTTACAGATGAAATCATACCTATTCTCAGGATCATTGTCGTCATCATCATCATCATCCACTGTGACAGGCACCGATTTAGATAAGGCTTCATCTCCTTAGGGGAAAAAAGTGTACTTAAAATTAGCTTTAAATAATCTATACAAGTAAAACCATGTAAAATAAAACTGAAGGTCAAATACTTTAAAGGAAATTAAGTGGCTTCTAAACTTTACTCTAGAAAACAGAACATGAACAAAAAGAATCTTTACAGAAAACATAATGGGAAATTTATGAATTGCCATCAGTAAGATAACAAAAAGTTGGATATTAATTATTTCAAAGTTTCTCCTCAGAGCACAATGGTGTTAAAGCCCACCCTTCTCAGTAACAATTCTGCATTAATCACCACAACACTAGCATAAGATTCTTGCTAAAATAAAACTTGTACTGATCCATTTTAAGTTGTCTAATTTAAGGTGTCTAATTTATCCTATATTACCGAAAAAGAGCAAAATAGCTATTAATATTTTGGTAGTACTAAGTAATGTAAAAATGCATTTGAATTTGTCCATATAAATGACCTGAATTACCCAGAGATACATCCAAATGCAGCAAGTCTTATTTTCCTACAAAAATCCCCATTTCTATCCACTGATCAATAATATACAGAGATTAAGATTTGTACATTTCATTGTAGATAAATTTCACCTCAAAAGAAAAAGTTGGCTGGGTACATTGGCTTACTCCTGTAATCCCAGCACTTTGGGAGGTTGAAGTGGAAAGATCACTTGAAGCTAGGAGTGCAAGAACAGTCTTGGCACCATAGAAAGACCAACAAATCTACAAAAAATTAAAAAATTTAGACAAGCATGGTGGCACACCCCTGAAGTCCCAGCTACTTGAGAGGCTGAGGACGGAGGATCACTTGAGCCCAGGAGTTCAAAGCTGCAGTGAGCTATATGATCATGTCACTGCAGTCCAGCCTGGTGACAAGGGGAAAGGGAAAACAAACTTAAATATTGAACTTTAGTTCATATTACACATGTTGAAGCATTTAAGGAGAGTATGCTTATGTTTCCCATTTAATTTGAAATGCATCAAAGATTTCAAGGGCATTATACTGAGTCAAAAAAGCCAACCTCAAAAGGTTACATATTTCATGGTTCCATCTCAAAATAACAAAATTATAGAGATGAAGAACAATTTACTAGGTGCCAGGGTTAGGGACAGAGGTGAAAAGAAGGATGTCTTACAAAGGGATAGCACAAAAGAACCTTGTGATTAAATGGAAAAGTTTTGTATCTTTGTGGTGGTGGTTATAACAAAGCAACACATGTGGTACAACTGCACAAAGGTATATATACACACAAATGAGTGCATGTAAAAACTGGTTAAATTGAATACATCTTCAGTTTCCTGGTTTTGACCCTGTATTGTATTTATATATGTTATTACCACTAAGAGAAACTGAGTGAAAGGTATTTGAAACTTTCTTGTAATTTTCTTTTGCAAATTACTATGGATTTATAATTATTTCAAAATAAAAAGTTAGGGAGGTGAAAAAGTTAAATACATTAATGCATACATAAAATTATATACAGATACATGATCAAGCAAATATAATACAACAGTTATGGTAGAAACTTTTGTGTATATTTAAATGTTTTCAACAATAAAACGTTGCAGGGAAATGTTAGAGGGAAAAACTTATAAAGAGTAAAGACACCTACTGGTCCAGGATACAAATATGTTAAATACAGGACAGGGACCGTGGCTCACACCTATAATCCTAGCACTCTGGGAGGCTGAGGTAGAGGATTTCTTGAGCTCAAAAGTTCAAGACCAGCCTAAGGAGAAATGAAACCCCATCTCTACCAAAAACAGAAAAATTAGCCAGGCTTTTGTGGCACACACCTGTAGTCTCAGTTACTTAGGATGAGGCAGGAGGACCCCTTGAATCCAAGAGGTTGCTGTGAGCTAGGCTGTCCCCACAGCACTCTAACGTGAGGCAACAGAATAAAACTTTGTCTCAAAAAAAAATGCTAAATATAGAAAGGCAAAAATAAATCTCAAAATATCCCAGCAAACTCACAATAAATACCTCAAACATACTAATCCTCAAATACAATATCACTACAAATATTACTGTCATTTACTCTTTCAAACCTTTCAAACTTTGACCTAGCCTTAGAAGGTTCAAATGCTACCTGTTCTTTTAAGTCTCCCCTCAAATACTTCAATAGCTCATTTGCCATTTATTGCATCGCTCCATTGTAATTTTATCTTTCTTCTGGTATTTTTAAAAAAACATTGTTGATCCATGACTGTTTTGCATTAGACTATAATCTCCTAGGACCATGTTCTTCATCTTGGTTGCCCATGCCATTATCAAACTCCCATTTCTAGGAAAATATTGTACCTATAACAAGATACTCAAATATTGCTGAATAAATTGGAATCCTCTAAACTCATTGTGGGGGTTGGGAGATGCTTTATGAGAACTCCTAAAATTGTCCCCTAAAATAGTCATAGTAGAGAAATACATGAATTTAGCATGCTCACAGAAACACACAAATTCTTAAGGAATGTCACTTATTATATCACATCCAAATTTATCTTTAAAAACAAGATTTTTTTACATAGTGTTAATTTTCAAGACACTTCATATTCTATTCTGCTTGTTTCTACTAACAAAGCTCAATATTTGATGAGTTGAATTCCTCAGAAAATTTAACTTCTTTTTGTCATCCAAAGTAATCAGCTTAGTCTCAAGAAATATCCAGGATAAAGAAAATTCCACCAAACTGTTGAAGAATTGACATCTTACAAGGTAATGGATTCTCAAGCCCTCTCTAGATATATACCTGAGAAAAAGTTTACCTCTCAATGAGCCTACTGGTCCTTCAGATCAAAGTCAAGCTGAATAAAATCAAAATGGAATACCATGACCTAGATCAGTGCTTAGTTAAGGAATTATCAGAAAGTGACATCCTTGGAGTCATTTGCCACATGTTACCATCTCTTCTAAAGATCTAATAAATGCATATTACTTATTATACTAAGTATTAATAATTGCAAATGTAAGAGATATATAGTCGAAATTTTCATTATGTGTCAAATCAAGTGAGATTTGAGGAAATGTAAAGTGGTAAAATATGTGAAATCAAACATATTGTTTTCACCATGGAAGCCATTTAATCACAGAAACCAATTTTCTAAAATTTAACATTAGTTCAATAGCCTACAATCTGCCAAGGGAATACTCCATGTAACTAATTGAAGTTTATTATTCTTAGACCCTAATCCTTAATAAGGGCTTTCTCACCTAATCTGATAACTAAAACACTGATTTTATATCAAAGTAACTATTCAATTCTATACATTTAATACAAGTCCACAATCCCTTACACTTAACTCTGAAATGCTCTCATAACAACAGTTTTTTTTTTGTTTGTTTTTTGTTTTTTGTGTAGAGACAGAGTCTCACTGTACCGCCCTCGGTAGAGTGCCATGGCGTCACAGGGCTCACAGCAACCTCTAACTCTTGGGCTTACGCAATTCTCTTGCCTCAGCCTCCTGAGCAGCTGGGACTACAGGCGCCCACCACAACGTCAGGCTATTTTTTTGTTGCAGTTTGGCCGGGGCTGGGTTTGAACCCGCCGCCCTCGGCATATGGGGCCGGCGCCCTACTCACTGAGCCACAGGCACCGCCCCATAACAACAGTTTTGTAAAACTGAGCTGATGTCAAAGATGATTTGGCAATAAAATCTGATGTCAACTATTTTTCCCCCAAGTGTGAATGCTCAAATGTTTTGCTGCAGAAAAACCATGGGTTTGATAATGTGGTGCTGCATCAGATCCTATTAAGGCTTTATGGTAACTGCTCTATTCTATTTTTCTAGAAGCCAAAAAGTTACAAATTCTAAAATACACTGGACCCCCAAGAATTTCAGGCAAGGGACCAAGAACTTATAATTACAATAACCATACAAGCAGAAATCCACCTAGGCATCTGATACAGCAGAGCATTAAATCAAAGCACATAGCATGTCTATCACACTTAGTTTTCAAATCAAGTCATTAGATAAGTGTGCCATAAAAGATATTTCAAGTCTCATTAAAAACATTATCCCCAATAGGGATAAGTGGAAAATCCTAACATAAGGAATAAAAGAAATTTTTTTTAAATTCTACCTACGTTGTGAACACAGTTTATATGAAACCCATTTTATAGTTTTTTTTTTTTTTATTTCTAAGTCTCCCTCATTAATTGACAGGTCTTAATGACTAAAAAGGGGAGGGGACAAGAGCACAATACAAATGACCAGTGCACATTTATTTTAAAAGTACTTTAGTAATGATTTTTAAAAATTAAATTATTTTTCTTGACATCATTAACCAATTGACCCCAACTCCAATGTTCCTGGTGTTCTATTTCATCAAGTTGAGATCTATCTGCTTTGGGGGTTTTGTTTCTTTCTTTATTTTGATAGTTTTTTTAAAACAGACATCTGCTTGTGTCATTAGAAACCAATTAACAAGCATCAGCAAAGGGTTTCAATTAAGTAAATTTAAATTATTTCAGGGGACTTCATGAGACACAAAGTTATCTGTTCTAATTTTTAAAACCACATGCATGGCAAAGCAGTTAAAACTTTCACAAACCATGTCATACCAGCACCAAGCATTCATTTCCATCACATGAAATAAATACATACTAAACCAATCTGATTTTCTTTCACAAACTATTATTCATTACTCCAGGAACAGCATTAAACATTGATATAGACATTTTATTATTTATCCAGCATATCTAGACTCCCTAATATAGAGATAGCAATGTTTAGAATAACTTCAAATGATGGAATAAAAGTATATGAAAGAAGGCTCTGTAGTAAATTTCTAAATACTTTTTAAATGCTATTTCCCTAAGCACTATCTCTGAATATGAATGGCTTCAGGAAAAATTAAACAACATAGTTATTCAAGAAAAAGAAAGTACAAATTAAAAATTTTTTATTTATTTTTGCCTACCTGAAGACTGGCAAAATCCAGCATGTGAAGACAGCACTAAATTTTCAGTCACAGGCTTAATTTTCTGTTCATCACTGCTTCCTTCTCCTACAGAATTATGATCATCTCCTATATCAGAAGAAGACGAAGTAGTAATGTCCGCTTGCTTCCTTTTAGTGCTTGTTCTTAGGGAGTTTCTCTTTTTCTCCTTGACATTGCCTGCCTTCTTTTTAGTTGAAGTTCTTTGTTTGTTGTTTTTATTATCTTCGGAACTTTCCTCAGCGTCAGAAGTTGAGGAGCCACTTTGTATTTCCTTGGTATTTCTCTTTGAATTTAAATTTCTTCTTTCTCTTAATTCTATTCTTTTCAGTCTCTTATCAAAAGAGTCACAACCATCTTCCTTCATGGAGTATTTCTCAGTATCAGATGATGAACAATCTTGTCTTTTCCCTGTACTCTTTTCAGGCAAGTTACACCTCTTCTTTTCTATACCAGATGCTCCATTCTTACTCTTTTTATCTTCTGATGAGTCACAACTATCTCCTTTACCTGATAATTTCTCAGCATTATCAGATAATTCATTCTTCTTTTTAGGAGATTTTTCTTTTATTTTTTTGCTTTTCTTTTCCCCATCAGTTGTATCATTCTGATTTTGTTTTATGCCCTTAGGAAAATGACAAATTTCTTCTCCTCCAAGTAACTTCTCAGTACCATCAGAAGATGATTCATATTTTTGCTCCATCTTAATTACGTTTTTCTTTATGTCTGGAGTTTTCTTTTCTTTTTCTTCAGTTCCCTTTTTACTCTGCTTTTTATCATCTTCAGAGGATTCATCACTCTGCTCTTTCTTTGAAAATTTCTCAACAACATCAGATAAACCACCCTGTACTTTTATACATGTTTTGGTTTTCGGGTACTTGCTCTTTTCTTTAGTCTCAGCAACCTTTTTGACTTCTGAAAAATTACAACTCTCCTCTTTCCCAGAAGGCTTATCAGTACCATCAGAGAAAACATTTAGCTGCTGCTTCTTAGAAAGTTGATCTCTTAATTCCATCATAGGCTTGTCTTTATCAAACGTGCTTTCTGAAGAGAAATTGTCCCTCTCTTGTTTCCTTTCAGCATCATCAGATGATCCTTCTTGTGCAGTCTTCAAGCTTTTCTGCCCTTGATTACCCATTCCTTTTTTTCTGTGTTTTTCATCTTCAGAAGAATCATAGTCTTTCTTATTTGCAACTCTTTTTTTGATTGCTTTGGCAGCCCCAATTTTACTCATGCTTTTTATCTCTTTTTCTAATTCTGAGTCATAATTAGAAGATTCAGACTGGTTTTGTCGTTTCTTTTTAGAAATTATAGAGCTTTTAGCTGACTTGCCCTTTTTAACGTCAAAATCTGAGCCAGAAGTAGAACTTTTCCGTTTCCTTTTTCCTTTATTATCTTTCCCTGTTGGAGTCTTTAAATCATACAAAGTCTTATGATTTGTATGAATTTCATTAATATCAGTATCTGAAGAACTGTGGCTTATCCTGCTTACTTCTTTGAGGATTGCTAACATTTCATCAGAATCTGAATTTTGATCCACAATCTCTGACTGCTTAGATTTAGGCAACTTATTAGGTTTAGGATTATTTATAGCACTGTCAGAAGAATTTCGCTTATCCTTTTTTCTCATTGGAACTGATAGTTTTTGTTTCTCCTTAACTGTTTCATTACTCTCTTCATCTGAATTAGATGTTGCAGGGTTGGTTTCTGTCTGTCGCCTCAAGGGTGTAGTCTTTACACGTGGAGATCTCCTAAGATCAGATTCTTCTAATAGTAACGAAACTCCAGTTTCAACCAACTGCTCATGATCACTATTTTCCTGTCTGGGTCCACATTTCTCTGACTTGACATTTAGACCAGAACTTTTATAGCCATCTTTATCTTGTGGAACATCCTGACAATCAGCACCTTTAATTGGGGAATTAGAAAGGGAAACAGGGGTGAGTTTAACATATAATTCTTTTGTTACTTTAGCTGTAGTTTTTGATTTAATACCTCCTCTGCCGTCCTTTGAAGGAATATTTAATTTTACAGATGAACTTTCCAATTCTTGCTCAGTTCCACTGTTGCCATCACCCTGATATTCAACTGAACTCTGAACTTCCATACCAGTCTCAAGATTCTCAAAAATGTCTTCTGGAACTGAGGAAGGAACAGACACAATATCCATGTCTAAGTGTTCAGAAGTGTTAGCAGGTTCATACTGAGGTTCTTCCTTTCTATCAGATTTCTTATATTCACCACTGGGATTTTTATTTGCTCTCTGTTCCTCCATTGCATTCTGATCTATGTGCTCACTGTCTACCTGTTTTCTTGAAGGCTTAACTTCTGACTTTAAAACATCCTTCCTTTCCAAAGCACAGGGTTTTTCTCCTTTTCGCACTTTAGTTTCAGATTTAGCATCTACAACTTTATGCTCTTTGGTATTTTTCTCTTTGTTTATAGTATCCACAGCTCGAATCTCTGAATTCAAATCTTCCTCTAATGCAACATGAGCCTTCTTGATATCACCCAACACAGATTTAAATGCCTTAAGCTGACGTAACTTTGTAGCAGAATTGATTTCAGAATTATCTGTTGTCTGCTTTAAAAATTTCACATAACTCGAGTTCATGTTGGCTGTGGTCTCAATGAGTTTTTTCGCCTTCTTAATCATTTCTTTGGGCACAATTAGTGCCGAATAAGAGTAGGTTACAGAACCAGAACATGAATCATCTAATTTCTTTTCTTCTCCATTACAATTTGAACTATTCTTCTTTGGAGAAAATCTGGGTGTATGGTCATATACTTTATTACTCTTTTCATTGTCAACTTTTATCTTCTTCTTATTTTGTTGCAACAACTGTTCTAAATTCTCAAATACGCTGTTACATGCAGTGACCAAGTCCAATAAAGGTTCCGGGTGACAAATGTAGCAATACCACTGGCTGTTTTCATCCATTATTGTAGACAGCTCCTTTCGACCAAGGTTGCGCAGAATGCATTTCTTGCAGAAAGCATTATGACAAAAGTCACAACAAATCAAGTTTCCACCTTCTGCACACCATCTGAAATGTTTTAAAGGTTAAAATATTATTCCAAATGAAACTCATTTTAATTTCTTCATTATGAAAGTAATTTATATTTTCCTACCAGCAATTTTAGTAGTAATTTAAGTTAGCTGGCTATTCCTTATCAGATATTTAAACTAGACATAAACCCTAAAGCTTTCTGGAAAGAACAACTTTTGGTTAATGACATCGATGATGATACTGTAAAAGATGGACTTCATAAAGGACTATGTAAGAATTCTCTCAAAAAGCAGACAACACTGAATTTTAGTTCATCTTGATTTATTACCTACCTGCATTGTTCATCCATTCCATCTGAGTCACGGCTAATATCATCACTCATGTAATATTTAAAGCAATTCTATTAAAAGAAAAAGGGAAGGGGAAATTTTATTAAAAATTGAGAACATTAATAATGGATAAAAACTTTATTTTCTTAAGTTATTTTTAAAAAGTTAAGGGAATGTGTTCGTGTGTGTGTGTTTTAGAGACTCAAAACCGCAGCACTATCCAAAACTAGCATTTTCCAGACATCAAAATATTTTAAGAATTAATTCCTTGAACTAGTTTTTATACAATTCAGTATGACTATTCCTTATATAATAGATTTGAGTAAAGCAAATTTCTGGTCTCATACAACTAGCTACTAAAAGCTCTACATAAAAATGTATTAGACGTCCAAAATTAATAATTTTAATAGCCACAACATATATATAGCTACTATGTATACAACTAAACTAATGTACATTATCTTTAAATCTCATAATACCTATCATGTAAGATAGGAGGGATTATGAAAGAAAAAACTAAGGTTAATTAGTATGCAAATAAATCTTTTTTTTTTTTCTTTCTTTTAGAGACAGAGTCTCACTTTATCGCCCTGGGTAGAGTACCGTGGTGTCAGTTCACAGCAACCTCCTAGGCTTAGGCGATTCTCGTGCCGCGGCCTCCCGAGTAGCTGGGACAACAGGCGCCCACCACAACGCCAGCTATATTTTGTAGCAGTTTAGCCGGGGATGGATTCGAACCCACCACCCTCAGTATATGGGGTCAGCGCCACTGAGCCACAGGTGCAGCCCTATGTAAATAAATCTGATATCATTTAATCAATAAGGGGCAAAGCTGTTATTTAAATTCAAATCCAAGTTTAACAGACTTCAAATCCCTTTTCAGTAGGACTACAGAAAGGAAAGGTTCTATGCTCAATGGTTAAAACTGAAATAGCCTAGGCTCAACAGACTGGTCGTGGAAGACAGTGAACATATAAGAAAAGAAAAAGGGGGTAGCACCTGTGGCTCAATGAGTAGGGCGCCAGCCCCATATACTGAGGGTGGCGGGTTTGAACCCAGCCCCTGCCAAACTGCAACAAAAACTGGGCATTGTGGCAGGCACGTGAAGTCCCAGCAACTCGGAGGGCTGAGGCAAGAGAATCACCTAAGCCCAAGAAAGCCCAAGAGTTAGAGAATTCTGTGAGCTGTGATACCACAGCCTCTACCAAGGGAGAAAAAGTAAGACCCTATGTCTAAAAAAAAGAAAAGAAAAGAAAAGAAAAAGGAAAACACATCTTACAAATAAAACAATGTAAGATTTTGCTACTACAATTTAAAACTAGACACTATAACATGTGCCCTAGATACCCCCCAGAGAACTGAATTTAAGGCAAAGAGGTACATAAAATGCTTAAGAACAAAGTTTAGTTTAGTACACTTAAGCAAGTCTTAATCTATCAAAAAATCATATAAGAAATGGTCTGGGCACATTGGCTCACACCTGTAATACTAGCACTCTTGGAAACAAAGGTGGGAAGATCACTTGAGGCCTAAAGTTTAAGATCAGCCTGAGCAACAAAGCAAGACTCTGTCTCTGAAAAAAAGTTTTTTGTTTTTTTTTTTTTTTTAATTAGCCAGGCATGGTGGTACGCGCCTATAGTCCCAGCTACTTGGGAGGCTAAGGCAAGAAGATTGCTCAAGTCTAGGAATTTGAGGTTGCAATGAGCTATGATGATGACCCTGTGCTCTAGCCCAAGCAACAGAGCAAGAGCCTGTCAAAAACAAAAAGAGAAAGGAGTTAGAACATGGCTTGTCCCTGCATTTCTTTTTTTCTTGGGTAGGGGGAGACAAAGTCTTACTCTGTTGCCCTAAGCTAGGGTGTCATGGTGTCAGCCCAGTTCACAGCAACCTCAAACTCCTGGGCTCAAAGGATCCTCCTACCTCCACCTCCCATGTAGCTGGGACTACAGGCACACACCACAATGCCTGACTAATTTTTTTTCTATTTTAAATAGATATAGGGTCTCAGCCTTTGTCTCTGCACTTCCAAGGCAGCCTGGGAAACAAACTAACATAGGATTAATCTTAGTAATAATGGAAGTTGAGGAAACCATAATACTGATATTATAGACGCTTAAAACTAACTCCAAAATATTACTAATAAAAATATATGCACAAGCCATCAACATATAGGAAACATCTTTAATTGTATTATCTCCAAATTATGTCAAAGTCCTATTCCACATGGAGAGTTTAGATTTGGGGAAGTAGGATATATAAAATAAAAAGTCACAAAACTTACACATGCAACACACATACACTCCTCAGGTTGCTTTTAATCACACCAGGCTCTCCCTCAGCTACCAGCAGTTGAATACCATGTTGCCTCTGCCTAGAATGGTGCTTTTGAAACTTTTTTATCTCATGACACACTTGAACCTATAAACTTCTACGGCACACTTAAATTATGCTGATTTTTAAAAAAGAGTAAAAAAAGAATATACTTACCATGTTTTGAGATTCTTTCAAAATTAATTTAATTAATGATCTTTAAAATTTTTCCTCGCACATCTAAGATCCTCTTGCAGCAGAGCCGCGGTATACTGGTTGAAAATCACTGGCCTACAATATGCTGAAACAATTCAACTTACCAGGCTAATTCTTACTTATATTTCAGGTATCAACTTATGTCATCTCTACCAGAAAAGCCACTTAACCCAAGTCCTATTTACATAGGATTTCCATGTGCTCTCATAATTATAGCATCTCCCCTATCATGACATGGCACATATCAGGCTTTTTACACACAGCGATCTTCCCCACTACAATGAAAGCCCTCCAAGGCAAAGACCATTTCCATCTTTCTTCATGACTGTGCCTGCAAAGGTCTGGTACATGGTAAACATTCAAATAGCTGTGGTATGAATTATTGACAAATCATTACATACCTTACAAATAAGGACTTGTAGTGAAGGGTGTCTATAAATGGAATCTTTTTGAAAATGATTGACTTGTTGTCCACAAGCTGTGCAGCTCACAATTCCATGAAGCCCATCTTCTAGGAGAAGGAGTCACCATTATTCACATATTTACACACACAGAAAAAAGATATTTAGTAAGAATTTTGTAACTTTTCTGTTAGAAATACCTCATCATCCTTGGAAAAATTACATTTTGGATACAAGTTTTAAAAGTTAATAATCATATTGACTTCTTAAGCATGATAGCCTTGGCAAATTCCAAGCTACTAATCCTAACTTGATCCTTTTTACAGATGCAAACTCCTTTTTTTTTTGCAGTTTTTGGCCGGGGTGGGTTTGAACCTGCCACTTCCAGCATATGGGGCCGGTGCCCTACTCCTTTGAGCCACAGGTGCCACGCCACAAACTCCTTTTTTTACAACTCGATATAACATAAAGTTCTAAAAAGAGAGGTTAAGAGTTCTTTATCATTTTTCTATTACACTGCAAATAAATTCAGTATATTTCTTAAATAATGGGGAAGTGACACACATGGAAAAAATTCTTTTTCAACCCTATACTTAAGTTAGGTATGCCATAAAAGTCTCAAAGTGGAATTGTCAGCATATATCCTTCCAATATGCTATGTAAAAGGTTGGTAATTTTACATTACTAATTTGCTTTCTAATCCTTACTTCAAAACTAACCACAATCCCCATTAATCCATATTCTATGACTATTCCACTGTCTACTCCCTATCAACACCATCTACTATTTCCAAATAAGACAAGCAAAACATCACAACAGCTGGTAGTAAAAGACAGAGCCCCATTCTGCACTGCCTTCAGAAAAATAGACTGTATACAACCTACACAGAAAAGAATAAAAACAAACCTCTTCTGCCTCATTATTGTCCCTAATTCCACTAAGGAAGCTCCATAACCTGAGCTAAACATTACAATAATCTGAATAATCTTTTTAAAAAGAGCCATTCTCACACCTAAATCACTAAATTGAAATCTCTGACTTTGTTTTTGAAGTTCTATAGATGATCCTGATGTGCAATCAAGACCTTGATCCAAATAAGATGGTACATTATGATTCAAAAGAAGCCAGTGAAGATGTCCGCATTCACAAACAAAAAGCAAATGACTAAAAAGAAACAAAACCTTCCTCTATCCCTACATTTCTCATCTTTATTTTCTATTTTGTGTTTTTTTGTTAGTCTTAAGGTCCAAAGAAACATGGAGCCCAACATTATTGCAATTTTTTTTTTTTTTTTTTTGTAGAGACAGAGTCTCACTGTACCGCCCTCGGGTAGAGTGCTGTGGCGTCACACGGCTCACAGCAACCTCTTAACTCTTGGGCTTACGCGATTCTCTTGCCTCAGCCTCCCGAGCAGCTGGGACTACAGGCGCCCGCCACAACACCCGGCTATTTTTTGGTTGCAGTTTGGCAGGGGCTGGGTTTGAACCCGCCACCCTCGGCATATGGGGCTGGTGCCCTACTCACTAAGCCACAGGCGCTGCTCTATTGCAATTATTTTTATTTTGTACAAGCTAAAAACTACAACATATAAGGATACCATCAGACTTTTCAAGAAGATAAAAGAGAATTTGAAGGTTTCCTATGTATGTTGCTAATATTTTGTTTTAAATCAAATTGCCTTGTGTTGATGTTTGATCCTACATATTCATAATATTCTGCATTTTTTTATTTTATTTATTTATTTATTTTTACGACAGAGCTTCAAGCTGTCACCTGGGTAGAGTGCTATGGCGTCACAGCTCACAGCAACCTCCAACTCCTGGGTTTAAGCAATTCTCTTGCCTCAGCCTCCCAAGTAGCTGGGACTACAGGCGCCTGCCACAATGCCCAGCTATTTTTTGGTTGTAGTTGTCATTGTTGTTTGGCAGGCCCGGGCTGGATTCGAACCCACTAGTTCTGGTGTATATGGTTGGCACCTTAGCCACTTGAGCTACAGGCGCTGAGCCATCATTTTTTAAACAGTAACAAATACACAGTGTAGTTTTTCATTTAAAATAATAATTTCATTCAGATAAACAAGCTAAATTAAAAGTAGAGTCTGAATGTTCATCTAAAGTTAAATAATATTTATTATGCATTTTCTATGTACTATGTATCGATAACTCAAGAATTAAAATTGGATGATCCTTTTAAGATTTTATCCCACACATGTACAATGAATCATTTATGAGGGTATTTCTTGCACCACTAATTGCAGTAGTAGAAAAAATAGGAAATAACTTCATATTTGAAATAGTGGTTTATTCTTACAACAGAATTCTGTAGAGCAGTGAAAAATAAACAGTACATCCATCAACATGGATACAATTCAAAAACAATACTAAATAACAATGTTCCCAAAGAATATATACAGAATACTATTTTATATATTTTTAAAATGAAAACAAATGTTTAATGAATACATCATACATACAGAAAATATAGAAAACATGCATACACATGCACATGAATAAAACATCAAGATAATCATTACCTGTGGGGTGGGAAGAAGGGGAAATGAATGAGAGTAGGACTGAACCAATATTTTTATTTAAGTGAGATCTGAAGCAAATATGGCAAAATGTTGAAATGTTACTTTATGTACTAGATTCTGTACATGTGCTTTAAATTTTTATTTTTAGTTATGAAATATCTTTAATATTATGACACAGCGAATGAGAAAAGAGACATTTGCTTCTGAGATCACTACATTTTAATGGTTTTAAAGAGAGAATAAAATTATTTACCATCTAGAAAAGTTAGGTGTAAAATATATTTTCTAACACATCTGGGAAAGTATTCAAAACAGGCTATGATACTTTTTAAAAGAACAATGGTCACTTTAGCTATGTCTCTCTGTTCTACAATTTTGTTTCACATCAACCTAGCATTTTTTTTTGGGGGGGGGGCACTCTGTCACCCAGACTAGAGTGTAGTGGCATGATCACAGCTTATTTTACCTCTACTGATGCCAAGGACTCAAGTGATCCTCCTTGCTCAGCCTCCTGAGTAGCTTGGACTACAGGCACATGCCAACATGCCAGATATTTTTTTTAATGTATGTTTTGTAGAGATGGGAATCTTACTATATTGCCAGGCTGGTCTTGAACTCCTAGTCTCAAGCAATTCCCCCATCTTAGCCTCCCAAATGCTGGGATTACAGGCATGAGCTATTATTGTACCTGACCGACGTAAGATTTTTTAATATATCAACTTTACATTTTTTATAGTTTCCTAAATCAGGCTTCAATTTTAGAACTAATTTTCCCAAAAAGTTTCAATATTCACTACAGCAATTCAGTACTTCAGATAATTAGTGTATTCATATATGTCTTATATAAGTAATCCCTGAATTAAATTTTCTGTTATTTCCAACAACTTAAAAATGAAGCAAATCATTAAAGAAAAAAAAATCAACACAAAAGATCTGAGCACTATTATATGCCTATAAACACACATATTACGTTAACAACAAAATGTTCCAGAAATATCAGCTTAAGTCAAATTCCAGCAGCATACCAAAGTGGCACCAGGAATGCTCTCAATAATAATGGTTCTTCTATTATCCTCTTTTAGCCCCTACCCATACTTCAAACACTGAGTGCTCCAGAGTCCCTCCCCAAAAGACAACACAGACATTACTTTTAATGCAATGCAGTATGCTTTATTGTCTGTCTTCACTATAGGACTCATGATGAGAAGAAAGACCACTAGCTGCTACTAATCCTTACCAACACCTTCTACTTGCTGATTCTCTTAAGTTTTAAGAATACTACCTTAATTTTGATGTGCTCTGGTACTGTTATGGTGGTTTTCCTACTAACTAGTTTCCTATTAACTATTCTCAAAAAATCTTCCTTATGCTCAAAAGGGGTTGACCACCCCCTTGTAGACAAAAAATTAAACATTTTCTTTTTTTTTCTTTTTTTTTTATTAAATCATAAATGCATAGATCATGTATACATTAATGCATGTATGGGATACAATGTGCTGATTTCATGTAGAATTAGGAACATTTACATCACACTGGTTAACATAAACCTCATCTCATTTCCTTAATTATTGTGTTAAGACATTTATACTCTATACTTAATATATTCTGTCAACAACCTAATAAATTATCTAAAAACTGGTATGTGTAATAGGTACAAATATATTTTATTAGTTCCATCAAGATAATCAATATACTGAAACAAAAATATACATAAAATTTCACCAATAGAAGAATTTCACTATAATTTCACAAATATATTTAATATAACGTGATCGATATTAAATGAACACGCTTTCAACACACTTCTATTTAGAAATTTGGTGTTGTGTTCTATCTTTTGTAGATTCATTCCTTTCATAGTTAAGAACTCTAGCTCTATTAATCTGCCCCAAAAGTATAGATAGGCACCATTTAAAAATCACCAAACAAGTGGTACACATATTCCACTGTCATAAATTTCTCAATGAATCCAACTCATGTAAATTTTGCTTAGACATTAGCCAATATGCTTGTGTGTTTAAGTGAGGGTAGACACAAAGAAAGAGGCAGCTCAGAGAGATGGAGGGAGAATTATTAGCTCTAGTTCCCTTCTCCTTCCTACTCAACACTGCATTGCTATCATTTTTTTATGACTAGTCAATGCATTGCTATCCTTAACAGCTTCAGACACATTCTTGACCCCATCACCGCAAATTCTAATTTGTTAGGAATAACATCAAGGGACTTGCATTTTTAATAAGAATCCCAGGTAACACTAACACAGATGTCCATCACTTTATGTAATAATGTTCTAAATACATATAAAGTTACCTGGAGGCCACAGACAAAATATTGCACAAATCTGAAATTCTTTCAGGGGTGAGGGAAGACATATGGTATTCTGGTATATAAGTTTTACAGAATGAACACATAGAAGAGGAAAATGCTAAGTTTTTTGAAATAACATAATAGCCACTGAAGGCAAAGGTGTTTTGATAAATGGTGTTTATCCTTTTCTGTTTCAGAGCTCAGAGAGAAACAGAAGTTACTTTTAAGTAATGCTTTAATAAACAATGGGCAGAAAAGTGGAGGTATTTTGAATAAGCACATCAAATTTTCCAATATGGTCATAAACAGCAATTTAAACTCATGTTTCATTTTCGCTGGTATTTACCTCCGCGTTTTTTGAGATTTTCAGTTTTCATTTTACTTCTGCTTCTAAATTCAGGCCCTTTAAAATCATCTTTGTCTTCATTCAGCACTGGCTCTGGCTGTACAATCACTGTACCTAGAATGATTTCATTTAAAAAACCATTACACATATTAAATGTGCAAGTGAAGTACAAGACTTCTGTTCAGATAAAGCCAACATTGCTGGTACATAGTGTGTTTCTATCAAGCTTTCGATATTTGTATAAGGACCTCACAAGAATAAATATAACAGGGTAATAATAAAAGGGCCAGGTGTCAACAATCAGATTAATTGTTCACAAAAACAGGAGGGGAAGGTATTATGAACTGATCATAACACAAATGTGTGAATCACAGAAAGCCTTATGAATATAAACATTAACATGTTAAGCTCCATAAAGAGATTATAAAATAAATGGTCCAGAGGGATAATATTTAAAAAGGCATCCTATTCATCTCATAATCTAAATCCTAAATTCAGAAAAAGATTTTTAAGGGTTGTTTTACTATTACTTGACAGGAAGTACTGAAGAGGAACAACAAAGTTCATCTACTACTGCTATATCTATTCTACACCATTTCCCTACTAATATGTCAAAACTTCATTACCCTGCAGAGTCCATAAAGAGTATTAACAGATATTACTTTAAGATACTTAAGTGGAAATACTCTAATAATAAATTGTACCATGAGATCATTTGTTGATCCCTATGGAAATATTTCACAAAGAATGCCCTTTCTTAACTATAAAACATGTGAACTGAGGAGAGAAGTTACCAATTTTAAGTTTTCATTAGTTCTGTGAAGAGTAAATAAAACAGGCATTAATGAAAAGGGTTCAGGTCTCAATGTTTACCCACATCGTTGGGCTTAGTAATTGGTCATTACTAGCAACAAATTAACAAAGCAAAAGTAAGTAGTTGTCAGGGGCTCTCTCTGAAACATAGGCCTACATTATTCAACAAGCAAATTTTGACATCAAGTTGTTATATAAATTTCTGAATTTCTAAAAAGAAGGGAAAAGGACACAGATGATTGAAATTTTATAGATTCCGGTAAATTTAAATAATCCCCACCAAAAAAAAATTATTCACATATATATTCTCAGAGAAGCCCCAACAATTCAAGAGACAAAGATACAAAAGTAACAAAAAGAATTAAATTCTTCTGGAAGATTCTTCTCTAAATGAAAGCAAAGCAGTACAGTGGAAAGAGCACTCACTAGCTTTGGATTCAGGGATACCTGAGCTGAAATCTTAGCTTCTTAATTTAAAGCTGAAAAAGTTCCTTCAGCTCTGAATCTTTCCTTCATCTCTACAAGTAGAGGCAATAACGACCTTACAGCATTATTTTGAGGATTAAAGTTATTAAATCTATAAGATTTTGGTACCTATACATGCTCAATACAGTATTATAACCATTCAGATTTAACCTTATGAAATGGTTCTAATTTTGTTTTTGTATGATAGAATTAAGCATAGTTCAAGTCAGTAACATCATATACTGACTTTCTTCCATGATAACATTAAAAGAAAGATTTGAATTCCTGATTCTTTCATCATGCACACTCCAAGTGACAACCACTGAGAATGTAAAAAGCCAACGTGACCCACTGCCTATGGGACTTAAACAATCAGGTCAGTTTTTGCTCTTGGTCACCAAAACCATAAAATAAAATCGTCACACATGATTTCTAATGCCAAGTAAATGGTAAGCCCTTCAATTTTCCTATCTATTTTTCTTTCATTAATTTCCTTTCATTTCTCACCTTTAGTAACATCTAATTTATCTTAGTCAAGCAAAGTCTCATCCCTCCTACCCATCATATTTTAAAAACTTCCCTAAATAAAAAAAGTCACGAAAGGGTTTAATGCAAAGAGCTTAATAAATACTGCTGCAAAAGATCGGACTATAAATAAATTTGGCAAATCTGCTAAAAATCTAGAATATAATGTTCAAAAAGGAAAAAAAGTCTAAAATACTGACTCTTTGAAACACTGAAATTACCAAGTCCCTTGTCATTCTTTCATCACCCAATCATACAGCTCTCAGACTTGGGCTATGAAGAGTCCAAGATTTTCACTTGGTTATTTTTCTTCAATCTAATTAATGAGGTTTTATGATTAAAACTCAGGGGTATGTGACAAGTTATTTTTGTTTATTTTGTTTCTGACCTAAAGTCTCACTCTGTTGCCCAGGCTAGAGTGCCGTGGCGTAAACTTAGCTAACAGCAACCTCAAACTCCTAGGTTCAAGCGATCCTCCTGCCTCTGCCTCCCAAGTACCTGAGAATACAGGCATCCACGACAACACCCAGCTAATTTTTCCTATTTTAAGTGGACACAGGGTCTCACTTTTGCTCAAGCGGGTCTCAAACTCCTGAGCTCAAGGGATCCTCCCACCTGAGCCTCCCACATTGCTAGGATTACAGACATGAGACACCATGCCACCATCTCTGACAAGGTTTCTTAAAGAAATAGCAAGAAATACACTTTATCTGTGATAGTTAACTATAGCTTTCAGCCTTAGGGAATTTAAGAATGCAGTAAGACTACATTGCACATTTTTTTAAGTTTTCAGGAATAGTCATTCCTGAAATGCTATGCAGCACATTAACTTTTACTAATATATTAAACTTTTAAATATATTTCCACATTCAAGTATAATTTATAAATAACTTCTTTTATAAAACACAATATAAAGAAAAACAAATTTTGTTCTTTTCAAAGCTAACTGAATATTCCACATTGTTAATCTCAATAACACGTTATCATTACCATACTAATACATTTCCAGACCACCACTAGCAAAATCCCAAATTTGGTCTTTTACACACAACTAACAGTCATCAATTTCCAATTTTATATTAGTGATATAAAATACATTTCAACTTGAACTTCATATGAAAAATAAACACACATTACCTTTTGGCAAGCTTTGCATAGTAATATCATTCTCTGAATTTTCATTAGAAGCATCTTCATTTATAGTTTCATCCAGAGGTTTTTCATCATCAGATTCTACATACTTTGTTACAATTGAAGGTTTCCTATGAAAGAATTAAGTCCATAGAATTATGGACATTTGTGACAATGGGAACAACACTCAAAGAACATAATAACATGTTTATATTGAGCAGTAGCTCTCAACCAGGATGCACATCACAATCACCTAGGGAAGCATATATGTCTATGCCAAATCGCTAAAGATTATGATTCAGTAGCTCTGGGATACTACCAAGACATGTGTACTTTGCAAAAGCTACCAGGGGATCTTAAAGGGCACTCTTTAAGATTCACTACTTTAGAGAATAATAACAAGCAAGCTGTTATTACTAAGACATTCCCTCTGGTTAGAAACAACAAAATTCCAACAGACTACGCAGCAAACTTCTACTAAGAACTATACTCCACAGCATTTGGGGCATTACAGTATGCTTAGAAGTAGTTTTGGTACTTATGTGTAAACCTCTTTTGACAATTTAGTACAAAAAGGTATTTTTACCATCCCTTAATCTCCTTATAACTTACAGTTATGATGACTACCTAACTCCCCTTCCCAGACATTTTCACATAACTCTTACAAAACCTATATTGCCTCATGAGGCATTCAATATTTATCCTTTCTCTTTTTTTGAGCACATATATTATCTAAAAAAAGGAACTATATATTTCAAGGGCCACTAATACATAATGAATACTTCTTTCAAATACCTTTAAAATTCAAAGTTGGAATGAATTAATAATTGTTGAAACCAGCTAATAAATATAAAAGAACTCATTACATTATACTGCTCATTTAAAAATATATATATTGGGGCGGCACCTGTGACTCAATGGGTAGGGCACCAGCCCCATATACCGAGGGTGGTGGGTTCAAAACCAGCCCCAGCAAAACTGCAACAAAAAATAGCCAGGCATTTGGCGGGCATCTGTAGTCCCAGCTACTCCAGAGGCTGAGACAAGAGAATCGCCTAAGACCAGAGGTTGGAGGTTGCCGTGAGCTGTGTGACACCATGGCACTCTACCGAGGGTGACAAAGTGAGACTCTGTCTCTAAAAAAAATAAATAAATAAAAAATACAAATATGTATATTTGTATAAAACAGCTTACTTAAAATAGCAGTGCTTGAAGTTTAGGGGAAAAAAAGATATTTTTAGAAACATAAAAGAAGCTGCAAAAGAAAATAACTTTGCTTCCCTTCAACATCAACCAACCTCTTTGATCGTGATGATCCTGAAGATTTGAATTTTTCTGAAGAGCTAGTTCCCTAAACATGAGACATAAATACAAAGGTGAGTAAATTCTCAAAACAACATCCATCCCTATAATCATCTATTTCCCTATAGTAAGATCCTTGATACAGTAATATAATGAGATTCTGTTTATATACCCAGAATGTTTTTCTAAAAGGAAATACAAAAACTAATTCTTATTTATTATCAGATTTCCTTGACTGAAGATTAAATTTCTGTTTTTTAAAATGGTTGCCATTGCATGCATGGGCAGAAGGGAGGAGGTACACAGCTGTTATCATGATCCTGGTCCCAGTCAAGAAAGACAAATAAAGGTGCAGAAGTAATCAGATTTGAAAAGACATAAGGAGTTTTAAGAATCTATAATATGTCATTCTTCTCTATGCTAACAAATGGCATGGAGTAACTTCTACAACTTGCTTTGAAATACTAAATTTACCCTTATTTTTCCAAAATAATCAATATGTTATATTACACTGAATTTTTCACCCTAAGTGAAAGAAATCTCCAAACACTGTTGTAGAACTGTATATCAGGAGAAAGACCTCAGTATGAGTTGCTATAATAATGCTTAGGAGACTGAATACTAAGTTTTGAAAGATTTTAGAACCATGGAGTTATACCCATAACACCTACCTCAAAACCACTGGTGCAATACAATGGTAGTTAACTAAATACCTATCTATTAGCAAGCCTTCAGTTGTCTGACTTTAGGCAAACTAAAGTGAATCACCACAATTGAAATAATGAACATCTTATCAAACTGGAAAACTACCAAACTGAAGGATCATTATGAAGGATCATAGTGACAACTGGGTATAACAGAAGCCTTAAACATATGCATGTATTGACTAGAAGAAATCCAATGACATATAATCTAGTTGATTATTATAAGCTAATATATGTTTTTAAAATCTGTCAAATCATTCTTACCTCTTCCTTGTTGTTTTCCATCATATCAGAGTTATTTCCAGAACCACCAATTTTATCTAAAAAGGAAACAAATACCATTACTTATCTCTTCAGAATATGAATACTTGTAACTCCATGAACCAATTTCAAGTTGGTTGAAATTGCAGTATTGGTAATATATTACATTAAAATATTCCTAGAAAAGATTTCTCATTAGAATTACTTTCCTATGACATACTAACCCCTCCTTATAAAGCATTAAATTTCTTTAAAGAAAATTTTATTGTAAGGCATAGGTGGGATATTTCTTAACCTGATAGAGGTCATCTACAATAAAGTCACAGCCAATATCATATTGAATGGAGTAAACTGAAAGCATTTCCACTCAGAACTGGAACTAGAAAAGGATGCCCAGGATTGCCACTGCTATTCAACACAGTGCTGAAAGTCCTGGCCAGTGTAATCAGGCAAGAGAAGGAGATCAAGGGTATTCAAATGGAAACAGAAAAGGTCAAACTCTTGCTCTTTGCAGATGACATGATCTTACACCTGGAAAACCCCAGGGACTGAAGTACAAAGCTCTTAGAAGTGATCAAGAAATGTAGTAACGTCATGGAGTACAAAATCAATATCCACAAATCAGTACCCTTCATATACACCAATAACAGTTAAGCTGATAACCAAATCAAAGACACAATACCTTTTACAGTAGCTCCAAAGAAGATGAAACATCTAGGAATATATCTAAAAAGGTATGTGAAGGATCTCTATAAAGAGAACTATGAGACCTGAGAAAACAAATAGCAGAAGACATTAACAGATGGAAGAACATACCATGCTCCGGGATTCGAAAAATTAACATCATTAAAATGTCCATACTATCCAAAGAGATCGATAGATATAATGCAATCTCCATCAAAGCACCAACATCATACTTTGAAGAACTTGAAAAAAATAGTACTTCATTTTATGTCAAGACAGAAAAAAACTAAATAGCCAATACAATGTTCAGAAATAAAAACAAATCAGGAGGCATCACATTACCAGACTTTAGGATATACTACAAGTCTATAGTTATCAAAAGAACATGGTACTGACATAAAAACAGAAATATAGATACATGGAATAAAATACAGACCCTAGAGATAAACCAAGCCACATATCACCATCTAATCTTTGATAAACCAAACAAAAGCATGCACTGGGGAAAAGAATCTCTATTTAACAAATGGTGCTGGGAAGAACTGGTTAGCCACATGTACAAAACCTAAATTGGACCCACATCTCTTACCATCGACAAAAATTGAGTCTTGCTGGATAAAAGATTTCAATTTAAGACATGAAACAATAAAAATTCTAGAAAAGAGTGTAGGACAAACATTTGACAAAATTGGCCTGTGTAAAGATTTTATGAAAAAGACTTCCTTGGCAATCACAGCAACACCAAAAATAAATAAATGGGACATGATCAAGATTAAAAAGCTTCTTCACAGCTAAGGTGCAGAACTAAGTACCACAACTAAAGCAAACATATAGCCTTTGGATTAGGAAAAGCTTTTTGCATGCCATAAATCTCAAAAAGAGCTTATAACTAGAATCCACAGAGAATTCAAATTAATCAACAAGAGCAAACAACCCCGTTTATGAGTGGGCAAGAAACATGAACGGTAACTTATCTGAACATGACAGATGAATGTCCAAAAAACACATGAAAAAATAGTTATCATCCCTAATCAACAGAGAAATGCAAATCAAAACCACTCTGAGATATCACCTAACTCCAGTGAGATTAGCCCATATCACAAAATGCTGAAAGTGCAGATGCCGGCATGGATATGGAGAGAAGGGAACACTGCTGGTGAGATTGCAAACTAATATAACCTCTATGGAAAGAAGTATGGAGAATTCTCAAAGAACTAAAAGCTGACCTTCCATTTGATCCCACAATCCCATTACTAGGTATCTACCCAGAAGAACAAAATCATTTTGGACATTTGCACCACAAGGTTTATTGCAGCTCAATTCATAATTGCCAAGTTGTGGAAGCAACCCAAGTACCCATCCACCCAGGAATGGATTAACAAACTGTGGTATAGTATACCATAGAGTACTATTCAGCCATAAGAAAAAATGGAGACTTTACATCTTTTGTGTTACCCAGATGGAGGTAAAACACATTCTTCTTGGTAAATTATCACAAGAATGGGGAAAAAAGTATCCAATGTTCTCAATGCTAATATGAAACCAATATATAAACAACTACACATCCACATAAAAGAAAAAAACACAAATAGAGTCTAGCAAGGGGGAAGAGGGAGGAGCAGAAGAGGGAGGAAGAAGGGCAACTGGCACCTAATGTAAACAATGTGAGGATATTCAAGCATGCCTCCTGGGTGCAGAGCTCAACTGTAACTTGAAGTATACCTTAGAACTGCAAATGATGTAACCTAAACATTTGCAGCTTCAGATAAAAACAACATTTTCTATTGCAATTTATAAATAATGTAAGGTACTTCCAAGTAAAAGAAAATTTATACTCCTTCTTAAACTAAAAATAAATAAAAAATACTAATAAATTTTTTATCATTTCACAAAAAATTCTAGAAAAATAAAAGCCAACTAAATCTAAAGCAAGCAAAAGGGAAGAAATAATAAAGATGAGACTCATAAAACTAATGGACTAGGGAAGAGAAAAACAATAGAAGGAGGAAAATCAATGAAAACAAAAGCTAGTTATCTAAAAGGATGAACAAGCAGGATGGTGCCCATAAACTTAAGACTCTACTAAGGTGCATCCGCTCACCTACCAAGGGGGGAAAAAAAGATGAACAAACTTTGGACTAGACTGACCAATAAAAAAAGAAATAAGACTCAAGTTAATGGCTCGGCACCTGTAGCAAAGTGGTTATGGCACCAGCCACATGCAGTAAGCATTAAGAGTCTCTGAACTGGCTCAGCACCTGTAGCACAGTGGTTATAGCACCAGCCACATACACCGAGGGTGACCCGGCACAAGCCAGCTAAACGACAATGACAACTGCAACAAAAAAATAGCTGGGTGTTGTGGCAGACGCCTGTAGTCCCAGCTACTGGGGAGGCTGAGGCAAGAGAATCACTTAAGCCCAAGAGTTGGAGGTTGCTGTGAGCTGTTATGCCACTGCACTCTACAGAGAGTGTGGCTCAGTGAGGAGGGCGCAGGCCCCATATGCCGAGGGTGGCGGGTTCAAACCCAGCCCCGGCCAAACTGCAACAAAAAAATAGCCGGGCGTTGTGGCGGGCGCCTGTAGTCCCAGCTGCTCGGGAGGCTGAGGCAAGAGAATCGCGTAGGCCCAAGAGTTAAGAGGTTGCTGTGAGCTGTGACACCACAGCACTCTACCCAAGGGTGGTACAGTGAGACTCTGTCTCTACAAAAAAAAAAGAAAAAAAAAATTTCAAGTTAATAGAATCATAAATGTAAGAGGGAACATTATTACCAACTTTACTGAAATAAAAGGATTATAAAATAATACTATGAACTGTACAGCAAAAAAATTAAAACTTACATGAAACAGACTAATTTCAAAACAAACACAAACTACTGAAAATGACTCAAGAAGAAATAAACAATGTGAATAGAACTATAACAAATGAAGGGTAAATCAGTAACAAAAAAAAAAACACAAAGAAAAGCAAAAGCCAAAATTGCTTCGCCATTGAACTACACTGAACATTTAAAAAATACCAATTCTTCAAAAATTCTTCTAAAACTTAGAAAAAGAGGGAATATTTCCCAACTCACTGTGTGAGATCAGCACTACCGTGATACCAAAACTAAAAATCCCAGAAAGAAAACTACAGGCCAAAATAACTTATGAATATCATATGGAAGTCCTCACCTAAATAGTAGAAAACTGGTGGCGCCCATAGGTCAGTGGGTAGGGCACTGGCCACACACATTCAGGCTGGCAGGTTAGATTCTGGCCCACACCAGTTAAACAACAATGACAATTGCAACAAAAAAAATAGCTGGGCATTATGGTAGGTGCCTGTAATTCCAGCTACTTGGGAGGCTGAGGCAAGAGAATCACTTAAGCCCAAGAGTTTGAGGTTGCTGTGAGCTGTGACACTACAGCACTCTACCCAAGGTGACAGCTTGAGACTCTGTCTCAAAAAATTAAAAAAATAAATAAATATTAGAAAACTTCAAATACTGGGAGAAAATCTTTGCAAATTATGCATTTGATAAAGGACAATTATCCAAAGTATACACAGAATTCTTAAAACTAGACCATTATAAACAAACAACCTTATTTTAAAATGAGCAAAAAATCATCTGAACAAAAGAAGATAGGCAGGGGCAAATAAGAATATGGAAAGATGCTCAACAAAGTATGTCACTAAGGAATTGTAAATTAAAACAACAGTGAGCTATCTCTATACACCTAGTAGAATGGCAAAAATAAATATGAAAACAGAAAATGCTGTTGAGTAGGATATGGAGGAACAGGAACTCTTGATTTACTGCTGGTGAGAATGCTAAGAGAATGCTAAACAGTACAGCCACCATAGAAGACAGTCCTGCAGTTTCTTACAAAACTAAACACACGGGCGGCGCCTGTGGCTCAGTTGGTAAGGCGCCAGCCCCATATACCGAGGGTGACGGGTTCAAACCCGGCCCTGGCCGAACTGCAACCAAAAAATAGCCAGGCGTTGTGGCGGGCGCCTGTAGTCCCAGCTGCTCGGGAGGCTGAGGCAAGAGAATCGCTTAAGCCCAGGAGTTGGAGGTTGCTGTAAGCTGTGTGAGGCCACGGCACTCTACCGAGGGCCATAAAGCGAGACTCTGTCTCTACAAAAAAAAAAAAAAAAAAAAACTAAACACACTCTTAACATATGATACAGAGTGAGTATATAAAAAAAAAAAGGCATCAAGATTGACAAAGAAGATAAAAAACTAGCCCTTTTAGTATATGACATCTTGCATATAGAAAACCCTAAGGAATCCATTTTAAAAATGATTAAAATTAATCGAGTTCAAAAAGACTGAAGGGGTAAAAGAGTATATACAAAAAACAATTTATATGTCTACATATTTACAATGAATGTTCTGAAAATGAAATTAAGAAAAAATTCCATCTATAATAGAATATAGACTTAAAAGGAATAAAATACTCAGAAATACATTTAACAGAAAGAAATGTAAAACTTATACTCTGACAACCACAACACGTTGTTGAAAAATTAAAGATCTAAATCAACAAAAACATACCTCACGTTCATGAACGTGAACATGTCAAGAAAAACAACATTCTTATGATTCAGTAGTTCCCAAACTAATCTACAGATACCATGTTTGAATCTTAGCTGAATTCTTTGTAGAAACTGACAAGCTAGTATATGTATACCATGGAATACTATGCAGCCTTAAAGAAAGATGGAGACTTTACCTCTTTCATGTTTACATGGATGGAGCTGGAACATATTCTTCTTAGTAAAGTATCCCAAGAATGGAAGAAAAAATACCCAATGTACACAGCCCTACTATGAAACTAATTTGGGACTCTCACATGAAAACTATAACCCAGCTACAACTTAACAATAGGGGGAAGTGGGAAAGGGGGGGGTGGGTAGAGGGAGGGGAATCGGAGGGATCACACCTGTGGTGCATATTACAGGGGTATTTGCGAAACTTGGTAAATGTAGAATGTAAATGTTTTGGCACAGTAACTGAGATAACGCCGGAAAGGCTATGTTAACCACTGTGATAAAAATGTGTCAAATGGCTTATGAAGTGAGTGTATGATGCCCCATAATCATATCATTGTATACAGTTATGATTTAATAAAAATAAAAAAAAATAAATAAAATTCATATTAAATTCAAAGAGACAAAGAATAGGCAAATAATCTTGAAAAAGAAAAATAAGGAAGACTCACATGTCCTGATTTTGCCAGTATTCTTGACTACCACTGTTTTGCTGTTTGCAAACAACAGTGATCAGCAATATGGAGTACTGGAGCTGGCCACCATTACTGCACCACCCCATACATCAGGGGCAGCAAGTTTGAACCTCGCCTCAGAAGGAAAAGGGGAAGCGGAAGGGGAAGGGGAAGGGGAGGGAAGGGGAGGGAAGGGGAGGGAAGAGAAAAGAGAATGTGGAATACTGCCAAAAGTACAGACACAGATTAAAGAAGATAGCCAACGAAAGGCAAATTTAGCCAGAGGCTCTGGACCAGTAAGAGATTCTGGACAGATTTGGCCTCTGAAAATGAAGGAGGGAAGCTGAGATAGGAAAGAAAATAGACAAGTACACATCATCTTGGCTGTGGCAACCTGTGACTCAAAGAAAGAGGATCCTATTGAACAAATACCAGGTACCAAGCCCAGTGCCAAGAAGACTAGAGACCTCTCCCCCAGGCGGGAGGCTCACTGCAGGCTCTCTGCAAGCCAGCAGGACCTCTCATTTTACCCCACGGGTGAGAGCCGCAAAATACTGGGCATCCTCCCCGAGAGAAGTCCCACCTGTGAGCCTAGGGATCATCCTGCCCAGCATAAAAAGTGAACAAATACTCTTCCCACAATACTGAACTTTTAGCATACCCTTCCCTCCTTGCCCGATGGTCTGAAGGTCTATCCCCCTCAGAACCCAGAGTGTTTGGCCCTTCCCTAGGAGATCTGCACATTCTATGGACAGAACTGCAGAAACAATGACTCAAGTGGAGACAGTGAGAAGTAGGAAGAGAGGGATTTGGGGAGAGAAAAACACCAGCGACACTGCCCTGTGGGGGTCCGCGCAGACCCACTCCCACCCCCCCACACCATTTAGACATTCAAGGGTGGAGTCTCTAATGCCAGGTTAGGGCTACCGGGCAGGTGAGCTCACCCCCACTGGGACTTTCAGAAGTAGAGCCACTGACAACTGGTTGGGACTAAAACGGGTGGGGGCTGACCCTGCTTCAGACTTCCAAGGGCAGAGCACGCATTCCCAATTTGGACGTTAAAGGACAGAGCTGCTTATGCCAGGTTTGAACTTCCAAGGGCAGAGCCAGGGGACCTCAGTTTGGACTTTCCTTTTTTTTTGAAAAGATTAATAAAATTGACTCAGCGCCCGTAGCACAGTGGTTACAGAGCTAGCCACATACACTGAGGGTGGTGGGTTCAAACCCAGCCAGGGACTGCTAAACAACAATGACAACTGCAACAAAAAAGAGCTGGGTGTTGAAGCAGGTGCCTGTAGTCCCAACTACTTGGGAGGCTGAGGAAAGAGAACCACTTGAACCCAAGAGTTTGAAGTTGCTGTGAGCTATGATGCCACTGCACTTTACAGAGGGCAACATAGTGAGACTCTGTCTCAATGAAAAAAAAAAAAGATTAATAAAATTGATAAACCTTTTACCAACCTAACCAGAAACAGAAAAGTAAAATCTCTGCTATCGTCTATCAGAAACAATAAAGGAGAAATAACTACAGACACCTCAGAAATTCAAAAAGTCCTCAATGATTACTTAAAAAAAAAAAAAAAACTGTATTCCCAGAAATATGGAAAATCTGAAGAAAATGGACCAATACCTGGAAGCATGCCACCTTCCTGGACTCAACCAGAAAGAATTATAAATCTGAATAGATTCTATATCAATCACTGAAACAGCTTCAACTATACAAAATCTCACAAAAAATAAAAGTCAGGGACCAGATGACGTCACATCAGAATTCTACCAAACCTTTAAAGAGTAACTATACCGATATTATACAATCTTTTCCAAAGCATAGAAAAAGAAGGAATACTTCCCAACACATTCTATGATGCAAGTATCACCCTGATCCCCAAAGGGGATCCAACAAGGGTAAGGATCCAACAAAAAAAGAAAATTATATACCCATATCATTCATGAATATCAATGCAAAAATATTCAATAAGATGGTAGCAAACGGAATTCAACAACACATCAAAAAAATTATATACCATGATCATGTTGGTTTTATTCCAGGGTTACAGGGTTGGTTCAACATACACAAATCTACAAATAAAATAGAAAACAAAGACTATGATTCTCTGAACTGATGCAGAAAAAGCTTTTGATAATATCTAGCATCCTTTCATAATCAGAACCCTTAAATTAAAAAAAATAGGCATAGAAGGGACATTTTGTAAACTGATAGAGGCCATACAACAACAGCAAACCCACAGCCAATATCATATTGAATGGAATAAAATTGAAAACATTTCCGCTTAGATCAGGAACTAGGCAAGATGCCCACTGCCTCCACTTAACCATCACAATCAGGCAAGAGAAGGAGATCAAGGTTATCCAAACAGGGTCAAAGGAAATCAAACTCTCACTCTTTGCAGATGATATGAACCTATACCTGGAAAACCCCAGGGACTCAACTACAAAACTCTTAGAAGCGATCAAGAATACAACAGCATCTCAGGATACAAAATCAATACTTACAAATCAGCAGCTTTGGCTCGGTGCTCATAGTAGAGTGGTTACAGCAGCAGCCACATGCACCGAGGCTGCCTGGTTCGAGCCAGGCCCGGGGCCAGCTAAACAAAAACAACTACAACAACAAAAAATAGCCAGGCATTGCGGCGGGTGCCTGTTATCCCAGCTACTTGGGAGGCTGAGGCAAGAGAATCACTTAAGCCCAAGAGTTTGAGGTTACTGTGAGCTGTGATGCCATGACACTCTACGGAGGGCAACATAGTGAGACTCTGTCTCAAAAAAAAAAAAAAAGTAGCTTTTATATATGGCAACAATAGTCAAGCTGAAAATATAGTCAAAGACTGTATTCCTTTTATAATAGTATCAAAGAAGATGAAATATCTGGGAATTTACCTAACACAGAATGTGAAAGACCTCTATAAAGAGAATTATGAAACTCTGAGAAAAGAAATAGCTGAAGATGTTAACAAATGGAAAAACATACCATGCTCATGGCTGGGAAGAATGAACATTGTTAAAGTGTCCATACTAACAAAAGCAATCCACGGATTTACTGCAATCCCTATTAAAGCACCATTGTCATACTTCAAAGAGCTTGAAAAAAATAGTGCTTCGTTTTATATAGAATCAGAAAAAAACTTGAATAGGCAACATTACTCAGAAATCAAAACAAATCAGGAGGTATCATGTTATCAGACTTCAGGCTATACTACAAATTTATACTGATCAAAACAGCATGGTACCGACACAAAAACAGAGAGGTAGATGTATGGAACAGAATAGAGAAACAAGAGATGAACCCAGCCACTTACCGTCATTTGATTTTTGATAAGCCTATCAAAAACATTCAATGAGGGAAAGACTCCCTATTTAACAAATGGTGCTAGGTGAACTGACTAGACCTGTATAAGACTGAAACTGGACCCCCACCTTTCACCATTAACAAAAATTGATTCTCACTGGATAAAACAGTCAAACTTAAGACATAAAACTATAAAACATACTAGAAGAGAGTGAAGGGAAAACACTTGAAGAAACTGGCCTAGGAGAATAATTTATGAGGAGGACCCCCTGGGCAATTGAAACAACACTAAAAACACATTACTAGGATCTGATAAAACTAAAAAGCTTTTGCACAGCCAAGAGCAAGTAAATAAAGCAAATAGACAACTTCAGAATGTGAAATTTTTGCAGGTTACACTTCCAACAAAGGTCTGATAACTAAAATCCACAGAGAACTCCCAACTAATCAATAAGAAAACAAATAACCCCATTTCTATGTGGGCAAGAGACTTGAACAGAAACTTCTCTGAAGAAGACAGGTACATGGACTATAAACACATGAAAAAATGCTCATCATTTTCAATGATCAGAGAAATAGAAATCAAAACCACTTTGAAATATCATCTAACTCCAGTAATATTAGCCCACATAATAAAATCCCAAAACTACAGATGTTGGTGTGGATATGCAGAGAAGGGAACACTTCTACACTTTTGGTGGGAATGCAAGCTAATATGTCCTTTTTAGAAAGAAGTTTGGTGAATACTCAAGGAACTAAAAGAAGACCTACTGTTCGATCCTGCAATTCTTCTACTATGTATATACCCAGATGATCAAAAATCATTTTACAATAAAATGTAAGCCTGTAGTCCCAGCTACTTGGGAGGCTGAGGCAAGAGAATCACCTGAACCCAGGAATTGGAAGTTGCTGTGAGCTGTATCAGGACAGTGCACTTACCGAGGGCGATAAAGTAAGACTCTGTCTCTACAAAAAAAAAAAAAAAAGACATTTGCACCAGAATGTTTACTGCAGCCCAATTCATAATTGCCAAAACATGGAAGCAGCCCAAGTGCCCATTGATCCATGAATGGATTAACAGATTGTGGTATATATACACCATGGAATACTATGAAGCTATAAAAAAAAAGATTGAGACTTCACATCTTTTATGTTTACCTGGATGGAGCTGGAACATATTCTTCTTAGTAAAGTATCTCAAGAATAGAAAAAAGAAGTATCCAATGTATTCAATACTACTATGAAATCAATATATAAGCACCTACACATTCATACAAATTGTAAAACATAACTATAGTCCAGAAAGTAGAAGGGAAGAGGAGAAAGAGGGGAAGAGATGGGAGAGGTGGGTGGAGAGATGATATTTGGGGGTAACCTCACCTAACGTGCATGATTCGATGGTACATTTCACAACTATTAAAAAAAGAATATAATTAGAGGGACTTTGCCTAACAAATGCAATCAGTGTAATCTGGTTTATTGTACCCTCAATGAATCCCTAACAATAAAAAAAAAGAGTAAAGAAAGAAAAAAAAGAATGTAATTGTGATGGATGTCTTAATCAGTTCAATGTAAGCATTTCACATTTCATATCAAATCAGTACACTGAACTCCATAAACGCATCAGTGTACACAGTTATGATTTAATAAAAACAAAACAAAACAAACAACAACAAAAAAAAAAGGACAGGCATAAAAATCAACACAACTGAATCAAGAGTCCAGAAATAAATTCCTATTTGACAAAAGTGCCAAGGCCATTCAACAGAGAAAAAATAGTCTTTCAACAAATGGCGCTGGGACAACTGGATAAACACCTGCCAAAAAAAAAAGAAGTTGAATCCCTACCTCACAATATATATTAAAAAAAAACTCAAAACAGATTAAACACCTGGGCAGCACCTGTGGCTCAGTGGTAGGGCGCGGGCCCCATATACCAAGGATGGCAGGTTCAAACCCAGCCCCGGCCACACTACAACAGAAAAATAGTCAGGCGTTGTGGCAGGTGCCTGTAGTCCCAACTACTCGGAGGCTGAGGGAAGAGAATCGACTAAGCCCAGGAGTTGGAGGTTGCTATGAGCAGTGTGACGCCATGGCTCTCTATGAGGGCGATAACGTGAGACTCTGTCTCTACAAAAAAAAAAAAAAAAAAAAAAAGATCAAAGACCTAAATGTAAAAACTAAATCTGTAAAACTTTTAGAGGAAAACATGGGAAAAAATCTTCATGACCTTGGATTTCACAACAGATTCTTTCATATGACATCAAAAGCACAAGCAACAAAAGAAAAATAGATAAGCTGGACTCCATCGAAATTAAAACCTTCTGTACTTCTCTACAGCCATACTACCCTGAAAAAAAAAGAAAAAGAAAAAGAAAAAACACAAATAAATAAATAAATAAAAAGATAAAAGATAAATAAAAGAAACGAAAAACACAAATAAATACAGGAAAATATTTCCAAACCATATATCCTACCCAAGTGTCCACTGACACATATGAATGGATAAAATGTGGTATGTACATATAAAAAATCATATTCAGCCTTAAAAAAAAGGAAATTTTCATACATACAACAATATGGATAAACCTGGAAGATACACTAAGTAATAAGTCAGACACAAATGGGTAAATTTTTTATTACACTTAATATGAGATTCCTAGAGTAGTAAAATTCACAGAAACAGAATGCAGAATTGTAATTGTGGTTGTCAGGATAGAGAGGGAGGACTGAGGAGTTACTGTTTAACGGATACAGAGTTTCAGCTAGGGAAGAGGAAAATGTTCTAGAAAAAGGATGGTAGTGACAGGTGCACAACAAATATACTTAATGATACAGAACTGTACAGTTAAAATGAGTGCAGCCAGTAGCTCATACCTGTAACCCTAGCACTTTGGGAGGCTGCAGCAGAAGGATCTCTTAAGGCCAGTAGTTCAAGAACACTCTGAGTAACATAGAAAGACTCTGTCTCTATACACACACAGTCCTAGCTACTCAGGAGGCTAAGGCAGGAGGATTGTTTGAGCCCAGGAGTTTCATGTTTCAATGCGCTACAATGATGGCACCACTGCACTCTAGCCTGAGCAACAGAGCAAGACCCTGTCTCAAAACAAAACAAAAAAAAAAATTAGTTAAAATGGTAATTTAAAAAACATTTTTTCGCCTGTAGTCCCAGCTACTCGGGAGGCTGAGGCAAGAGAATCGCTTAAGCCCAGGAGTTGGAGGTTGCTGTGAGCTGTGTGAGGCCACGGCACTCTACCGAGGGCCATAAAGTGAGACTCTGTCTCTACAAAAAAAAAAAAAAAACATTTTTTACAAACAGGGCCTTGCTATATTGCCAAGGGTAGTTTCAAATTGCTGTCCTCAAGTGATATTCCCACCTCAGCATCTAGAGTAACTATGATTATTGGCACAAGCCACTATGTCTACTTAAAATGGTAATTTTTACATGTATGTATTTTCCATTTTTATATCTTACCAAAATAAAAAATCTAGATTATATAAAGAATTCTTAAAATCAACAACGAAAGCGCAAACACCCATTTAAAAACTGGGAAAAGAATCTGAATAGACATTTCTCCAAGAAAGATATACAACTACCAATAAGTAGATGAAAACAATGTTCAATATCAATAGTCTTTAGTCAGTTGAAAACTGAAGTCACAATGAGATACTTCACATGCACTAGAATGACAGAATCAAAGGGTCATGAAATGAACTGCTAGCACAGATACAGAGAAAAACAAAATCTTTATACACTCTTAGTGGGAATGTAAAATAGCACAGCCTCTTTGGAAAGCAGTTTGACATTTGATCAAACAACTTAAGAATTCCACTCCTACATATATACCCAAGGGAAAGGAATATATATGCCTACACATAAAATTGTACACCAGTGTTTGTGGCAGCATTATTCACAATAGCCAACATGTGAGAACAAGCCAAATGTCTACAAATGAATAAACAAATGGTGTACACATATATAATGGAATATTACCTGACCAAAAAAAGAAAAGGAATGAAGTACTACTAATATGTGTTACAACACAAATGGATCTTGAAAACATTACAGTGAGTGAAAGAAATAAGTCATGAAAAAACATGTGAGGCCATCATATAAAAGTCCAAAATAAGGAAATGTATAAAGACAAGAAAGTAGATTAACTATTGCTTAGAACTAGGGGGTGACAGTTAAAAGGTATGGATTTTCCTTTTTAGGTGATAAAAATGTTCCAAAATTAACTATCATGATGGTTGCATATACCTGTGAATGTACTAAAAACCAATGAATGGGTGAACTGTACAGGATGCAAATTATATCTCAATGAAGGTGTTTATAATTTTATTACCCATTAAGGAAATGAGCGTTAAAACCACAATATATTATCTCTAAATATCAAAATCGCTAAAATTTTAAAATAGTGTTAACACCAAATTTGGCATGGATATAGGGATACTACTGCATCACTCATAGAATTCTGTGGGAATATAAAACAGTACAGCCACTCTGGAAAACAGTTTAGGAGTTTCTCAAACAAACATCCAAACTATCACATGACTCAAAAATTGCACTTCAGGGCATTTGTTCCAAAGAAATAAAAACCTAAGTTCATAGAAAAACCTCTATAATAATCAGAGATATCCAATCTTTTTTTTTCTTTTCTGCTACGTATTAGAAGAATGGGATGGGCGGCACCTGTGGCTCAAGGAGTAGGGTGCCGGTCCCATATGCCAGAGGTGGCGGGTTCAAACCCATCCCCGGCCAAAAAAAAAAAAAAAAGAATGGGAGCTGTCTTGGGCCACACATTAAATACACAACACTAACAAAAGCTGATGAGCAAAAGAAAAGGTCCATGCATACTTTTCGTGATATCTGACACCAAAGATAAGCAAAACAGTCCTCAAATAAGGGGGCCGCAGGCTGGACACACCTGCATGAATTTTCACCACCAACTTTAATTGTAATCACCCAAATCTGGAATCAGCCCAGATGTTCTTCAAAAAGTGAATGGTCAGGGTCCAGGGAGTAGGACACAGCTGGAGCAGCATGGGGAATCCAGGTGGGTGAGGAACAATGATGGTGTCAGACTGGGGAAAGATGCTGGGTGTGGCGGCTGGAATGACCAACAGCAACATTGCAAATGCCCTGGCCAGCGCCACTTGTGAATGCTACAAAGGAGGCTTTGAGTCTGCTAAGAAGGTCATAAACAGTAATGGAGAGCTGTACCATGAACAGCATTTCATGTGTGCTCAATGCTTCCAGCAGTTCCCGGAAGGATTCTTCTAGGAATTTGGAGGAAGAAAATACTGTATTAACATGACTTTCAGATGCTCTTTCCTTTTTGTTGTCATCAATGTGGTGGTGTTATCAAAGGAATGAATAACAGTTGGAATCCTGAGTGCTTCTGCTATGACCTCTGCCAGGAAATTCTGACTTATACTGGGTTTGTCAAAGCCAGAGGTCTTGGGAAATACATCTATCAGAAGTGTCAAACCATCACTGATGAGCAACCTCTGATATTCAGGAACAAATCCAAACCATGTCAACTGTGCCAACTGCAGAAAGGAGGTGACAGCCCGGAAGCTGAAAGGGAAGCTGTACAGCTTGCCCTGCCTTAATAAAATGGGAGTCCCCATCTGTGGAGCTTGCAATTGGCCCATTGAGGGGGGTGTGGTCAATGCCATGGGAAAGCAGTGACGTGGAGAATTTTGTTTGTACCAATTATGAAAAACCATTTCTTGGACATCATCATTATGAGAGAAAGGGCCTGGCATATTGTGAAACCCATTATAATCAGCTGTTCAGTGATGTTTGTTACCACTGCAACTGTATTATAGAAGGTGATGTGGTCTCTGCTCTTAAAAAGGCCTGGTGTGTGAACTGCTTCCCCTGTTCTACCTACAACACTAAGTTAACACTCAAGAATAAATTTGTGGAGTTTGACATGAAGCCAGTTTATAAGTAGTGCTATGAGAAATTCCCACTAGAGCTGAAGAAAAGACTTAAGAAACTAGCTGATACCTTAGGAAGGAAATAACTTCCTTTTTTTCTCTTCTAAACAAAGGTAAGAAGTTTGATTTGATCCACCCTTATTTATAAAAGCTGTATCTCAAAATGCTTGGGAGCTAAGAGGACTTATATGTTCCTTCATCTCCTTTTCTTTCATTAAAAGGAAAAATATTTTTGTGTATTTAAAACACAGATGAAATCAAGATTTACCTTTGTTAATTAACCCTTAGCAATTTGCTGACATGAGGACTAAATAGCAAAAAAATGGTCAAATGTTAAATCTTAATTAAGGACCCCAAAATTAAATATAACTTTTTTTTTTTTGGCCAGGGCTGGGCTTCAACCCACCACCTCCAGCATATGGGGCTGGTGCCCTACTCTTTTGAGCCACAGGTGCCACCCTAAATATAACTTTTTAAAATCAAAAGAGTTTTACATGACTCAGTTATAAAAACAGTATAAACATTAATTTACTTTCTATTCAAAAGAAAATTACTTCCAACTGCTGTTGGGGGAGAATATATAAAAGAAAAACAACCAAGAAAAACAAATCTTACACAATCTTAACATGTTCATCAAACTAGTAATTATAAAATGAATGAATACACACATTATTTCTTAGATAAGAAACAAGAGTATTCAGAACTACTTTGTTTTTTAAAATGCAGTAATTATTATGCTTAGTTTTTTATTTTGCTCTCCTTAGGAATTCTTCCTTTATGTGATTACTTAACACAGTAGTTATACCTAGCTGACAGTTATGTCTTTTAAAATTCTGTGCAAAAATATTTATACCAGGTATTTCAAAATACAGTATACTTTGCAATATTGGAAAAATGAAGTATTTTTTAATGTATTATAGCAATAATGCTTCTAACCTTAAAGTCAAACATGTAGTCTTAGAATAGGACATGAAATTAAATTCCATGCTGTTTAGAATGTATCACTTCAAAAAAGTGAATGTGTATGTTGGTCATATTGCCTCTATAACCATGCTAATATCTTTTTTGCTTTATGCAAAATCAAACTTGCCTAGCCTTGGAAAAACACATATTTTAGTCAGGAATTCTAGCCATTTCATACACCACCAACCAAACATAAATGCACTGACTGAGATTGGTAAACCCAATTCATTAACCACAGCCATAAATAAATTTTAAAAATCTGTTTTTTCTCTTTCTCCTGAGACCTATTGAAGAACGCTCTTGATAAGTATTTCAGGTTTTTCACTTCAAATCTTATACATATATTTTACTAGGAGTAGGAAACATTAAATTTCACCTTTAAATTGGAAGAGGGGTGTTTTAGTGTCGATTTTAGGTTAAAACTATTATTATTATTTTATTTTTATGAAGTTTTATCCTGAAGTTTCCAGACCA
The DNA here is from genome assembly GCF_027406575.1 of Nycticebus coucang. Lineage (NCBI taxonomy): Eukaryota > Metazoa > Chordata > Mammalia > Primates > Lorisidae > Nycticebus > Nycticebus coucang. The sequence continues at coordinate 88,876,199 of NC_069804.1, forward strand.
TTCTTTCTAGATAAATTGGTTATGCAAAATAAGCTTTGTACACATTTTTTTTCTTTTTTTTTTTTTTTTTTTTTTGTAGAGACAGAGTCTCACTTAACGGCCTTCGGTAGAGTGCCATGATGTCACAGGACTCACAGCAACCTCTAGCTCTTGGGCTTCCGCGAGTCTCCTGCCTCAGACTCCCGAGCAGCTGGGACTACAGACGCCCGCCACAATGCCCAGCTATTTTTTGGTTGCAGTTCAGCCGGGGCTGGATTTGAACCCACTACCCTCGGTATATGGGGCAGGCGCCCTACTCACTGAGCCACAGGCGCCGCCCTGTACACATTATTTTTAATGTTGGCGCTGCTGTTATTTAAAAAGAAAGTTGCCAAGATCGACTTCTGGGGAAAAACTGTTGGTCTTTCCAAAAATTGCTGGGATAGTTTTGCCATTAAAAAAAAAAAAAAACTCAAGATGCTACCACTCTGCCATTGAAATATTTGTATGCAGGCCTGGTGCAATGGCTCACTTCTGTAACCCCGGCACTCTGGGAGCCCAGGGAGGGCAAGATTGCCTAAGCTCAAGACCAGACTGAGCTACAGCAAGACCCTGTCATTAAAAAATAGCCAGGCGTTGTAGCGGGCACCTGTAGTCCCACTACTCGGGAGGCTGAGGCAAGAAAATCACTTGAGCCCAAGATTCTGAGGTTGCTATAAGCTATAATGCCACGGCACTCTACCAGGGGTGACAAATTGAGACTCTGGCTCAAAAATATATATATTTATATGCATGCATTTTTATTTTGTGCATGCACCTTATGGAATAAATTGTTTTATGTTTTTTGGGTGGCGCCTGTGGCTCAGTGCGTAGGGCGCCGGCCCCATATGCCCAGGGTGGTGGGTTCGGACCCAGCCCCGGCCAAACTGCAACAGAAAAATAGCCGAGCGTTGTGGCGCGCGCCTGTAGTCCCAGCTGCTCAGGAGGCTGAGGCAAGAGAATCGCGTAAGCCCAAGAGTTAGAGGTTGCTGTGAGCTGTGTGACGCCACGGCACTCTACCCGAGAGCGGTACAGTGAGACTGTTTCTACAAAAAAAAAAATAATAATAATAATTTTTTAGTGTTCTCTTAGAGTTAAAAGAATTATCATAAATAATTAAAAATAATCAATATATAGTTTGACCGTATGTGTTCAATCTCTGCGTTTTACAGAAAATCAGAATCTTTTCAGTGTGACTTTGTCAGCTTACCTGTGACTAGCAATGAAAACCATAAAAGTATTTATTAAACACAATCAGACTTGAAACTGCATATGAACTTTATGGCCACCCTATTATACTATAAATATAACCAAAATAGGATAAGTTTTGCGATTTAGAATCTTGATGATACATTCTTATATAGCCCTACACCAGACATAATACAGAGCATAAAAGCAAATATTTGCATATGCTCTGCATCACTAAAAGATACATGGCCTGAACTTGATTGATTATATTTATATTTCATATATATATATTTATATATGTATATAAAATATACATATATAAGGGCTGTCTGCTTGCTCTGCTAACTTTATATATATAAATAGAGAGAGAGAGCCAGGCACTTCTTGTTGCCATAGGTCCCTCATTGCCCTTCCTCAGTCTTAAGACATGAATTAATCTTTTCTGGAAGTTCTACTTGTTAAGACTCTAGTACTCTGGGATAATTACCTAGTACTTTCTTCCTTTATAAAGGTATCATTCGAGGCCTTACATATGGGCAAGAAGGAAAAAGTTGAAAAGGTCTTTTTGGCGTTTTTTTTTTTTTTAATTTTTTTTTTATTATTAAATCATAACTGTATACATTGATATGATCATGGGGCATCATACACTCGCTTCATAGACCATTTGACACATTTTTATCACAGTGGTTAACATAGCCTTTCCGGCGTTATCTCAGTTACTGTGCCAAAACATTTACACTCTACATTTACCAAGTTTCGCAAATACCCCTGTAATATGCACCACAGGTGTGATCCCACCGATCCCCCTCCCTCTACCCCCCCTTCCCACTTCCCCCTATTGTTAAGTTGTAGCTGGGTTATAGCTTTCATGTGAGAGTCCCAAATTAGTTTCATAGTAGGGCTGTGTACATTGGGTACTATTTCTTCCATTCCTGGGATACTTTACTAAGAAGAATATGTTCCAGCTCCATCCATGTAAACATGAAAGAGGTAAAGTCTCCATCTTTCTTTAAGGCTGCATAGTATTCCATGGTATACATATACCACAATTTATTAATCCATTCGTGGATCGATGGGCACTTGGGCTTTTTCCATGACTTAGCTATTATGAATTGGGCTGCAATAAACATTCTGGTACAAATATCTTTGTTATGTTGTGATTTTTGGTCTTCTGGGTATATGCCCAGCAGAGGAATTACAGGATTGAATGGCAGATCTATTTTTAGATCTCTGAGTGTTCTCCATATATCTTACCAAAAGGAATGTATTAATTTGCATTCCCACCAGCAGTGCAGAAGTGTTCCCTTTTCTCCGCATCCACGCCAACATCTCTGGTCTTGAGATTTTGTGATATAGGCTAGTCTCATTGGAGTTAGATGATATCTCAAAGTAGTTTTGATTTGCATTTCCCTGATGATTAAACATGATGAGCATTTTTTCATATGTCTGAAGGCCGTGCGCCTGTCTTCTTCAGAGAAGTTTCTCTTCAAATCCCTTGCCCAGCCTGCGATGGGATCCCTTGTTTTTTTCTTGCTGATGCGTTTGAGTTCTCTGTGGATTCCGGTAATTAAACCTTTGTCAGAGATATACCCTGCAAATATCTTCTCCCATTCTGAGGGCTGTCTGCTTGCTCAGCTTACTGTGTTCTTAGCTGTGCAGAAGCTTTTTAGTTTGATCAAGTCCCAGTAGTGTATTTTTGAAGCTGCTTCAATTGCCCGGGGATTTCTCCTCATGAAATACTCACACAGACCAATTTCTTCAAGGGTTTTCCCTGCATTCTCCTCTAGTATTTTTATAGTTTCATGTCTTAAGTTTAAATCTTTAATCCAATGAGAGTCTATCTTTGTTAATGGTGAAAGGTGTGGGTCGAATTTCAGTCTTCTGCAGGTTGCCAGCCAGTTCACCCAGCACCATTTGTTAAATAGGGAATCTTTTCCCCACTGAATGTTTTTAATTGGCTTGTCAAAAATCAAATAGCAGTAAGTAGCTGGATTCATCTCTTGGTTCTCTATTCTGTTCCAGATATCTACTTCTCTGTTTTTGTGCCAATACCATGCTGTTTTGATCACTATCTATTTGTAGTAAAGTCTGAGGTCTGGTAGTGTGATTCCTCCTGTTTTGTTTTTATTTCTGAGTAATGTCTTGGCTATTTGAGGTTTTTTCTGATTCCATATAAAACGAAGTAAAGTTTTTTCAAGATCTTTAAAATATGACAGTGGAGTTTTAATAGGGAGTACGTTGAAATTATATATTGCTTTGGGTAGTATGGACATTTTGATGATGTTGATTCTTCCCAGCCATGAGCATGGTATGTTTTTCCATTTGTTAACATTTTCAGCTATTTCTTTTCTTAGAGTTTCATAGTTCTCTTTATAGAGATCTTTCACGTCTTTTGTTAGGTAAATTCCCAAATATTTCATCTTCTTTGGCGCTACTGTGAATGGGATAGAGTCCTTAACTGCTTTTTCAATTTGACTGTTGTTGGTGTATATAAAGGCTACCGATTTATGAATGTTGATTTTGTAACCTGAGACGCTGCTGTATTCCTTGATCACTTCTAGGACTTTTGTAGTGGAGTCCCTAGTGTTTTCCAGATACACAATCATATCATCTGCGAAGAGCGAGAGTTTGATCTCTTCTGACCCTATATGGATACCCTTGATCGCCTTTTCTTCCCTAATTGCGGTGGCTAAAACTTCCAGTACAATGTTGAAAAGCAAGGGAGACAATGGGCAGCCTTGTCTGGTTCCTGATCCGAGTGGAAATGATTCCAATTTAACTCCATTCAATATGATATTGGCTGTGGGTTTGCTGTAGATAGCCTCTATCAGTTTAAGAGAAGTCCCTTCTAGACCAATTTTCTTGAGTGTTCTGATCATGAAGGGATGCTGGATATTATCAAAAGCTTTTTCTGCATCAATTGAGAGAATCATATGGTCTTTGTTTTTTAATTTGTTTATGTGCCGAATTACATTTATAGATTTACGTATATTGAACCAGCCTTGAGACCCTGGGATAAAACCAACTTGGTCATGATGTATAATTTGTTTGAAGTGTTGCTGGATTCTGTTTGTTAGGATCTTGTTGAATATTTTTGCATCTATATTCATTAGTGATATTGGTCTATAATTTTCTTTTCTTGTTGGGTCTTTTCCTGGTTTGGGGATCAGGGTGATGTTTGCTTCATAGAACGTGTTGGGTAGTCTTCCTTCTTTTTCTACATTTTGGAACAGGTTGAGTAATATAGGTACTAATTCCTCTTTAAAGGTTTGGTAGAATTCTGACGTGAAACCATCTGGTCCCGGGCTTTTCTTTTTAGGGAGGTTTTGTATAGTTGATGCTATTTCTGAACTTGATATGGGTCTGTTCAACATTTCCACTTGATTCTGGTTAAGTCTTGGAAGGTGGCGTGCTTCCAAGTATCGGTCTATTTCCTTCAGATTTTCATATTTCTGAGAATAAAGTTTCTTGTAATATTCATTAAGGATTTTTTGTATTTCCGATGAGTCTGTGGTTATTTCGTCTTTGTTGTTTCTGATTGATGATATTAGAGATTTTACTCTTTTTTTCCTGATTAGGTTGGCCAGAGGTTTATCTATTTTATTGACCTTTTCAAAAAACCAGCTTTTTGATTTATTGATCTGTTGTATTATTCTTTTGTTTTCAATTTCATTTAATTCTGCTCTAATTTTGGTTATTTCTTTTCTTCTACTGAGTTTGGGGTTGGAATGTTCTTCCTTTTCCAGTTGCGTGAGATGTCCCATTAAGTTGTTAACTTCCGCTCTTTCCGTTCTCTTGAGGAAGGCTTGCAGTGCTATAAATTTCCCTCTTAGTACTGCCTTTGCAGTGTCCCAGAGGTTCTGATAGTTTGTGTCTTCATTGTCGTTTTGTTCCAAAAAATTGGCGATTTCTTTCTTAATCTCATCTCTGACCCAGGTATCATTCAGCATAAGGTTATTTAACTTCCATGCTTTTGTATGGGTATGCAGATTCCTGTTGTTACTCAATTCAAGTTTTATTCCATGATGGTCCAAGAAGATGCATGGAATAATTTCTATTCCTTTAAATTTACTGAGGTTAGACTTCTGACCTAAAATGTGGTCAATTTTGGAGTAAGTTCCGTGGGCTGATGAGAAGTATGTGTATTCAGTTTTGTTGGGATGAAATGTTCTGTAGATGTCTGCTAAATCTAAATATTGGATGGTTAGGTTTAAATCTAAGATTTCTTTGCTCAGCTTCTTTCTGGAGGATCGATCCAACACTGCCAAGGGAGTGTTGAAATCTCCGACGATTATGGAGCTGGAGGAAATCAAGTTACTCATGTCTGTTAGAGTTTCTCTTATAAATTGAGGTGCATTCTGGTTGGGTGCATAGATATTAATAATTGAGATCTCATCATATTGAGTATTACCCTTAACAAATATGAAGTGACCATTCTTGTCCTTCCTTACTTTTGATGGTTTAAAGCCTACTGTATCTGCAAATAAAATTGCAACACCTGCTTTTTTCTGATTACCATTTGCCTGAAATATGGATGACCATCCTTTCACCCTGAGTCTGTATTTGTCTTTTAAGTTGAGATGTGACTCTTGTATGCAACAAATATCTGGCTTGAGTTTTTGTATCCAGTCAGCTAACCTATGCCTCTTTAGAGGACAGTTTAAGCCATTCACATTGATGGAGAGTATTGATAAGTCTGGTGGAATTTTGGGTATCGAGTTTTTCAAAGGTCCAGTGGACATTTTTAATCCTTTTGCCAGTGTGGAAGTTGGAGTTTGATCCGAAGTTTCTGAGTGAGTTTACTTTTGTGGTATAGGATTGGGTTGGTCATTGTGGAGGATAGGTCTGAGAACATCCTGAAGAGCTGGTTTACTTATGGCAAATTTTTTCAACATATGAATGTCATTGAATTATTTAATTTCTCCATCATAGATGAAACTCAGTTTAGCTGGATACAAGATCCTGGGTTGAACGTTTTTTTGCTTTAGGAGATTAAAAGTTGATGACCACCCTCTTCTGGCTTGAAAAGTTTCAGAAGAGAGATCTGCAGTTATTCTAATATTCTTACCTTTGTACGTTATAGTTTTCTTTCGCCGGGCTGCTTTGAGAATCTTCTCTTTCATGTTAACTTTAGTGAAGCTAATTATGATATGTCTGGGGGATGACTTATTGGGGTTGAATCGTGCTGGGGTTCTGAAGCTGTCTGCTATCTGAATTTCAGATTCTCTAGGCATGTCTGGAAAATTTTCTTTCATAATTTCATGCAGAAGGGCCTCTGTGCCCTCGGAGGCCACGTCATCGTTCTCAGAAATTCCTATAATCCTTATGTTGCTTTTTTTCGAATTATCTGAGAGTTCTCTGAGTGAGTGATCCGTTTTTGCTCTCCATTTCTCTTCCTCTTTGAGAGATTGGGAGCGTTTGAAGACTTTATCTTCAATGTCAGAAATCCTTTCTTCTGCTTGCTCCATTCTGTTGCTGAGGGATTCTACTGTATTTTTCATATCTTTGAGGGCTGTAAGTTCTTGCTTCAGTGTGTCTAAGTTTTTGGTGGTTTTGTCTTTAAATTCGTTAAATTCTTGAGACAATTTTTGAATTTCTCCTCGAATTCCTAATTCCATTTTATTAATCTTGTCTGCAATCCAAATTCTGAATTCGATTTCTGACATTTCAGCCAGTTGTTTATGAATAGGATCTTCAATCACATCTGCCGTATCTTTTCTTGGGGGGGTTGATCTATTCTGGTTATTCATGTTACCAGAGTTTTTCCGCTGATTCCGCCCCATGGTTATTTTACTCCCTTTGGTTTTTCCCCTGGAGTTTTATCGAGGGCCCGTACAGTGTTGTGGCCTGAGAAAATGGGGCCCTGTCTGGTGTGGTGGAGCAAAGTGGTTCTGTCTTGTTTTCAGCTGGTTTCTGTTCGATTCTATTGCAACTTCTACTCTGGCTTGAAGTCTCAGCTGTGTGGAAAAATCAGCAATTAAGTCACCCCGCCTGCCCACCTCTGGCCCCAGTTGGAAAAGGAGAATCAAACCTTCCTACAATCGCACACCCAGGGCACCGCCTGAAAAGTCCTCAGTCTATTAGCCCAGTTCAAAAGGTCCAAATCAACTATCTCAATCGGCACTTGTCTCGGGTGGGACAGTTCAAGAGGTCTCTGGGAACTGGATCACAGGGGCCTGGTAACTCCTCTGACACGGCTCACCCCAGTGCAGCGTGGAGTCAGGAGGAGTCACCCAGCAAACAGAGCAGTCTAGGAAGGTTGACGTCTCCTTCCCCACTTTGCCCCTCCGTCGGACCCAGTCACTGGTATCTCTGCAGATGGCTAACCCAGTTGCCTGCAGTGAACAGACACTCCAGGGGTTTGCACCTGCCTGAATCGCAAGGAAGTCTGCCAGGCCCCCGCAGACTGCCGCTATCTAGCAGGAGGAGATGGGGCCTGACATCTTTGAGTGTTTGATGCAGGTGATGGGAAGGAGGTGTTCACTCAGGCTTAGCCCCGTCCCTGATGGATGCTGCTAACAGAACAGAACAGAACAGACAACTTTGCGGGGTTCTGTCTCTGTTCCTGTCCAAATCGCCTACAGAAGACGGGCTGTTTTGAGTTCAAACTTCTTTGCTGCTGGAGATTTGCGTCCGAACACCTCTCTGGGTTGGCCCCGCCCTGGAAGCTCTAATTTTTTTTTATTAAATCTTAGCTGTGTATATTAATGCAATCATGGGGCACCATGCACTGGTTTTATATACAATTTGAAATATATATGAAAAGTTTTAAGTGGCATAGAACACAAACTTTCTCTGGTTCATAGTATTTTTCATGGGGCTTGCCCTGGCTGCTTGAAAACTTAGGCTGTAAGCATCTCTTACTTTTAAAGCCCTACAAGGCAATTTGAATTAAGTCATTGCTTTTATCAAATTTCTAAGTATTCTTAGCAAGCCTAATATAATTGGGGGAAAAGGGTACAAATTAAACATTCTTTGAATCATATTCAAAACCTTATAAACACTATACCTGAAATAATAGGTCATTTTCTCTCCTCCATTTGCTGAAATAACCATTTCTAAGTTGAAAAAATGTTGACGTAGGCTTATAGCATTCTTCCTGTATTCCATTTTAGATGGTAAGCTGAATGACAGGGATGCTGTATCAATATTACGCTTTTATATATATAGCAACCATTCAGTATACTCTTGGTACTTAATAAATGTTTACAATTTTAAACCAAAAAAAAAAGGTGCCTGTTCAAACAGACTGGTACAGGTTGAGTATCCCTTATTTGAAATGCTCGGGACACGAAGTGTTCTAGTTTTCAGATTTTTGGAACATTCTCATTATACTAGTTTATCCGCCTTATAAGAATTCAGCATCCCTCAATAAAAATCTGAAACAAAAACCCGAAGTGCTCGGGCAGCGCCTGTGGCTCAGTCGGTAAGGCGCCGGCCCCATATACCGAGGGTGACGGGTTCAAACCAGGCCCTGGCCAAACTGCAACCAAAAAATAGCCGGGCATTGTGGCGGGCGCCTGTAGTCCCAGCTACTCGGGAGGCTGAGGCAAGAGAATCGCTTAAGCCGAGGAGTTGGAGGTTGCTGTGAGCTGTGTGAGGCCACGGCACTCTACCAATGGCCGTAAAGTGAGACTCTGTCTCTACAAAAAAAAAAAAAAAAAAAACCGGAAGTGCTCTAATAAGCATATACTTTGAGTGTCATATTGGCAACCAAAAAGTTCTGGATTTTGGAGCATTTCAGATTTCTTTTTTTAATATTCATAGTATTTTTTATTTGGAGGGTACAATAGTGTTTTTTGTTTGATTTTCCTATTTTTTTATCATTTTATTAAATCATAAACACATAGATCATGTATACATTAATGCATTTATGGGGTACAATGTGCTGATTTCATATAGAATTAGGAGTGTTTACATCACACTGGCTAATATATACCTCGCCTCATATACTTAATTATTGTGTTAAGACATTTATACTCTATACTTAATAGTTCCAACATGTACCCTTGCATTATGCACCATACATCACACTGGCTAATATATACCTCACCTCATATACTTAATTATTGTGTTAAGACATTTATACTCTATACTTAATAGATCCGACATGTATCCTTGCATTATGCACCATAGGTGTGATCCCACCATTCACCCCCCCCTCAATCTGACCTCTCCCCTCCCCTCCCATCCCCCCATCCCTCCTTCATCCTGAGCCATAGTTGTGATCTATTCTTCATATGAAAGTGTGAGACATTGTAAATTGGTTTCATAATAGTACTGAGTACATTGGATATTTTTTCTTCCATTCAAAACTACATTACTGGGATCTGATCAAACTAAAAAGCTTTTACACAGTAAGTAAAGCAAGCAGACAGCCCTCAGAAGAGGAGAGGATATTTGCAGGCTATGCCTCTGACAAAGGTTTGATAACCAGAATCCACAAAGAACTCAAACTTATTAATAAAAAAAGAACAAGTAATCCCATTTCATTGTGGGCAAGGGACTTGAATAAAAGCTTCTCTAAAGAAGATAGCCACATGGCCTACAGACACATGAAAAAATGCTCATCATCTTTAATCATCAGAGAAATGCAAAATCAAAACCACTTTGAGATATCATCTAACTCCAGTAAGAGTGGCTCACGTAACAAAATCCCAAATCTACAGATGTTGCACTGGATGTGGAGAATAAGGAATACTTCTGCACTGCTGGTAGGAGTGCAAGCTAATATGTCCCTTTTGGAAAGAAGTATGGAGAATACTCAAGGATCTAAAAGTAGACCTGTCATTTGATCCTGGAATTCCTCTACTAGGTGTATATCCAAAAGACCAAAAATCACTTTATAACAAAGACATTTGCACCAGATTGTTCATTGTAGCTCAATTCGTAATAGCCAAGTCATAGAAGAAGCCCAAGTGCCCATGAACCCATGAATGAAGTAACAAATTGTGGTATATGTAACCATGGAATATTATGCAGCCTTAATAAAAGATGGAGACTTTACCTCTTTTACATTTGCATTTCAGATTTGGGATTAGGGATACTCAACCTGTACATATCCATGCCATGGAATACTACTCTTCAATAAAAAGGAAGACTACTGATACCTGCAAAACCCCTATCATAAAAGATTACTTACTGCATGACTCCACTTACATAGCATATTTGAAATAACATGATTTTCGGCTCGGCACCTGTAGCTCAAATGGCTAAGGTGCCAGCCACATACACCAGAGCTGGCAGGTTCAAATCCAGCCCAGGTATGCCAAACAACAATGACAACTATAACCAAAAAATAGCCGGGCATTGTGGCTGGCAGCTACTTGGGTGGCTAAGGCAAGAAAATTGCTTAAGCCCATGAGTTGGAGGTTCCTATGAGCTGTGACACCACGGCACTCTACCCAGGGTGACAGCTTTAGGCTCTATCTCAAAAAAAAAAAAAAAATGAAATAACAAGATTTTCAAAGTACAGGACATATTAGTGGTTGCCAGGTGCTACACACAAGCAAGGGCGGAGGAGGGAGGTTGATGTGATTTTAAAAAGATAAGATGAGAAACCCTGTAGTGATGGAACTGTTCTGTATTTTCACAGTTATGGTAGATATATGAATGAGTCCAGGTAATAAAATTATATAGAACTTAATAAACATATACATACACATATAAGGATAAGTAAAAATGAGGAAATCTTAATCAGATTATAGATTTTATCCATGTCAATATCCTGGTTATGTTATTATGTAACAGTTTTATAAAATTTTACCCTTAGGGGAAACTGGGCAATGTGTACAGGAGTTCTCTCTGTATTAGTTGTAGATTCACTTGCAGGTCTAATAATTATCTCAATAAAAATAACAGTTTAAAAAACTCTCAGCTAACTAGGAACACAGGAGAACTTCCTCAGTTTGATAAAGAACATTTATAACAATCCTACACAACAACCAAAATTCACTGTGAAAGACTAAATGTTTTCCCTAAATCTGGAAACACCAAATGGATGTCTGCTATCATTCTCCTTCAATATAATACTGGAAAACACAGGAAGCCCTAACCAGCATAACAAGGCAAGAAAAGGAATTAAAAGGCACACAGATGGAAAGGAAGAAATAAAACTGTCCCTATTTGCAGATGACATCATTGTCTATGTAGAAAATCACAAAGAATCTAAAAGGAGGGAAAAAAGACTCCTGGAACTAATAAGTTCACCAAGTTCATAGGACAACATAAAAAAGTCCACTGAATTTCTATACACCTGCAATGAATAAGTGAAATCTAAAATTTAAAAACAATACAATTTAAAAATAGCACCAGCCAGGTGGGGTGGCTCACACCTATAATCCCAGCCCTCTGGTAGGCCAAAGTGGAAGGATCACTTAAACCCAGGAGTTTGAGACCAACCTGGGTAACAGTGAGACTCCACCTTTACAAAAAAAACTTGAAAAATTAGCTGGGCATAGGGCAGCTCCTGTGTCTCAGTTGGTAAAGGCGCTGGCCCCATATACCAAGGGTGCAGGGTTCAAACCTGGCCCCAGCCGAATTGCAACAAAAAAATACCCGGGCGTTGTGGTGGGCCCTGTAGTCCCAGCTACTCGGGAGGCTGAGGCAAGAGAATCACTTAAGCCCAGGAGTTGGAGGTTGCTGTGAGCTATGTGATGCCACAGCACTCAACCAAGGGCCATAAAGTGAGACTCTGTCTCTACAAAAAAAAAAAAAAAAAAGGTTTAGCTGGGCATAATGGTGCGTGCCTGTAGCTCCAGCTACTTGAGGGGCTGAGATAGGAGTATTGCTTGAGCCCAGGAGTTGGAGGCTATACTGAGCTATGATGACACTACTGCACTCTAGCCTATGCAATAGAGACTCTTTCTGAAAAACAAAATAATAATTAAAATAAATAAGCTGGCCAGAAATGCCATCTTCTAGTAATTCATGATAAACACAAAGGGAAATAGGAGAACCACCCAATACGTGTTCTCTGGGCCTTTTAGAAAACACATGTAGTTATTCCATTGGCCACATATATGCAAATCTACAAGAAAGATGATATTGTAGATATCAAGGGAATGGGTACTGTTCAAAAAGGGGATGCCATACAAATGTTACCATGGCAAAACTGGAAGAGTCTACAATGTCACCCAGCATGCTGTTGGCATTGTAAACAAACAAGTTCAGGCCAAGATTCTTGCCAAGAGGATTAATGTTCGTATTGAGCATTATTAAGCACTATAAGAGCTGATAGCTTCCTAAAAACGTGTGAAGGAAAATGATCAGAAAAAGGAAGCCAAAGAGAAAAATACCTGGGTTCAACTGAAGCGCCAGCCTATTCCACTCAGAGAAGCACACTTGGTGAGAATCAATGGAAAAGAACCTGAGATCCTGGAACTCATTCCCTATGAATTCATGGCATAACAGGCATACAGCATAGAACACAGGAGAACCAAGAGAACCAGTTGAGCAGGAGCATAAAATGCTGGAACCTATTCCCCATGAATTCATGGCATAATAGGTGTATAGCATGGCACACAGGATAACCAAGAGAACCAATGGAACAGGAACATAATGTGCTGGAACCTATTCCCCATGAATTCATGGCATAATAGGCATAGCAAGCTTTGTCACATTCAACGGAAAGGCACCTCCATGAGCTGCTGGAACCTTTTCCCTATGAATACATGGCATCATATGTATTAAAAATAAAAGGCTACTATAAAAATGTTTCTCTTCATTGACTAAAAGTGTGGTATTCCCTTCCCCAAACAAGTATTTAAGGCAGATTTTAATAGCATCCTAAAAAAAAAAAATAAGCACCCCAAAACCTGAAATACTTAGGTAAAAACCTACCAAATATACGTAACATTAGTATGCAAATAACTGCAAGATACTAAGCCAACACAGTTTCTAATGAGTCCTTTTTTCCTGAATAAAAGGACTTGGGATGACTTAGACATTCTCATTCTTGAGCCACTTTTTCTTTTTTTTTTTTTGGCCGGGGCTGGGTTTGAACCCGCCACCTCAGGCATATGGGACCGGCGCCCTACTCCTTGAGCCACAGGTGCCGCCCTAGACATTCTCATTCTTGATATGTGTTTGGTTGATGCCTATCTAGTTTTATAACTGTTTCTTGGGGAAAGGATTTGATGAACAAATTGTTCAGTATATTTTTCAATGTTTTCTGTTATCAGATCATACAATTTCTATTGGTTTACTGGTCTATCAAATTCATTGATACTTCAGCTACCTCAAATGTTCCGTGTTAAAATACATACAATGATCGATTATTCAGAAAATAATTTTTTCAGTTCTGGAATTTGAAACTTTTTCTTATAGTTTCTATTTCTGTACTGAAATTTCCTGTCTAGTCATCATAAACAGGTTTATTTGCCTTTTTATACTTCAACATGGTTATGATAGCTGCTTTCATATTCTGCCTGCTAATTTCAACAAATGAGTTGGCCAAAAAAAAATAAAATAAAATAAAAAACAAGTGAGTTGGTCACCACTGATCCTTTTTCCTTTTGAGCATAGGTCACATTTCCTTTCTTCATCTGTCTAGTATTTCTGATTGGATACTGGATATTGTGTCGGATACAATGAAGACACTGCATGATTATGTTCCTCCAAAGAACTGATACTTTCATTACAACAAATAGTTAACTTACCTGAAATTAAATTCCAAACTATCCATCCCATAGTAGGAAACAACTGGAAGTTTTGTTCTGATCTTTTAGCCCTAACCAGGCAGCCAGGAATCTTAGCTAAACTTAGGTTATACAGCCAGAGCTATAGATAAAAGGTTTTTGCTTTGTTGTTTGTTTGTGTGTTTGTTGGCAGAATTTGGGACTCCCATTCTGTGGTTCTCTTCTAGGTGGGATCTCCCCATTTACTTTACAGCTGCTATGGTCTACCTGAATTTTTTCCTTATACAATATCCAATAAGAACGCAGGTTTTTACTCAATCTTAACTGCCACAGATAGAGCTAATTGGATCATTCTCTAAGGCAAAAAGTCTTAACAATGAGGAATTCAGCAACTGGCATGTCCTTCTTCTGTTGGTTGACTCGTCTCCAGTTGGCTTTTTGTCAGTCAGCATCTAGTTCTTTCAGTATGCTGCCCAGAGTTTATAACTGGTATTGGTATGTGATATGTTAGTCTTCCAGTACCCAGAGGAACTCAACTAACTAATGAATACAAGACTCTGACAATATAACTTCATTTTAAAGATGAAAAGAACTTTAACAAATACTGAACTCTAGTTAGGTTTCTTCAATGTAGTGGTAGGGCTGACAATTCTGACACTATATGTGTATGATGAAGACTAGGCAAATTAATACATAAATTAAGGAGCTAAGTTTCTTTCTGTAGGAGAAAGAAGTTAAAACTATGGAAAGGAGAAGACTAGATGAAGTCTGTGGCATCAAACCAGAATCAAAAATATCAATATCAAAAACAAAAAGAAAATATCAATATCAATTCATGAAAACAGAACACATATATTGGTTTCTCTGTGAAACAGCCCGGAAGCAAAGATACACTGGTGGATATCCTGGTGGGAATGAGCACATTATGTACCCTGATCTTGGTTTCTAAATACCATATCCCCCTAAAAGGAATCAGAACTCCTAGGAGAAATAAGTGATTTCAGGGTTGAGGGGCAGTTTAAAGCAAGCCTTCAACATCTTGGGGATGCAGAAAGTATAACAGATGTTTAAGAAATAATAAGGACTTGTAAAAAGGTCAGGAAGAGCCATTCAGATGGGGCTCTCACAGGTCAAAGCTGGTATAATTTAAGCACCAAAATAAGTAATGATATTAAGAGAATGTTCATGGAAAAATAGAGTATTAGTATATAATGAATAGGGAAGGTAGAACTTAAACACCTCCCTTACAGAACTGGATCAACTAAGAAACATAGAAGGAATGACAGATTAGAATATCACCATTTTGAACCCCAAATAGTAAATCATTTAACCAGAACACTGAATGGACACTGTGATAGCATTTCCAGGAATGGCCCACAAGATTACACACCCCTAATCCTAATTCCAAGAACCTGTCAATGTGATGAAATATCACTCCCATAAATGTGTTATGTAATAAGGCATAGCTGACTTTAAAAATTAGAGATTATCAGGAAGAGGTGAAAGGGAATGGGACACTAATATAATCACATGAATCCTTAAAAACAGAAAAAATTTTTTCCAGCTGGTAGAAAGCAGCAGAAGCAACAATTAAAAGGTATGTAAGAGGCTCAGCACCTGTGTCTCAAGCAACTAAGGCGCCAGCCACACACACCTGAGCTGGCAGGTTTGAATCCAGCCCGGGCCCACCAAACAATAATGACAGCTGCAACCAAAAATAGCCAAGCGTTGTGGTGGGCGCCTGTAGTCCCAGCTACTTGGGAGGCAGAAACAGGAGAATTGCTTGAGCCCAGGAGTTGGAGATTGCTGTGAGCTGTGATGCCATAGCACTCTACCCAGGGTAACAGCTTGAGGCTCTAGCTCAAAAAAAAAGGTATGTAAGAGAGATTCAAAGCATGAGAACGACTTAACATGGTGTTGGTTTTGAAGACAGAATGGGGGTCACGTGAAAATAAATGAGGATAGCTGAAAGGAGCTGAGACAAAGGACCATGGTCAATAATGAGTGAGAAACAGGGACCTCAGACCTATAATCACAAGGAATTGAATCCTGCCAACAACTTGAATGAGTTTGGAAATAAATTTTTCCACAGAGCCGCCAGAAAGGAACATAGTCCTACTGACACCTTGACTTTGACCTTGCCATATGTTGAGCAAACCCCAGAAAAGCCCACTGGCTTGCTGACCTATAGAACTGTGAGGTAATAAATTTGAGTGTTTTTAGGTTGCTAAATTTGTGGTCATTTGCAATAGAAAATATATTTAGTTAACTTTTGATGATTAAAAAGAATACCTAAGTAATCTCAAATTACTTGTTACAAAAGATTAAAACATAACTTTACAGTACATTAATCTAGCAAAAAAACGACAACCAAATAGTCTAAGTTAACAGCACTAATAAAAGGAACAAAGCATATTCAGTGTCCTGTGATACGTTCACTGATAACACTGATAAGCCCTATAGCCTATGGCTTGGAGGAGTTAGAGTTACAAGTAACACCTGTATAACTCGATAACGGAACACCTTGGTGAAAAGGGCATGGGGAGGGATTTAGCTCTATTAACCGAGATGAGAGCATTAATGAATTGGCAGTCTCTACACTTGTGGTGGTAAGAGCCAGAGATCAGCTCCATAAGAGGCTGGAGGAGAAGGCAGTCGGGGGTGAGCTCATTCTATCATGGACCTGCTTCCTCTGTCTCTGTCACTTCTCCTGC
This sequence comes from Nycticebus coucang, assembly GCF_027406575.1. NCBI lineage: Eukaryota > Metazoa > Chordata > Mammalia > Primates > Lorisidae > Nycticebus > Nycticebus coucang. The sequence goes on from NC_069804.1 coordinate 88,892,757, forward strand.
TTGCAGAATGCCAGCACATGTCTCTCTGCTAAAGACTGCTAAGATCTATTCTTCTAAGATGGCTTCTCCTTCAAAGACTGTTTAATCTCTCTCTCTCCCTCACGCTAAAGCAAATAGCCCTCAGGCACCTAAGAGCAATTGTTCCTGAGCTAGATAGCAAGGTGGTCCACATACAGAACACAGCTAGATAAGCCTGGGGCGGATACCTGGCCAGTCCCCGGCCTAGTAAGTGGCAACCCAGACAGGCCCTGATAAGTGGTGACCACGAAGGGACACTGACAAGTGTCCCTGCCAAAAAAAAAACATAACACAAATCTAATCATAACTAAACAGACAATCTACATTGAGGACTATTCATAAAGTAACTTGCACATTTCAAAAATGTCAATAGTCCCAACAGACAGAGAAACAGCTTCAGATTTTAAAAAGACTTTAGTCTTTTTAGAAATGACAACCATATGAAACATGTAATTCTGCCTGGACTTAAGAGGAAAAGACTTAGCTATGAACAATATTATTGGGGCAACTGATGAAGTGTCACACTTTATGGGGGCAAGACATGATTGCAAGAGGGACTTTACCTAACAATTGCAATCAGTGTAACCTGGCTTATTGTACCCTCAATGAATCCCCAACAATAAAAAAAAATAAAATAAAATAAAATAAAAAAATAAAGACTGTGAATTAGAAAACAGCACATATTTAGTTTTACTTACCTACTTACCCTTCCCATAATTACTCACTACTTCCTGTATTTTGGTGTTGCCATTTCAAATTATTTTCCTTCTGATATCAGAAAACCTTTAATTTCCTCTAGCATAGGTCTGCTGACATCAAGTTCTCATGTTTTGTTTGTCTAGATATGTCTTTATTCCACCCCTCATTTCTGAAGGATGCTTTTCCTGAATAAAGAGTTCTATGGTGGCAATCACAGTCATGCACCACATAAAGACATTCCAGTCAACAATAAATAGTGACAATGGTCCCATGAGATTATAATTCTGCATTTTTACTGTAGCTTTTCTATTTAGATGTATTTATTTATTTATTTATTTTTTTTTTTTTTTTTAGACAGAGCCTCAAGCTGTCGCCCTGGGTAGAGTGCTGTGGCATCATAGCTCACAGCAACCTCAAACTCCTGGGCCCAAGCGATTCTCCTGCCTCTCCCTCCCAAGCAGCTGGGACTACAGGCACTGGCCACAATGCCCGGCTATTTTTTGGTTGCAGCTGTCATTGTTGTTTGGCGGGCCCAGGCCAGACTCAAACTCGCCAGCTCAGGTATATGTGGCTGGCACCTTAGCTGCTTGAGCCACAGGCACCAAGCCTGTTTAGATTATTTAGATACACAAATAAATACTTATTGTGTTCTAATCATCTACAGTATTCAGTACAGTAACATGCTATACAGGTATGTAATGGGTTATACCATCTAGGTGTGAATAAGTACACGCCATGATATTTGCACGACAAAATCTCTCCATGAGCTTGGCACAGTGGCTCACACCTATAACCCCAGCACTTAGGGAAGTCAGTGTGGGAGGATCACTTGAGCCTAGAAGTTTGAAACTACACTGAGTTATAATTAAGACTTTTTACTCCAACCTGGACAAAAGAGCAAGACATAGTCATTTAAAAATAAAAATTACCCAGCGATGCATTTCTCAAAACACATCCCCATCATTAAGTGATGCAAGACCATATATATATATTTTTTTTTTTTGAGACAGAGTCTCACTCTGTTGCCCAGACTAGAGTGCCATGGCATCAGCCTAGCTCATAGCAACCTCAAGCTCCTGGTTCAAGCAATCCTCCTGCCTCAGCCTCCCAAGTCGCTGGGACTATAGGTGTCTTCCACAACACCTAGATAACTTCTCTATTTTTAGCAGAGATGAGGTCTCATGCTTACTCAGGCTAATTTTTCTATTTTGTGTAGAGACAGGGTCTCACTCTTGCTCAGGCTAGTCTCAAACTCCTGAGATTGAGCAATCCTCCTGCCTCAGCCTTACAGAGTGCTAGAATTATAGGCATGAGCCACCATGGCTGGCCTTGTTACTGTATTTTTATTTGGCATATTAAATAAATCACTTCATTGCTTTTACTTCATAGTCATCTGCTTTCCAACAATTCTGTTGTTCAATGAATCGTCAGTGTTACTTTAGTTCCTTTGGAAATATTACAAGATATTTTCTTTCCCCAGCTACTTTCAAGATTTTCTCTTATTTTTTATCCTTTAGGAAAAGTTCAATTATGAACATTCCTACTTATAGTTTTCTTTGTATTAATCCTGCTTGGGGTTCACAAAACTTCTTGAATATGGGGCTTAATGTCTTTTGTCACTTTTTAGAAAATGCTAAACCAATATTTCTTCAAATTTGGCATCTGACCCATTCTTTCTCTTCTCTCCTTCTAGAACTTTAACTATATATATGATTAAACTTTTCACTGTGATCTAATATTTATACATTTTGTACATATTGTGTGTGTATTATATCTACCCTTAAAAACCTGAAAATGTTAATTGCCACATGATACAAGATGTTTCAGAGAGAGGAAAGACAGGAGGTGTTAAGTGTTTTAATAAAAAAACAAATGTACCTAATCTACTCAGAGGAACATAAAAATTTAAGTCCTAAGAGTCAAATGCTAGGATAATATATTTCTATACTACTCCTGCCTCTTTTAATACTACGTATTTGTTACAGTCAACATCATCAGCCATTCAATAAAATGTAAAACATTTTTTTTGTTTTGAGAAAGAGTCTTATTATGTCACCCTCGGTAGAGTGTCCTGGCATCACAGTTCACAGCAACCTCAAACTCTTGGGCTTAAGCAATTCTCTTGCCTCAGCCTTCTGATCAGCTGGGATTACGGGTGCCGGCCACAACGCCTGGGTATTTTTGTTGTTGTTGTCGTTGTTTAGCAGGCCATAGCCAGATTCGAACCCACCAACCCTGGTGCATGTTGCTGGCACCCTAAACACTGAGTTACAGGTGCTGAGCCTTTCTTTTCTTTGAGACACTCTCACTATGTCACCCTCGGTAGAGTTTCATGGTGTCACAGGTCACAGAAACCTCTAACTCTTGGGCTTAAGTGATTCTCTTGCCTCAACCTCCCAAGTAGCTAGGACTACAGGTGCCCCACCACAACACATGGCTATTTTTTGTTACTGTTGTCATTGTTGTTTAGCTGACCTGGGCTGGGTTCTAATCTGCCATCCTCGGTATATGTGGCTGACGCGGTAACCACTGTGCTACGGGTGCCAAGCCTTTTGTGGGTTTTTTTTTTTTTTTTGGAGACAGAGTCTCAAGCTGTTACCCTGGGTAGAGTGCTGTGGCATCATAGCTCACAGCAACCTCCAACTCAGGCTCAATCAATCTTCTTGCCTCAGTTTTTCTATTTCTTTTACTTAGAGACAGGATCTCACTTTTGCTCAGGCTGTTCTCAAACTCCTGAGCTCAAGCAATCTACCCACCTTGGCCTCCCAAAGTGCTAGAATCACAGACGTTAGCCACCAGGCCCAGACTATAAAACATTTTCATTTATATTTCCATTGTGCTTCCTTCTTTAAGTTCTTATAACAATACAAACTTACACTTTTACTTACCAAAATAAAAATTTCATATATCAGATACTAGCAAAGACAAAGGGGCTTCTATGAAGCCTGCTAATCTGTCATTTTCCACAAACTGAAAACCTTTAATAGCTGCTCCCCTTAAAGAATAATTGAAAAAATAAGACTAGAAAATACAGCACATTCCTTTTCAATTTACCTGTGTTTTGATTCATAGCAAATCGTGGAGGAGAACTTGTTTCTTCAGATTCTTCTGATGAGTGCGCAAGGAAGTCATGAAGCTTCTGCACCAATGTATTCAATTTGCTTTCACTATTGAAACAAAAATTTAAAGAACTCCCTTAATTAGCCTGTCACGTTATTTTTTTTAATTTATTTATTTTTATTGATTTTTATTGTTAAATCATAGCTGTGTACTTAATTAACTGTAAAGCTCTAACAAATTAAAAACCTAAATATACTGTAAGTCTTTGGGGAGTAGGCATAATCAAAGCAAAATGAATTTTATTTCACTGAGGATATAAAAATATGAGTAACAAAACCTCCCTGTACACTAGGATCAAAACATCATTTCAGAAAACTGCTTGATACTACCCACTAAACGTTTTCAAGATACTGAGATCTTTCAATGTACTCTTATGTAAAACTTTGTCTTAAATTACAGTGTGTCCCCAAAGTCACCATATATAGGAAAAAATGTGAAATTATAGCTACATGTACCTTTATTTACAAAATGTTCACTGAAAATTTTTACAAAATCTTCTCTACACGCTGGCTGCCTCTGTAAAATTTTATAGTAAATATTTTGTAAATAAAGGTACATTCAACTACAATTTCCTATCTTCCTTTATGTATGGCAATTTGGGGGGCACCTTATATTTAAGACGTATCACAAAATACTAACTTTAACCTAATTTTAAAGAAATAATAAACCACAAAAGATTTTTTAAAAACCACATGGCCAGGCACAGTGGCTCATGCCTATAAATCTAACACTCCAAGATGCCAAGGCAGGGAGATTGCGTGAGCTCAGGAGTTTGAGACCGGCCTGAGCAATGGCTAATAGAAAAATTAGCGGGGTGTTTTGGCAGGCACCTATAGTCCTGGGTGTGCAAGAGACTGAGGCAGGAGTATCATGGATCACTTGAACCCAGGAGTTTGAGGTTGTTGTGAGCTAAACTGATGACATGGCACTCTAGCCTAGGCAACAGAATGAGACTCCGTCTGGAAAGGAAAGGAAAGGGGAAACGGAAGGGGGAAGAGTAGGGTAGGGGAGAAGAGTAGGGAAGGGGGAAAGAGAGGGAAGGTGAATAGGGAAGGTGATGGGAAGGGATGGGGATGAAAAAGGGGAGGTGGAAGGTGAGGGGGGAAGGGGAAGAAAGAGAGAGGAACAGAGGGGAAGGGAGGGGAAGGGAGGGGAGAGGAGGAAAGGGGAGGAGCAAATTTAGGGAGATTAAAAGGCAAGAAGGTATTCATATTTAAATTATATCCATTCTTCCTTCACAATCAACAGCTGGACCTTGTACATATCTTGTCATCTTACCATCAAGCACTTTAGTTACCATTTCCTCTCACTTGTATATACCCTATAATAGGGAAAGTCAGAAACCAAAATATATACGTAGATCACATTTTCAAGAAAGATTTAAACTTGCCAACATCCAAAAAAGGGGAGGCCAAGAACAGAGATGAAACGAAACTCATATTGCCATCCAATCTTCAACAAAGCAAAAAAAAGCACACACTGGGCAAAATAATCTGTAATTCAGTAAGTGGTGCTGAGAGAACCGAACAGCCACATGTAAAAGACTGAAACAGGACCCACACCTCTCACCACTCACAAAAATTAACTCATGATAGATAAAATATTTAAACCTAAAACATGAAACTATAAAAATTCTAGAAGAAAGTATAGGAAAAGCTCTTAAAGATATTGGCCTAGGGAAAAAATTTATGAAGAGGATCCCAATGGCAACTGCTGCAAGCAAGAAAAGGATCAGATCAAGGGATCGGATCAAGCTAGAACATTTCTGCACAGCCAAGACACAATCAACAAAGCAGACAACCTACAGAATTGGGAGGAGATATTTACATGCAACACATCCTACAAAGGTGTGATAACCAGAATCTACAAAGAACTCAAGCAAATCAACAAGAAAAGCTCAAACAACCCCATTTAAAACTGGGCAAGAAATATGAACAGAAACATTTCCCTCAAAGATAAAAGAATGGCCTACAAACAAATGAAAAAATGCTCATAATTTCTAATCATCAGGAAAATGAAAATCAAAACCATAATGAGATATCACCTAACCTCAGTGAGAACTGCTCACATCATAAAGTCCCAAAGCAACAGATGCTGATGTGGCTGTGGAAAGGAACACTCATACGCTATTGGTGAGACTGCAAACTAATGCAACCTTGATGGAGAACAGTATAGTGATTCCTCAAAGAACTAAAAGTAGATCTACCATTTGCTCCCACATTCCCAGTACTAAGTATTTACCCAAAGTAAAAAAAAAAAAAAAAGACGTTTTATCATAAAGACACTTGCAATCAAATGTTTACAGAAGCACGATTCACAATCAGAAAGATGTGCAAACAGCCCACTACCCTTCAATACATGAATAAATTAATAAATATGGTATATGTATACCATGAAATATTACTCAGCCATAAAAAGATATCTAACATATTTTGTAGCAACCTGGATGGAACTGGAGACCATTCTCCTAAGTATCACAAGAATGGAAAAACAACCACATGTATTCAATATTAAATTGGAACTAGTTGATCAAAACCTATTTGCTTATATGGAAACTAAATTTAATAAAATTCAAGTGGTAGGGAGAGAAGGGATGGGTAAATTCTGACATGAAAGCACATATAATGGCAATAAGAGTCTGTTAGGCTGAGGCAGATATGACACAGCTTGGTCTGGTTGGTTTAGGTCCTGCCTGAGCCTTCACTCCCTCTCTCCCATCCTTAATATTTTCTAAATTTAGCTCCCACCCTAAAGTATCTTCAGTAGTTTAGGTGGATTGATTTAGGAGATTAACTTTTGAATTGGAATGTTATTTTGGATTATAAGTTATATTGATTATTGTTTACTACAGTCATGGGTTCAGCCAATTATTATTTAAGGTAACAGTTAACATGGTCTTTGAACTCAAATGTATAAAACTGCAACGTTAGAAATGGAAGAGCAGAACAGTCTTGGAGAGGCTACTCTCACTGTTCTCCAGAATCCTGACCTTCTGACAAAGTTGGTGGACATATCTCTGTCTCTGAATATTGGCTAACAGTGACAGGCAGCAGGACCCTTCTTCGTCCAGTAACAAACAGGTATATTGCATGGGTATATTTCATACTTTCTGGGTAAAAACCATGCCTCTAACTCTGACTTTAACCTTAGAAAAGAAAACTATGTAACCAAAATTAAGAAAAAAAAACCATAGCAGAAAAAAAATTCCATAATCTATCAAATATATTTACTAAGCACTTATTATCTGAAAGGCCTCAGCAGTACTATCCTCTGCTTGGCACAGGATAACTGACAAAGATAAATAAAACATAGAACAGGAATCAGAAGGGCTCAGTCTTTCAGGGAAATATTTATATAACTAAATTTTATAGCATAAATTGTTAAGATATAATAGGTACAACTATAATACAAAAGAATTATAAGGAATTAAAGGTATAAATGCAGAAAGTAAACATTTGCCTCATTTTAATGAAATAAAATTTCCTAAACTTAAATGCAAGAGAGATTATAGAGGCGCCCCAGCCAGTTAGCATCCACCACGCCTCTCGGCCCAGTAGACCTCACCAAAATGCCATCTCAGATGGAGCACACCATGGAAACCAGGATGTTCAATTTTCACAAATTTGCCGGGGATAAAGGCTACTTAACAAAGGAGGATCTCAGAGAGCTCACGGAGAAGGAGTTCCTGAGATTTTTGGAAAATCAAAAAGACCCTCTGGCCTTAGACAAAATAATGAAGGACCTAGACCAGTGCCAAGATGGTAAAGTGGGCTTCCAGAGCTTCTTTTCCCTAATTGTGGGCCTCACCATTGCATGCAACAACTATTTTGTAGTACACATGAAGGAGAAGGGAAAGAAGTAGGCAGAACCCAGCAATTACTCTGCCCTGAAAAGTGTTCTCTCAGAGGATTTCTTCAAACATCTGCCCCACAGCTTCTCCCTATATAAGGATTTCATGAGCAGATCAGGATCCTTAGAATATATACAAATAAAATCCAACTCCCATTTGTCAAGCAGAGAAGAAAAAGCTAATTAAATGCCAGATGAGCTTTTGTTTTTTACATTGTTTGCATCCCCTTGCCCTCGATAAACATAATCCTTTTCTTAGTTCCAAAAAAAAAAGAGATAATAGATAAATCTGACTCCATCAAAATTCAAAACTTTTGCACATCAAAGAACATAATCAAAAAAAGGGAAAAGACAATCCGCCCAATGGGAGAAAGTTACTTTCAAATCATATATGCCATAAGGGTCTAATAACCAGAATATATAAAGAATTCTTACAATTAAACAATAAAAAGAGAAGGAGATTCGGTATCATCTGTTAAAACTTGAATGGATTTAGAGAACACTCTCCCAAGTATCACAGGAATGGAAAATCAAGCATCTCATGTACCCAATACTAGGTTGAAACTCACAGATTAAAAACAACGTGCACACCTGCGTTAAAAAACTTGATTAATGGGCGGCGCCTGTGGCTCAGTCAGTAAGGCGCCGGCCCCATATGCCGAGGGTGGTGGGTTCAAGCCCGGCCCCGGCCAAACTGCAACCAAAAAATAGCCGGGCGTTGTGGCGGGCACCTGTAGTCCCAGCTGCTCGGGAGGCTGAGGCAAGAGAATCACTTAAGCCCAGGAGTTGGAGGTTGCTGTGAGCTGTGTGAGGCCACGGCACTCTACCGAGGGCCATAAAGTGAGACTCTGTCTCTACAAAAATAAATAAATAAATAAATAAAAATAAAAAAAAAACATTAAAAAAAAAAAACTTGATTAATTTTTTTATTTTTTTTTGAGACGCAGCCTCAAGCTGTCACCCTGGGTAGAGTACCGTAGCATCACAGCTCACAGCAACCTCCAACTCCTGGGCTTAAGCGATTCTCTTGCCTCTGCCTCCCAAGTAGCTGGGACTACAGGCGCCCACTAGAATGCCTGGCTATTTTTTGGATATAGTTGTCACTGTTGTTTGGCAGGCCCAGGCTAGATTTGAACCCACCAGCTCTGGTGTATATGGCTGGCGCCTCAGCCACTTAAGCTACAGGCACCAAGCCAAAAAAAAAAAAAAAAAAAAAACTTGATTAAATTTAAGAAGCGAGAAGGGAGGGAGCAGGTTTAGGAAGTTCCCACTAACCTGCACTACCTATGGCTAAATGGCACACTCCAACCATTTAGCCATAGGTAGTGCAGGTTAGTGGGAACTTCCTAACCTTACAACTCCAACCTTACCTTATAAATGTAAACAATGTAACCTAATCACATGTATCCGCCTATTAATCCAAAGTAAATAAAAAATAAAAAGACAACTCAATTTTAAAATGAACAAGGGACTTGCATTTCTCCAAAGATGATATACAAATGACCAATAAGCATGTGAAAAAATGCTCAAGATCATTCGTCATTAGGGAGATTCAAATCAAAACCACAACAAGGAACCATCTTACACTTAATAGGATGAATATAATAATGATGCTTTTATAATGATAGTAACAGTGAATGTAATAAGTATAGGCAAGGATATGAAGAAACTGAAACTCACATACATTGCTAGTAAAACTATAAAATGGTAAAAGACACCATGAAAATCATTTTGGTAGTTACTCAAAAAGTTAAACAGTTAACAAACGACCCAGCAATTCTATTTCTAGATATATGCTGAAAAGAAATGAAACCATATGCCCATAGACAAAATAAATATACACAAAATAAGCACAGCAGCATTATCCATAATAACCAAAAAGTGGAAACCACCCAAATGCTCAATTGAGAAACAAAATGTGGAATATCCTTGGAATATTACACCCGAATAAAAAGGAATGAAATACTGATACATGATAAAACATGGATTACCCTTTCAAAACATTATGCTAAGAAGATGGGCACAACACACCATATATTTTATAATTCCCTTTCTATAAATGAAAGGTCCGGAATAGGCAACTCCATAAAGACAGAAAGTAGATTAGTAGCTACAAGGGGGTAAGGGGAATTGGAAAATATAGAGTAGCTTTTCAAGGTTGAAAATATATTCTAGAAGGCTGGGAATGGTGGCTCGTGCCTGTAATCCCAGCACTCTGGGAGGCTGAGACTGGTGGCTTGCCTGAGCAACCTAAGGCAGAGCAATACTGAGTCTCTAAAAACAGCTGGGTGTTGTGGTGGAGCACCTAAGCAGGGGTCCTCAAACTACGGCCCGCAGGCCACATGAGGCGGTATGATTGTATTTGTTCCCGTTTTGTTTTTTTTACTTCAAAATAAGATATGTGCAGTGTGCATAGGAATTTGTTGATTTTTGTTTGTTTGTTTTTTAAACTATAGTCCAGCCCTCCAACAGTCTGAGGGACAGTGAACTGGCCCCATTTAAAAAGTTTGAGGACCCCTGCCAGGGGCTGAGATAAAACAATCACTTGAGCCCAAGAGTTTGAGGTTGCTGTGAGCTATGATGCCACTTTACTCTACCAGGGACAACAAAATGAGACTCTAACTAAAAGAAAAAAAATAATAATAAAAAATATTCTAGAATTAGGTAGTAGTAATGTTTGCACAGCACTGTGAATTTACTTAAAAAAAAAAAAAAACTTTGAACCATGTACTTTAAAATGGTGCCTTTCAAGTTACATGAATTTTTTTTTAATTTTTTTATTAAATCATAACTGTATACAATGATATGATCATGGGGCATCATACACTCACTTCATAAACCATTTGACACATTTTTATCACAGTGGTTAACATAGCCTTTCCGACGTTATCTCAGTTACTGTGCCAAAACATTTACATTAAGTTACATGAATTTTATTACAATAAAACACCAGGACACGGAGGCACCTGTGGCTCAGTGGGTAAGGTGCTGGCCTCATATACCAAGAGTGATGGGTTCAAACCCAGCCCTGGGCACCTAAAACAGCAGTGGCAACTGCAACAAAAAACAGCCACTCACTGTGGTGGGTGCCTGTAGTCCCAGCTACTCAGGAGGCTGAGGCAAGAGAATCACTTAAGCCCAAGAGTTGGAGGTTGCTGTGAGCTGTGACACCACAGCACCCTACCAAGGACAACAGAGTGAGACTCTCAAAAAGAAAAAAGGACAGAAATTCAAGAAAACTCATACCAATTAAATTACATTAAAAAATACTTGTGCACACCCCTCTAGAAAAATTCTTTTTTTTCCTTTTATTAACTTATATACACATAGATCATGAACACATTTATGCTTTTTGGGGTACAACGTGTTGATTTTTTTTAATATACAATTTGGAAAAAAATATATACAATTTGAAATGGTTTCATCAAATTAATATACCTTTCACCTCATTTACTTGATTATTGGGTCAAGACATTTATGTTCTATACTTGGTAGATTTGACTTGTACCCTTACAATATGCCCCCACAGGTGTGGCCACACTGTTTACACTCCCTCTATTGAACCACCCCCCTCCCTTCCCATCCCCCTCTACATCTCTCATTCACCCTAGGCTATAGTTGTGATCTATCTTTCATAAGAAAATGTGAGTAATTATAAATTGGTTTCATAAAAGTATTGAGTACAGGGTGGCACCTGTGGCTCAAAGGGGTAGGGCGCTGGCCTCATATGCCAGAGGTGGTGGGTTCAAACCCAAACGCGGCCAAAAACTGCAGGGAAAAAATAAAAGTATTGAATACATAGCATACTTTTTTTTCCATTCCTGAGATACTTTACTAAGATGAATATTTTCCAGCTCCATCCATGTAAACATAAAAGAGGTAAAGTCTCCATCTTTTTTAAGGCTGCATAGTATTCCATAGTATACATGTACCACTATTTCTTAATCCATTCATGGGTCAATGGGCACTTGGGCTTCCTCCATGACTTGAACAATTATGAACTGAGCTACAATGAACAATCTGATGCAAATATCTTTGTTTCAAAGTGATTTTTTGTCTTTTGGATAAATACCTAATAGAGGAATTGCAGGATCAAATGGCACATTTAGGTGGCACCTGTGACTCAAAGGAGTCAATATAGTGGAGGTGGCGGGTTCAAACACGGAAAAACAAACAAACAAACAAAAAAATGGCAGGTCTACTTTCAGATCCCTGAGTGTTCTCCAAACTTTTCCAAAAGGAACGTATTAGCTTGCATTCCCACCAGCAGTGCTGAAGTGTTCCCTTTTCTCCACATCCACTCCAGTATCTGTAGTTTTGGGATTTTGCTATGTGGGCTACTGTTACTGGAGTTAGACAATATCTCAAGGTGGTTTTGATTTGCATTTCTCTGATAATTAAAGATTATGAGCATTTTTTCCTGTGTCTGTAGACCATGTGCCTGTCTTCTTCAAAGAAGCTTCTGTTCAAGTCTCTTGCCCACAATGAAATGGGATCACTTGTTCTTTTCTTTTCTTTTTTTTTTCGTAGAGACAGAGTCTCACTTTATGGCCCTCGGTAGAGTGCCGTGGCCTCACCCAGCTCACAGCAACCTCCAACTCCTGGGCCTAAGCGATTCTCTTGCCTCAGCCTCCCGAGTAGCTTGGACTACAGGCGCCCGCCACAACGCCCGGCTATTTTTTGGTTGCAGTTTGGCTGGGGCCGGGTTTGAACCCGCCACCCTCGGTATATGGGGCCGGCGCATTACCGACTGAGCCACAGGCGCCGCCCACTTGTTCTTTTCTTATTGATAAGTTTGAGTTCTCTGTGGATTCTGGTTATCAGACCTTTGTCAGAAACATAAACTGCAAATACCCTCTCCCATTCTGAAGGCTGTTGACTTGCTTTACTTATTGTGTTCCTGGCAGTGCAGAACATTTTTAATTTGATCAGATCCCAGTAACGTATTTTTGGTATTGCTTCAATTGCCCAGGGGGTCCTTCTCATAAATTGTCCTTCCAGGCCAATTCCTTTGAGTGTTTCCCCTGCACTCGCTCCAAGAATATTTATAGTTTCATGTCTTAAATGTAAGTCTTTTATCCAGTGAGAGTCAATTTTTGTTACAGGTGAAAGGTGTGGGTCCAATTTCAGTCTTCTACAAGTCACCAGACACTTCGCCCAGCCATTTGTTAAATAGGGACTCTTTCCACAAATTTATATTTTTGATAGACTTATCAAAGATCAAAAGATGGGGCGGCACCTATGGCTCAGTGAGCAGGGCACCGGTCCCATATGCCGGAGGTGGCAGGTTCAAACCTAGCCCCGGCCAAAAACCAAAAAAAAAAAAAAAAAAAAAGATCAAAAGATGATAAGTGTCTGAGTTCATCTCTTAGTTCACAATTCTGTTCCATACATCTACCTCTCTATTTTTGTGCCAGAACCATGCGCTATAGATCACTATGGATTTATAGTCTGAAGTCTGGTAGCATGATTCCTCCTGATTTGTTTTCATTCCTGAGAAATGTCTTGGCTACTCAAGGTTTTCTCTGTTTCCATATAAAATGAAGTACTAATTTTTCCAGATTTTTAAAGTATGACAGAGGTGATTTAATAGGTACCGCATTGAATGTGTAGATTGCTTTGGGTACTACGGACATTTTAACAATGTTGATTCTTCCCAGCCATGAGCATGGTATGTTTATCCATTTGTTAACATTTTCAGTTAGTTCTTTACTCAGAGTTTAATAGTTCTCTTGATAGAGATCTTTCACGTCCTTTGCTAGGTACACTCCTAGATATTTCATCTTCTTTGGCACTACTGTGAACAGAATAGAGTCCTTGATGGTTTGTTGAGCTTTATTATTGTTGGTATATATAAATGCTACTGATTTGTGACTTATTTTGAATCCTGAAACGCTGCTATATTCCTTGAACACTTCTAAGAGTTCTGTGGTTGAGTCCCTGGGGTTTTCTAGATATACAATCATATCATCTGCAAAGAGTGGAAGTTTGCTCTCCTCTGACCATATATGGATACCCTTGATCGCCTTCCCTTGCCTGATCACAAATGGCTAAGACATCCATTACAATATTAAAAAAGCAGTGGAGACAGTGGGAAACCCAGCCTGGTTCCTGATCTGAGTGGAAATGCTGTCAATTTTACTCCATTCAATATAATATTGGCTGTGGGTTTGCTGTAGATGGCCTTTATCAGTTTAACAAATGTCCCTTCTATACCTATTTTCTTAAGTGTTCTGATCATGAAAAGATGCTGGGTATTATCAAAATCATTTTTCTACATCAACAGAGAGAATCATATGGTCTTTGTTTCTTTGTTTCTCTGTTTGCTAGGATCTTGAATTTTTTTGCACCAATATTCATTAGAGATATTGGACTATAATTTTCTTTTCTTGTTGGGGCCTTTCCTGGTTTGGGGATCAGGGTGATATTTGCTTTGCAGAATGTGTTGGGAAGTATTCCTTCTTTTTCTATTTTGGAAAAAGTTAAGTAATACAGGTACTAGTTCCACTTTGAAGGTTTGGTAGAATTCTAATGTGAAGCCATCGAGTTCCATACTTTTCTTTTTAGGGAGATTTTGTATAGTTGATGCTATTTCAGAACTTGATATAGGCCTGTTCAACATTTCTACTTATTTCTCGCTAAGTCTACAAAGGTGGCATGCTTCCAAGTATTTGTCTATTTCTTTGAGATTTCCATATTTCTGAGAATAGAGTTTTTATGATATTCATTAAGGATTTTCTGAATGTCTGAGGAGTCTGTTGTTACTTCGACTTTGTCATTTCTGATTGGTGAAACTAGGGATTTTACTCTTTTATTCCTGGTTAGGTTAGCTAAAGGGTTCTGTATTTTATTGATCTTTTCAAAAAACCAACTTTTTGGTTTATTGATCTGTTGTATAATCCTTTTGTTTTCAATTTCATTTAATTCTGCTCTAATTTTGGTTATTTCTTTTCTTCTACTGGGTTTGGGGTTGGAATGTTCTTCCTTTTCCAGTTGCTTGAGATGTCCCATTAAGTTGATAACTTCCTCTCTTTCTGTTGTCTTGAGGAAAGCTTGCAGTGCTATAAGTTTCTTAGGACTGCCTTTCCGGTATCCCACAAGTTCTTGTAATTTGTGTCTTCATTGTCATTTTGTTCCCAAAATTTGGTAATTTCCTTCTTAATCTCATCTCTGACCCACCTGTCATTCAGCATAGGGTTATTTAACTTCCATGTCTTTGTATCAGTATGCAAATTCCTGTTGTTACTGAGTTCAACTTTTATTCAATGATGGTCTGAAAAAGTACAAAGAATAATTTCTACTCTTTTAAATTTGCTGAGGTTAGACTTGTGACCTAAGATGTGATCAATTTTAGAGGATGTTCCATAGACTGATGAGAAGAATGTGTATTCAGTTTTGTCAGGATGAAATGTTCTGTAGATGTCTATTAAATCCAATTGTTGAATGCTTAAGTTTAATTCTGAAATTTCTTTCCTCAGTTTCTTCTTGGAGGATCTATTCAACACTGCCAAAGCAGTGTTAAAATCTCCCAACTATTATGGTGCTGGAGGATATTAAGTTGGTCATGTCTGTTAGAGTCTCTCTTACAAATTTACACATTCTGGTTGGGTGCATAAATGTTAATAATTGAAATATCATGTTGAGTGTTACCCTTAACAAATATGAAGTGATCATCCTTACCTTTCCTTACTTTTGTTGGTTTAAAGCCTATTGTATCTGCGAATAAAACTGAAACACCTGCTTTTTTCTGATTAACATCTGCCTGAATTATAGATGACCATCCCTTCACGCTGAGTCTATATTTATCTTTTAAGCTAAGAGGGGATTCTTATATGCAGCAGTTACCTGGCCTGTGTTTCTATATCCAGTCAGCCAACCTGTGTGTCTTTGGAGGACAATTTAAGCCATTCACATTAATTGAGAGTATTGATAAGCCTGGTAGTATTTTGGGTATCGAGATTTTCAAAAGTCCAGTGGACATTTTTAATCCTTCATCACTGTGGAAGTTAGAATTTGATCAAAAGTCTCTGAGTGACCAGAAGGAAAAAAATCCTTTTATCATAAGGACACTTGTACTAGACTCTTTATTGCAGTTCAATTTACAAGCGCCCAAATGTGGAAACAGCCTAAATGCCCACCAACCCAGGAATGGATTAACAAGCTGTAGTATATGTACACCATGGAATACTATTCTGCTATTAAAAAAATGGAGACTTTACATCCTTCGTATTAACCTGGATGGAAGTGGAAGACATCATTCCTAGTAAAGCATCACAAGAATGGAGAAGCATGAATCCTATGTACTCAATTTTGATTTGAGGACAATTAATGACAATTAAGGTTATGGGGGGGAGGAAAAGCAGAAAGAGGGATGGAGGGAGGGGGTGGGGCCTTGGTGTGTGTCACACTTTATGGGGGCAAGACATGATTGCAAGAGGGACTTTGCCTAACAATTGCAATCAATGTAACCTGGCTTGTTGTACCCACAATGAATCCCCAACAATAAAAAAAAAAAAAAAAGTCTCTGAATGAGTTTACTTTGATGGTAGAGCACTGTGCTGGTCATTTTGGAGGATGGGTCTAAGAATATCCTGGAGAGCTGGTTTAGTTATGGCAAATTTCTTCAACTTGTGAATGTCATTAATGTATTTAATTTCTCCATCATAAATGAAACTCAGTTTAGCTGGATACAGGAACCTAGGTTGAAAATTGTTTTGTTTTAGGAGGTTAAAGGTCAATGACCATCCTCTTCTGGCTTGAAAAGTTTCTGCAGAGATATCTGCAGTCATTCTAATATTCATCCCCTAATAGGGGATGTCTTATGTCTGACTGCTTGCAGAACTTTCTCCTTCATATTAACTTTGGCAAAATTAATTACAATGTGTCTGGAAGATTATTTGTTTGGGTTGAGTCGTGCTGGGGTTCTGAAACTGCTATCTGAATTTCAGAATCTCTTGCCATGTTTGGGAAGTTCTCCTCAATTACCTCTTGGAGTAGAGCATCTGGACCTTTCGAAACCACCTCATCACCTTCAGGGATTCCTTTAAGGAGAAAGTTTGCTTTCTTGGAATTGTCCCACAGCTCTCTGAGATAATGATCCATTTTTCCTCTCCAGTTCTCTTCCTCTTTGAGTGTTTGGGAGCATTCAAAAGCTTTGTCTTCAATGTCAGAAATCTTCTGCCTGCTCCATTCTGTTACTGAGGGATTCTACTGTATTTCTCATATCTTGGAGGGCTGCAAATTCTTTTCTCGATGTGTCAAAATCTTTGGTGATTTTGTCTTTGAATTCATAGAATTCTTTGGAAAATTTGTGAATCATTCCTAGAATTTCTAGTTTCAACTTTACTTTCATTCTGTTAATATTATTTGCCATCCAAATTCTAAACTCGATTTCTGACATCACAGACATTTGTTTATGAATGGGATCTTCCCGTGTGTCCACCATGTCGTTCTTTGGGGTAGTTCATCTACTCTGATTATTCATGTTGCCACAGTTTTCCTGCTGATTCTGCCCCATGACATTTTTCACTGTTTGGCAAGATGAGCAGGTAAGGTGAAATTGGATTGGGGGCTCCTAGAGTAGTGATTAACCAGCCCTTTGCCAAAGTGCTGGGACTGGTGACTGCATCTTTTCCCCTACAGTTTTGCAAAGGACCCATACAGTACTACAGCCTGTGACCCTGGGACCTGCTTGGTGTGGTGGGGCTAGGTGACTCTCTTGTATTCAGCTGGTCTCTGTCTAATCCTAGTAAATCAGTGACTCTGAGTTGAAGTCTCAGCTGTGGAGAAATACAAACAACTAAGATACCCCACCCACCATAAGCAACAATTGGAAGAGGAAAATCAAACCTTCCCACTACAACACAACCAGGGTACCACCTTGGAGGGTTGTCAGGTGATTGGCCCAGGTCAAGACCCAGGTCAAGAGTTCCAAACCAATTGTCCCAGTCAGCACCAACTCTCAAGTGGGAGAGTTCAATAGGTCTCCAGCAACTAGATGGCAGGGGTCTACTGGAAGCTCAAGTGTGGCTCACTCTGGTGCTCCGTGGAGTCAGAAAGGCCCAACCAGAAAATGAGTTCGTTGCGGGGAGGTTGATGCCTCCTTCCCCACCTTGAACCTCCATCACACCCAATCACTGGTAACCCCGCGGGGCCATTGCCTCGTTCCCTCCAATGAGCAAATGTTCCCTTGTGACTCCTGCCAGAGTCACAAGGAGATCAATGTCTCCTCAGCCAGGCTGCCACACTCTGCCACCAGCCATCAGGGGGAGCTGAATCCTGACTACCTCAGGTGCTCAATGGAAGCTGGGGAGTGTCACTCAGTTCCAGCCCCGCTCCAGCGGATACTGCTGCCATTTATGTTCTCATGGAATTTGCATTTCTGTCCTGGCTGTGTTCCATCGTGGGCAAGGCACATTTTGAGTTCACATAAGCTGCGACTCAGCCCCACCCTGTGCCACCACTGCCTCGCAAATCCTGGTGAAGCTGGCGTCTCTGTCTCCACTGCACTCTTTGTTGAGGCGGGCATGATTGGAGCTCACAAAGGGCTCTCAGTTCCTGCCCCGCTCTGGGCTGATGCCGCTGCCATGCAACCTCTTGTCCTGGCTATCCTTCACTGGGGAACAGGAGCATCTTGGGCTCACAAAAGCAGCATTTCTGCCTCAGCCTTGCCCTAAAAGTATGCCACCTCTGTGCCCGTGTATTCTAGTCTCCCCTCAGAGGCCCACCTGGGCAGGAATCACAACAGGCATACCCTTTGCTCACGGGCCTGGCATTTCCATCCCAAATCTGCTCCAACCATGGCTAACCCCAGACTAGAGGCCCAGCTCCCTGTGGTTGGTAAGAGAGATGGGAAATGTTTCTCCAAAATACCACCAGGGGTGTGAGCCCTATAGTTCCCACCAGCTCCTGCTGCTGCCACACTCTGCTGCGGGGAACCAGTTCTGCCTCTCCCACTTGGCTCCCTCACTCCACAGTCCCCGCTTTACATCAGTGTGGCTGATTCAGCACAGACTTATAGCAGCCCACCCCTTGCCCATACCTGTCAGGAAATTGCCCAAGGATCTGGACTCTGCAGGGGACAGGTTTCCCGACCTCTGGGTGGGAGTGGAGGGGAGTGCTGGGAGTTCAGATTTGCAGGTAGGGTATATGACCAGTTTTATGCCTGGCAGGAGAATGCAAAGGCACACAAGTGGGTTCTCTTTGGGGAAGGAGTTCCAGCTTTTAGTGGGTCTCTCCCATGGGATAAAATAGGAGATGTGAATTCTGCTCATTTGTTTGTAGAAAGTACACTGAGTGAGCTGTTCTCATGGGGGAGGGGACTCCTGTCTGCTTGGCAATGGGTTTTGTACCTATTGTTTTGTACCTATTGTTTCCATGGGGTCACAGCTTGCCTCAACATGGATGATGTGGTACTCTTCAATCTTCTCTCTTAGCTCAGCTCCAAACCATCAGCTTACTTGATAAGCCTTCTGTCCATTAACTCTCCTTCTGGATGGGAGCCTCTGTGGAAAGCTGGCTCCAGTTGGCCATCTTGCCTCTCCCCCAAAAAAATTCACATCCAAAATTTAAAAGGCAAATTAGCTTGAAAATTTACCCCAAAAAGGATAAATGTTTATTATATTAAAAAACCATCTATGGATGTATAAACACTTCAACTTTACCATTAATGAAAAAGTACATATTGAAATGCTGTAAATGAGGTTGCAGCTGTGTCAACATGTCTGAGCCACCCTCTCACAGGCAGAATACCGAGAACCCAAAACAGCTGGCCCCTCTGCACAATTTTCCTGTGTTTAGCTAGGAAGAACCCAAGATATTTAGAGAAAGAAAAAGAAATGAGATATAACAAACATACTGCAACTAGTTGTCTTGTGTGGGTGTTTGGTGGTTTGCTTTTGCAGGAAAAGTTTGTTTTTAAAAAAATGAAATAAACTTTGCCCCTAGAGGAAAGGTACCAAGAGGGTATGATTTCAGCTTTTTTTGCCAATAACCCTTTTTTTTTACTTAAGATAAGAATCAGATATCCAAAAAAAAATTATTGTCAGGTCACTCTGTGTCCTTAAGCATGTTAAGTTGCAAAATAGAACCTGAGGAAATAATACTACAGGTCAACTCACAGCATACAAAATCTCTTGGAATCAAAATTCAAAAACAGGAGTGAATAACATCATGTTGTATTTTATTCCACCAATGGACCACCAGAGAAAAGCTGTTCTCTAGAAATGAAATGTATAGCAATCTTGCAGAATTATGACCATCCCGCTCATTCCCAAAAATCACAACAATCCAAAGGCAAGGCCAGCTATTGCATGTATTCATGCTGTGAGACACCAAAATTAAGACTATGGATAAAGTAGTATAGCACATCAATAGTACCATCAAGCTATAAAAATAAAGCCAGGAGAATAAGATCAGCAGAACCTTTTTCTTTTGTGAAGGATAGTGCTTTCAGGAGTAAATATGTTTGTGTTGTATCATAAATTATGAAACCAGGCAGAAGTCCCATAGTGGGGGGAAAATACTGACCCTTAAACAATGTTGCACATTCATTTGAAAAAGTGTCACTTTTTGAGGATGGGTATGATTTTTGGAAATAGCCAGATGTCACTGTCAAATATGGCGAATCCAGGGTGGCGCCTGTAGCTCAAGGAGTAGGGCACCGGTCCCATATGCTGGAGGTGGTGGGTTCAAACCCAGCCCCGGCCAAAAAAAAACCATAAAAAAAAAAAAGAAAAGATAAACAAATATGGCGAATCCAAAATGATCAGGCTGGGTAAAACTAATTGGTTCCCAAAATAGGAAGTTTTCTAAAAATTCATTTTTTTGCATGATTCTAAACTGGTTACAAAAGGAGAGTTAACCAAAATATCCTCAAGGAGTATCATTTAATGACAACATCGTTAACATCAGTATGGCCTCTCATGGTGACTAGTTAAAGGAAAAAACATTCATTTCATATGTAAGTTCTGACATTGATTTTTAAAATTTGTCTCATTTACAGAGTCACACTTTAGAGATGATCCTTGGAAATGTGTATGTATTTTTGGAAATGGTATTTCAAACATACCAAACCAAGGGTTAAAAAGGTAGTGATCATTAACCCTTTTTATAAAATGAAAAATCTTTTTTTTGAGGCAAAAGAATACACATTAAAGTTAACAGTTTTATAATTGTGAAATATTGTAAGTTAAATTTTTTATTAAATCCATAGATAGTTGTCGCTCACTTCCCCCATCTACTTGAAGCCCACTCGGCTAGTATTATGCATTACTCTAGGCTAAGTAAAAGTCCTTAAATGCATCTTTTCAGAATAGTTGGAGAAGAGTGACTTCAGCCCTTAGGCATTCCAACAATGATGAATTACAACACAAGGAACTTGATGCAGATGACAGCCCATGAGATCTGATCTGCCTATCCGCAATTGAACCCAAAAATTAAATCTAAATTCCTAATGTAAACTGAACAAATAATAAATGGATTTAAAGTTTAAGTACTAATGTCACTTTTAAAACTATAGGCCATGTTCTTTCCCTTGAATGTTTTACTGTTTTGTATTTTTTGCCCACAAGAAATTGTGGTATTCAATAAATTATTAATGTTTTTTACCCCTTTGCACACATATATTCTACTATTTTTGGAGAAATATAAAGGAACTAGTCTTTTAATAAACTTTTCATTTTTAGATTAATTACAGATATGAATGCAGCTATAAGAAGTAATAAAGAGATCCTGTGTGCCCTTTACTCGGTTTCCCACAATGGTAAAATCTGACAAAACTACTATTATTCACACCCAATTCACCTTCCTGTTCCCATACCCGGGAAGCATATAGTCTCTGACATTTGGGTAAATGATTATCAATATATTCACCAAAATGGCTTATTAAAGAAAAATCGAAGGTAATTAATTTAAAATTTTTATTCTCATGATTGTTTAAAATAGAGTATTATAATCCAAATTGGAAAGGAAAATATAGAATTATTTCTGTTTACTGATAACATGATGTTTAATGTACAAAACCCCAATGATTCCACAAAAAATTAAGAGTTAATAAATGAATGCAGGGAAGTTGCAGGATACAAAATCAACACAGAAAAATCAGTTGTATTTCTATAGAATAAACAATCTGAAAATAAAATGAAGGAAAGAATTCCATTTACAATAGCATCAAGAAGAACTAAAAACTTAGGAGTAAATTTAACTGAGGCAAAAGATTTGTACACTGAAAACTACAAAACATTGCTTAAAAAACTGAAGGTGACAATAAATAGACCTCTTGTGTTTATGAATTAGAAGACTTCCACACATTAAATGTAAACCATATAGAAATCCCAATAGTATTTTTTGTAGAAATAGAAAAACTATCCTAAAATTCATAAGGAATGTCAAAGGTTCCAAATAGCCAAACAACCTTGAAAAAGAAGAAAATTAAAGGACTCAAACGTCCTGATTTCCAAAGTTACTCTATAGGCAGTCCTTGGGTTACAAATGAGATAGGTTTACTCTTAAATTGAATTTGTATGTAAGTTGGGACAGGTACATTTACCTATTACCTGTAATAGCCTCCATCTATAAGTGCAAGTTGCATGTCATTCAGATGTTTATAACTAGGGGACTTACTGTAATAGCCTGTCTCTGTTCATAACTACAAGTTGTACATCAATAGGATGTTTGTAATTTGGGGACTGCTTATACAAAGGTAATCAGCATAGTGTGGTACTGCCAAAAGGACACAGACCAATCAAACAATAGAAGATCAAGAAGTAAACTCTCATGTATGTGGGCAATTTATGTTTGACAAAAATGCCAAGACTATTCTATGAGGAAAAGATAGTCTTTACAACAAATGGTGCTGGGAAAACTAAATACATGCATACAAAAAGATTGAAGCTGGACCCTTACCAGATACCACATACAAAAATTAACTCAAAATTCACAAATGCCCTAACTCTAAGAGCTAAAAAATTAATAAGACTCTTAGAAGAAAACAGGAAGAAATCATGACATCAGATTTGGTGATGATTTCTTAGACATGACACCAAAAGCACAGACATTAAAAGGAAAAATAAGGGCGGCGCCTGTGGCTCAAGGGGTAGGGCGCCGGTCCCATATGCCGGAGGTGGCGGGTTCAAACCCAGCCCCGGCCAAAAAAAAGAAAAAGAAATAACTTAGACTTCATCAAAATTAAAAATTTTTCTGTATCAAAGGGCATTATCAAGAAAATGAAAAGACAACTTACAGAGGCCAGGCACAGTGGCTCATGCCTATAATCTTGGCACTCTGGGAGGCTGAGGCGGGATTGATTGAGTTCATGAGTTCTAGACCAGCCTAAGCAAAAGCAAGACTCCGTCTCTACTAAAAATAGAAAAACAGAGGCAAGAGGATCGCTTGAGCCCAAGTTGGAGGTTGTTGTGAGCTATGACGCCATCACCCTCTACCCAGGGTGCCAGCTTAAGACTCTGTCTCAAAAAAAAAAAAAGACAACTGACAACTTAAAGAATGAGAGAAAATATTTGCAAATCATTTATCTGATAGAACTTAATATCTAGCACACATAAAGAACTCCTAGAACAAAAAAAAAAAAAAAAAAAAACAATTCAAATATGGTCAAAGGACTTAAACAGATATTTCTACAAAGATGACATAGAAATGGCCTAATATGGCCCTGAGCAGTGGCTCACACTTGTAATTCTAGCACTCTGGGAGGCCGAAGTCAGTGAATCACTTGAGCTCCAGCCTGAGCAAGAGTAAGACCGGGTCTCTACAAATAGCCAGGCATTATGGTGGGGGCCTATAGTCCCAGCTACTAGGGAGACTGAGGCAAGAGGATCACTTGAACTCAGGAGTATGAGGTTGCTATGAGTTATGCCGCCACACTACTCTGCAGAGGGCAACAAAGTGAGACTCTGACTCTGCCTCGGAAAAAAAAGAAAGAAAAAGAAATGACCCAATAAACAAGTGAAAAAATGCTCTACATCACTAGTTGTTAGGGTAATAAGATATCTGTTTATATCCATTAGGGAAGCTAGTAGTCCCCCACCCCCAAAAAAAAAAAAATGAAAGTAACAAGTATTGGTGAGTATATGAAGAAACTAGAATCCTGAAGCATTGATGGCTGGAATGTCAAATGGCATAGCCACCATGGAAAATAATATGATGGTTTCTCAAAAAGATAAACAGAATTACCATATGATTCAACAATTCCACCTCTAGGTATACGCACTCAAAATAAATGAACTCATACTTGCACACCAACACGCATAGCATATTATTCACAATAGCCAAAAGGTGGGAACAACCAAAATGTCCATCAACAATAAATAAATAGGTAAATAAGATATGGTGTATTAACACGTGCAATGGAATAAAAGGAATGAAATTCTCTATAAAGGAATGAAATTCTGATACATGCTGTAACAAGAGATAAACTCTGAAAACTAAATGAAATAAGCCAAACAAAATAAAAGGTTAGATTTTGTCCACTTTGAATAGGCAATTTTTGTAGAGTAAGTAAAACAGAGGTTACCAAGGACTGGGGAGGATAGGGAGGTATGGAGAATTGTTTATGGGCATAGAGTTTCTGTTTGGAGTGATGAAAAAGTTCTGGGTGATGATTGGACAAGACTGTCAGTGTATAGCTGAGTGTTGTAGCGGGTGCATGTAGTCCCAGCTACTGGGGAGGCTGAGGCAAGAGAATCACCTAAGCCCAAGAGTTGGAGGTTGCTGTGAGCTGTGACGCCATGGGCAACAAAATGAGACTGTTTCAAAAAAAAAAAGACTGTCAGTGTAGCTAATGCCACCGTATTGTATACTTAAACACAGTAAAAATGGTAATTTCTTAAAAACACATTTGATATAGCATGCAAATACTTAACACAGAGTGGACATAAAGTCCATGTGTAATTTACTATATTAAACTATTTTAAATTGCATACAAACTTTATATCCACCCTGTATTAATGAAAAAGAAAGGTGGTGGTGTTCATGACCACTGAGATACAAAGTCATGTATCTAGTACCAACAGTAGCACTATTGCTACTAGAGAAAATATGGAAATACCATAAATATCCATAAAAAATGAAAAGGGTAAGTCTGGCCACAATGGCTCATGCTTATATTCCTAGCACTCTGGGAGGCCCAGGCAGGTGGATTGCTTGAGCTCATGAGTCTGACATGAGCCTGAACAAGAGTGAGACCCCTTCTCTAATAAAAACAGAAAGATTACCTGGGTGTGGTACTCACACCTGTAGTCCCAGTTACTCACGAAGCTGAGTCAAGAGAATCGCTATGAGGTTGCTGTGAGCTATGACACCATAACACTCTAGCCTGGGGCAACAGAGTAAGACTGTCTCAAAAATAAATAAATAAAATAAAATGGACAAATACACACAGGTAGATTTAAAAGGAGTTTAAAGGGGACTCAAGCTTTACCTCCAATATTCCAGCTAATTTTTAAAATCTGAAAATAGTTAAATATACTAAGGGTAGAATATAAATATCTTAACACAATAACTAAGAAAATGTGAAGGCTATGTTAACCAGTTTGATGAAATTATGCCAAATTGTACATAAAACTAGCACATTATACCCCATAACTGGGGGAAAGGGGAGCAAGCAAAGGTCAGACAAAGCATCCCTCCACCCCCTACACACATGCCCCACTCCCAACAAAACCCCATTCCCTACTACTCCTGCTTGCCCATGCCCACCAGGGCTACTATTCAGAAGCTGGTAGAAAGATGGTATCTGGTACAAAGACTAATAAATAAATGAAGGAAGGAGGAATGGGAGTAGCCCTGTGAAAAATGGATGCAGTGCCCAAGCCAGACTGTATCATCAGTTCTGAATGAAAATCCTTCACCATAGGAACTGTGAGCACTTTTTCTTTTTTGTGAGACAGAGTCTCACTATGTCGCCCTCAGTAGAGTGCCATAGCTTCACAGCTCGCAGCAACCTCACACTCCTGGGCTTAAGTAATTCTCCTGCCTCAGTCTCCCAAGCAGCAGGGATTACAGGCACCTCACCACAATGCTTGGCTATGTTGTTGTTGTTGTTGTTATTGTCATTGTTGTTTAGCAGGCCCAGGACAGGTTTGAACCTGCCAGTCCTGGTGTATGTGGCCAGTGCTCTAACTACTGAGCTACGGGCGCCGAGCCAGAACTGTGAGTATTTTAAACCAGGAGAGAAATGTGAAGAAACTACAAACGATGGCAGAAAAGCTGCAAATTTACAAATGGTGCATTGATTCAAGACCAGGAATGGGATGGGAAAGAAAACACAATGAAAAAAAGTAAAAGATGGGAAAGTAATGGTGGACTCAAATCCAGCGGTTCTCAATCTGTGGGTCATAACCCACAGGAACTGTATTAAAGGGTTGCAGCATTAGGAAGGTTGAGAACCACCGCTCAAATATATGAAAAGGAAGAATAAAAATTCCACTATCACTTTTAGCAGGAATTAGCTGTGAAAATAAACAAGCTCAAGTTAGAGGAGCAAAATTCCACAATGCTTTTTTTTTCATCCTTTGGTATGTTTATGTCTATCACATTTCACTGGCAACTATTTGGGTAAATGTTTGGGTAATCATAATTGTCCTTTTGGTTAGTAATTAAATATATTTGTGTTAACAAAGCAACATAAAACTCATTACTTTGCTCTTATTACCTTATATAAACTTGAGGAAAAAATAAATAAATTCATAGAGAAATGAATAAGAAACCATAACTTATTAAACTCTTAAAAAGTATTAAATGTGATACCATCTTTCCTCTATCAATTATAGGACTATTCCTTATAGGCCAAGGTGCCATGAAACACTCTCACAGATGGCCTGAGGTGATGCATGCATCTAGAAAACAACCTGGCAGTAAGCATCAAGAGTCTTTGATGCATGCATCTAGAAAACAACCTGGCAGTAAGCATCAAGAGTCTTTGATCTGGCTCGGCGCCAGCCACATACCCAAGGCTGGCGGGTTCAAACCCGGCCCGGGCCAGCTAAAAGGCAATGACAACTACAACAAAAAAAATAGCTGGGCATTGTGGCGGGTGCCTATAGTCCCAGCTACTTGGGGAGGCTGAAGCAAGTGAATCGCTTAAGCCCACAAATTTGAAGTTGCTGTGAGCTATGACAGCATAGCACTCTACCGAGGGTGACATAATGAGACTTGGTCTCAAAAAAAGTCTTTGATCTAATAATCCACCTTTTTTTTAATCTATCCAAAGAAAATAATTCTAAATAATAACTTTGCTCATAAAAGTATCAATCTATGAGATAGTAACAATAAAAAATAATCCTATAAACAGAAAGTATAATAATAGCTAGGTACATAAAGACAAGTATTTAAGGTGATGGATATACCAATTACACTAACTTAATCTTTACAAATTATATAATGTATTAATTTATCACATGTACTCCAAAACTATGTACATCTATTGTGCATCAATAAAAAATACAAAAATTTTTTTAAAAGGGCTGAGTAAACAGGCATGCATAAAAGTCATACAATATCATACCTGCCACTAAATTCAAAAAGTTAAAGTACAATATGGAAAATGGCTCATTCTATAAAGCTAACCAAAACCAGCAGGCTATACATTGACTATGAATTATAACTACAATTACGCTTAAAACTCCATTAAAATACTGTCATAACATACACCTAAAATATTTATAGTAAGTGTTACATAGGTAAGATTACAGAGAATATTTTCTTCTACCTTTTTGTGATATAATAAAATCACTGCTTTAATCCTGGAAAAGTTATCCATTTTTAATTTGTGTTGCTTTCTTCACCATGTCATAAATGTTGCCATCGTACAACTCAAACTAAGTTAAAAGTTGAAAATATCAGCCAGGGCATGGCAGCTCATGCCTGTAATCCTACCACTCTGGGAGGCCAAGGAGGGTGGACCGCCTGAGCTCACAGGTTTGAGACCACCCTGAGCCAGACCGAGACCCTATCTCTAAAAAACATAGGCATTGTGATGTGCGCCTGTAGTCCCAGTTACTACAGTAGCTGAGGCAAAAGAATCACTTGAGCCCAAGAGTTGGAGGCTGCTGTGAGCTATGATGCCAAGCACTCTATCGAGGGTGACAAAATAAGACTGTCTCAAAACAAATAGTTGAAAACATCATTTTCCTAATACTTTCAGATAATCAATTCCCATTTAAGAAATTACTCATGTGCATGTTTCTAATTTCAAAATTATATATTTATATATATATTTATAATATAAAATATATGGTTCATTTGTTAATACCCAGAACATCATTTATACATTAAAAATAATTAATTTTTACTTTCACTATCGAGCAGATTCTTTCCACCTTCCTTTACTTACAAATTTACTACTCACCGAAATGTTGAAAATCTAACTTATGCCCTTACTCAAGTAGAATTATAAGAACCCCCTTTCCAAAACTGTCAGGTATGAACTACATAAGTTTATAAAATAAAGTCTAAGTCAAACTGTCATATATAAATATATATAACTTTTTTTTAAAGACACAAATTCTTGCTCAGTCACCCAGACTGGAAGGCAGTGGCATGATCACAGCTTGTTGTAACCTCTAACTCCTGGGCTCAAGGAATTTTCCAGGCTCAAGTAGCGAGAACTACAGGCATGTACCACCATGTCTGGCTGAATTTGGGGGTTTTCTACAGAGATGCAGTCTGGCTATGTAGCACAGGCTGGTCTCAAACTCCTAGCCTAAGGCGATCCTCCCAGCTACCTTAGCCTTCCAAGGTACTAGGATTGCAAGTATGAGCTACCATGCCCAGCCTATGCCTTAATTTTATTCTCAAATGCAATAAAG
Source organism: Nycticebus coucang (assembly GCF_027406575.1). Taxonomy (NCBI): domain Eukaryota; kingdom Metazoa; phylum Chordata; class Mammalia; order Primates; family Lorisidae; genus Nycticebus; species Nycticebus coucang. The sequence goes on from NC_069804.1 coordinate 88,921,265, forward strand.
CCCATACAGGTTTCCTCCAAGCTACCAAATATCAACCACTGAAAGAGCAACTATAAGGGTAAATGTTGGAATTTTTCTCAGTGGGTCCACATGTCTTGGGTTTCTTTATAACCTTACCAACTTTTAACATGTACACTTTGTATACACCAATTAATTTAAACCTCATGTTTGTTTGTTTGTTTTTTGTAGAGACAGAGTCCCACTTTATCGCCCTCGGCAGAGTGCCATGGCATCACACAGCTCATAGCAACCTCCAACTCCTGGGCTTAGGCGATTCTCTTGCCTCAGCCTCCTGAGTAGCTGGGACTTACAGGCGCCTGCCACAATGTGCAGCTATTTTTTTTGTTGCAGTTTAGCTGGGGCCAGATTTGAACCTGCCACCCTCGGTATATGGGGCTGGCACCCTACCCACTGAGCCACAGGCACCGCCCCCTCATGACAATCTTATTACAGGAAACCAAGACTCAGAAAACCAAGATCATGCCACTGCCATCCAGTTAAATGTCAGAAAGACGTCTATTGGTTGAATACAATGAGAGTTAAATAATTTGCACTGACAACTTTTTTTGTGAGACAGTCTTACTCTGTTGCCCTGAGTAGAGTGCCGTGGCAGAGTGTTGTAGCATCATCATGGTTCATGGCAACCTCAAACTCTTGGACTCAAGCAATCTTCCTGCCTCACCCTCCGAAGTAGCTGGGACATCCAGCCTGTTTTTCTATTTTTAGTAGAGACGAGGTCTCACTCTTACTCAGGCTGTTCTCCAACTCCTGAGTGCAAGTGATCCTCCCACTTCAGCCTCCCAGAGTGCTAGGATTACAGGAGTGAGCCACCATGTCCAGCCTGCACTTATAATTAATTAAGTGGAAAATCAAGAAGTCTATTC